>NC_051064.1:115214520-115573270 GCF_004664715.2 Peromyscus leucopus | reverse complement strand
GAGCAAATTTGAGATGACTAGCTGAGATGATCCAGTCTCAAAGACTACTTGAATAAGGACTTGAGATAAACCCTGAACTTTGGCATTATACACTGGATAATGAAGGATATAGTTACCTCTCCTAGAATTTGACAATTAACCTAAAATTTTTCTTTCAGGATAAAGAAAACTTCGCCCATACCCAGCAGGAAGCAATTTTAAGAATACGACGCCCACATTCCCAAAGAGGTGGTGTGGGCGGGTGGTTTTTTGGTCTTTTTAATGGGTTTTGGGTCTGGGATAATTTTCAGTATTTAGGGGGGTTGGTTACAAGTTATTGTCAAGGGTTAGGAAAAAGGCTAAGCAAAGGAGATTAGATTTAAGGTTCTTGTTTAAAAAAAAAAAAGAAAGAAAGAAAAGAAAAAGACAATTACTAATTTTAAATACTTTACATTGGATTGGATTGTTTTATATTGTATACAAATTTGAAACTGATATTGTTAGAAAATGCTATATGTATATTTCTAATTGTATTTATTCCATCCATTTAACAATGTAATGCAAATTTCTGATCCTTGAATGTTATTATTATCAACTATTAGGATATAAAGAAATGAAAGCTAGTAGTTAGACATTATCATAGAACTTGTAGTCAGATTAGATATGTTTTAAAAATTAAGCAGAGATGTTTTAGACAGGTCATCTTCAAACCCTTCAGAGATCTACAGAATATGGCATTTAAAATGTTTTAATAACTTAGAAAATTTTTCTTTTTTGAGACATATCAGCTCCTGGCAGTACTAATCTACTTCAGAGAAAATATGGGCATTGAAGAAACTGCATATGGAGTCAACTTTCCTTGTGGCAAAAGTTAGCCACTGGACAACAAAGTATCCTTGAATCAACAGGACAAAATGGACAGACAGAACACGAAACAAGGGACTACTGATTCTTGCCAAAACAAATGTGGTTATGGCTTTATCAAAAGGCATCTTCTGAGGCCAGGACAATACGGCCCCATCCCTGAAATGGCCTTCGCATCCGGAAAAGGTACGGTGCCCTTTTCTTCGAAGGCAGCTTAACAGGCAGAGGGCCAATGGATTCTGTTGTACAATGGAACAGCAGTTGAAAGCTCATGCCTCTCAAAAGTAGACTGGCATTTAATAGAGGGATGTGGAGAAGAAGGGGTGCTGAGATGAAGTCATATATACACAGCCAAGAAGAATGGACAGCTGAATTTAAAAACTGTCAACAATTTCCAGAATTTAAAATCCTGAATCATGACAGGACACTAGTGGAATTCAGGTGTTTCTGGTACGTGGACTGCTCTCACCCAATGTGAGGTTGAACTGTTGACCTTGTGTACATCCTACTTCACAAATGAGTCTGTCAGATACACTAAGCCTATAGGCTGAAGATGATGCCCCAACACTGCGGAGAAGCCTCAGGTGACTGCCCAGGCAGCTGGCTGTTTCTGTCAACTCACAAAATTTTTTGGAAGTTGCTTGCATGCACTTCCTGTTTTTATTTTTGTTAGCTAATATTATTCCCTTCTTGGGTCTCTGAGGGAGTTGAAGATTAGTTAGTTATGGTTGAAGATTAGTTAGTTATAGCTGAAAATTAATTAGGATAGAAAGTGCATTAGATACATCTTGGATTTACCAAAATAGGATAGAAAATGGAATTATTTTCTCTGATTTGTCAAATACCTGTTTAGGTATTTATTACTTGTATATATTGTATATAGTTACTGTACTTTTGTATATAGTTTTTCTTTTGTTAGTTATAACCTTTTGCTTTTTTTCTTTTTATTAAAATAGAAAAGGGGAAATGTGGTGGTAATCTAATTGTACTGAAATATTATTTTGATTGTATGTTAATAAATAAAGTTGTCTGGGGGTCAGAGCTATTAGAGCCATAGCAAGAGTGTGGCGGTGGTGGCACACGCCTTTAATCCCATAAGATCTCTGTGTGTTCAGGGTCAGAGCTATTAGAGCCATAGCAAGAGTGTGGCGGTGGTGGCACATGCCTTTAATCCCATAAGATCTCTGTGTGTTCAGGGATACAGTCAGCATTGGAGACATATACCTTTAAGACCTAGGGGGCTGTACATTCAGACAGTGACGAGGCAGTCATGTGTTTGGGTTTACAACCAATGAGAAGGCAGAACAACATACTTAAAAAAAACGAACCGACAGGAAGTAGGTCTCTTTTCGCGAAGCTGGGACAGCAGGAGGAAGGGTGAGATTTTAGCTCTGAGCTCTGACCTCTCGGCTTTCTCTTTTACATTGTTTCTGTGTTTCTTATTTAATAAGATGGTTGGTTACATCTACATGCAACAATACCAACTTCTGTCTTAGTTGTATTTTTTTTATTGCTGTGAATAGACAGCATGATGACAACAACTCTTATGTAGTAAAACATTTAACTGGGGTGGCTTGCTTACAGAGTCAGAGGTCAATCCATTATCATCATGGTAGGGAGCATGGTGACATGTCAGCAGACATGGTGATGGCTGCATCTTGACCAGAAGGCAGCAGGAGGTTGACTCACTCACTAGGTAATATCCTGAGCATAGAAAACCTCAAAAAACAACACCACAGTGACACATTTCTTCCAACAAGGCTGTACCCAGTCCAACAAAGCCACATCTCCTAATCGTGTTGTTCTCTATGAGATTATGGTGGCCAATTACATCCAAACCACCATAGAGTTGGAATATGGCTCTTTCCTTCTCTAAAACCATGCCTACCTTTTAAAGGAAAATACAAAATCTCTGTTTCCTATCAGAAGTGCCACATGGTACGGGACAGAGAAAAAACAGACTATTCTATTGCCACTAATCTCATAATCTTTTGGTTTTCATTTGACTCTAAAAATTTTATTAAAGGCATAATATTAACTCAAAATCTATAAGACTATTGTGTATATATAAACTTCTGTCATGACTCTAGGAATCATATAGAGTACTAAGTCTAGAAATAACCTTTACCTAGCTTCCTATACATGTTTTTGGATTTGAGTCTGAAGCAGGTAAGCAGAAACTAATTTTGTGTACCCAGGATGTACTCAATACATTGTGGTCCTCAAACCTCCCAGAGACCTGCTGAACATGACATTTGAAATGTTTCTGTTTTCTACAAAAAAAACAAAAAACAAAACCTGAACATTCCTAACTCCAAGATGATGGGGCCCTGAAGCAACAAATCCACATGCATTGTGGTAACAAGAACCACAGGGGAAAACATCCCCATGCCTCTTCTGTCACCACTTCTTCACAAACAGTGGACACCTTTGGGTAATCTGCTGTGTTCTACCTACTAGGGATTGGCACTAACCTGACCAAACTGGACTGGATTGGCACTAAATTAAACTGGATTGGCACCACCCAAAGATCAGATTTGGACTACAAACAGCTCAGGACATACTAATTGCTGAGTTCATATGACAAATATGAACATTTTACAAAACTTTGAACTCAAAAATACTTAATCCTATGACTGCCAAATACAACCAAGCTGGACACTGTGGAAAACTTTGCAGAAATGCCTTCATTATTGTAAATAGTTTCACTGTGTTAGATTTAATTCTTTTCCTTTTTTGCATTTATATGAGAATGACAGGAACATTTATAGAATTTTGAACTCAGAAATGCTTAGTCCTAATTCTACAAAGCTGGATATTGTGGAAAAATTGGCAGGATTAGCTTCATTATTGTAAGTAATTTTTGCTGAACTAGAGTTAAAAATCTTTCCTTTTTATTTAGACAAAAAGTGGAGGAAATGTTGATAGACAGGATACTTTTTCACACTAGAAACCCTGAGATTATATTGTTTTCCTTGAAATACCTTTTCTAGTTATGGAGCGGCTCAGCCTTAGTACACACCATTAATCCAGGAGCTTTCTGTTTGAATATTGTAAATAGGATTAAACAAAGTCAACCCAAGGTTAAGAGGCAGTCAAGCCAGCAGTTGACAGGGAGTGAATAAGAAATAAAAAGTATGAGTGAGTCAGGAGAATGGGTAGAGAGATATATAGGAAGTAGAAAGGAGAGGCACTGAGTTGGAGGGTTTGGTTTGAGATGGCATGGAAGAAAAGTTTTAGGGAGTGTGATGGCTGATAAAGATGGTCAGCTGGCTGTTTTCTCTGTCTCTCTGACCTAACAGACTTTCATGCTAGCAATCTGGCTTCTGAGTCTTTATTGTTAAAATTGAATGACTGAGATAATTATAAAAACAACACAAAAACTCTTATCTGAAGTTGCTTGATGGAACTCTTTGCTTATGTCATTCTTAGCCATGAGACCTCCTGGTTTGCCAGGTCCTATGAATACTGAGTTTTGCAAAGTCTCTGAAATTCCTTAAGAAAGAACTCATGTAACACTCATTAACTTTAAATAAATGAAAAAAAAAAAAACACAGACTTTAAATAAATGGTAGTTCAAAGCCACAGTGTTATCACTCCAGAATTCAAGACAGATACAATGACTCTGTGGAATCTCTTGCTACACTTTAGAATATGGAGTCAACTTCTGTGAGTGTCAGAAGCCAGCAGAAACAAGTGACACATACATACCCTGGTAGAGCCAGATAAGCAGCTTGGTTTCGAACAGATGAGTTCCTCAGAAGGGAACTTATTTATGATGTCCCTACATTTCAGCACCAAATGAATGAAAAAAGAAATAAAAAGGAAACATGATGGCTCCTAGGTATGGTGGAAGAGAAGACTTATTATAGATAGATGGTACAACATAGCCAGAGGCAAGGACCTCTGGGAAAGCCCAGAGTGTACATCACCCTGCAGTTAGCCATATAGAGAGAAGGAAAGGATAGAAAGAGGGGAGAAGGGGGAACCACTGAGACACTGCAGGGAGAACCTGGCAACCAGATCTATTAGATGTCTTAAATTGGCACCACAGCCATTTGTCCCAGGGTTGAAACCTAACACTTACTACTCCATTTTGCCTAATGAAATCATCCTCTCCTTACCCCACTCAAGTCATGTACTAAATACTCTATGACACTCTGGTCACAGTGCCACTTGGTCTTGAGATGCCATTTTCAAACTTAGGGGTTTCATAATCCAACCAAGATGGTAATTAAGATTAACCAGTACAGTATCATTCCATGCATAGTTTGTTTCCTTTATTCTACCCTTTTCTCACCTTATTTTAAAAAAAAAATGTGCTTATGGTCAACAGTGTTTAAACCTGTTGTTTATTTCATCCATTAGTATCTATCTGAAATTTTTTTTATTTAATGCTCTATGTAGATTAATTTCTAAACAGTCTTATTAAATAAGAAGCACAGAGCCAAATACAGAGATAATAGCCAAAGAGACCAGAATGAATAGCCATGACTAGCCTTAGCTTGCCACCAGCAGTAGCTTCCACAGAGAGAGTTTCTTCCTGCCTGACCTGTGCTTTTATTGTCTTCCTGTTCTGCCTTCTCATTGGCTCTAAGGCCAGCCACATGGCTTCCTCATCACTGCCTGTCTATGCAGACCTCCAGGTCTCTATGGTTGGTACTGGGATTAAAGGCTCATGTCACCATGCTTGGTTGTGTCCTTGACCACAGAGACTCTGCCTGCCATGTGATCAGATTAAGGATGTGTGCTACCACTGCCTGACTTCTGTTTATGGCTATGACCTCTGATCTCCAGGCAAACTTTATTAACATACAAATAAAATATCACATTTCAGCACAAATAAAATATCACCACATTTCCCCTTTTATTCTAATAAAAAGAAAAAAGAAAATTTTATAGCTAATATAAGAAAAACTATATACAATAAGTACAAAAAGTATATACAATATATACAAGCAATAAATACCTCAACAATGTCTAATCCATTTGCATTTGACAAACCCAAGAAAATATTCCCTTATCTATCCTATTTTGGTAAGTCGAAAATATACCTGATTTGCTTTTTATCCTAACTTGTATTACCAACAGAAATATATTTTATAATGCCTTTCAAATTTATACACTTACATCTGTTTAGTGAGTTTCTTTCCTGAAATTGTTAACAAGGAAAACTATAACTATAATTATTTAATCTTCAACTAACTGTAACTATAACAGAGAGAGTTTAATCTATCTAATCTTCAACTAATTATAACTATAATTGTCTAATCTTCAACTCTCTCAGAGACCCAAGAAAAAGTATTACGTAGTAAAGCAGGAAGTGCAAGCAAGCAGCTTCCAAAAAATGTGAGTTGACAGAAACAGCCAGCTGCCTGGATAGTCACCCAAGGTTTTCCACAATGTTGGTGCTTCATTTTCAGCCTATTGGCTTAGCATATCTGACAGACTCATTTATAAAGTAAGATGTACACAAGACCTGCAGTTCAACCTCACATTTAGTGAGAGTAGTCCATGTACCAGATAAACATGAATTCCACCAGTGTCCTGTCATGATTCAGGATTTTAAATTCTGGAAATTGTTGTTGTTTTTTTTTTTTTAAATTCAGCTGTCCATTCTTCTCAGCTTGTGGATGGTTTCATCTTGGCATCCCATTCTTCTCTACATCCCATTCTTCTTGGCTTGTGGGTGGCTTCATCTCTTTTATTAAATGACAGTCTGCCATTGAGAGATTAGACTCTGTAAACCTAGTTACTCTTTCAAGAATAACTGCTTCAGCTACTGTTCCACTACACATCAGAAGCAATCAGTCCACTGCCTGTTCAGCTGCCTTCAAACAAAGGGGCACTGTACCTTTGCCAGATTGCAAAGGCCACTTTAACAATGGTGCCATATTGTCCTGGCCTTGGAGGATGCCTGTTGCTAAAGCCATAATCACACTTGTCTTGGCAAGGATCAGTAGTCCTTTGTTTTATTTCCTGTCTGTCCATTTTATCCTCTTTGTCAGCAGTCAATTCAAGGAACTTTGTTGTCCAGTGGCTAACTTTTGCCACAATGAAAGTTAACTCCATATGTAGTTTCTTCAATGCCCATATCTCCTCTGAAGTAGATTGGTGCTATCAGGAGCAAACATGTCTCATAGTCATAACAAAGAAAAAAATTCTACATTGCTAAAACATTTTAAATGCCATATTCTGTAGATCTCTGAAGGGTTTGAAGATGACCTGTCTATCTAAAATAAATCTCTGCTTAGACTTGAAAACATACCTAATATGACTACAAGTTTGATTGTAATGTCTAACTACTTTCATTTCTTTATATCCTAATAGTTGGTAATAATAACATTAAGGATTAGCAAATTGCATTACATTGTTAAATGAACTGTATAATACAATATCCTGACAAGTGAATACACATACAGCATTTTCTAACAATCTCAATCTCCATATATATATATATATATATATATATATATATATATAATTTGTATACAATATATAAAAACCAATTCAATGTAAAGTATTTTTAACTAGTAATTGTCTTTTAAAAGTAGATTCAATAATCTACCATTTTATCCATATCATATCTATATCTTTACTTTTCAGAGTAGATTCAATAATCTAACCTCTATTTTATCATTTCTCTCTATATATTTTTTCCAAACAAGAACCTTAAATCTAATCTCCTTTGCTTAGCCCTTTTCCTACCCATTAACAAGAACAACTTGTAACCAACACTCCTAAACAATGAAAATTATCCCAGACTGAAACCCACTGAAAGACCAAAAACGACCCACCCCACACCACCTCTTTGGAAATATGGAGGGCATTGTGTTCTTAAAATTACTTCCTGCTGGTTGTGGAAGAAGGCATCTTTGTTCTAAAAAGAAAATTTTGGGGTTAATTATCAAGTTCTAGGAAAGGTAGCTACATTTGTAGTCCAGTTTCTGTATAATGCCAAAGTTCAGGGCTTCTCTCAAGTCCTTGTTCAAGTAGTCTGTGAAACTGGATCATCTCAACTAGCCATCTCAAAATTGTTCTGAGTAATCTGTAGTCCAAAGCTGATCTGTGGGTGATGTTTGTCAGCTTACTGGTATTATTATTGTCCATGTGGAATTGTTGTTGTGGGGCTCCATCATCTTTCTGGAGACTTCAAATTTAATGTTAGGCCTGTATGTGATTCCCTGCAGAAAACTGAGAGAGACTTGAATACAAAAACAAGTATACACAGATACTTGAAGCCTTTTTTCTAGAATTAGTTAGTACTCTATATGAGCATTAATATATGTAAAACAAAAGATGACTAGACTGCTACTCACAACTCTAGAGAGGCTACCTAGTAAAAAGGATCCTAAGAAAGATGCAGGGATCACCCAACAACAGAGAAATGGATGAGATCTACATGAGCAAATTGGACATGAGGGGGTGTAATGAAGGGCAAGGGTTGGGGAAAATAGATCTTAATGGAGCAGGAGATCCTAGATGGATCAAGAACAGAGAGGGAAAACAAGAAAAGAGAGACCATGATAAATGAAGACCCCATGGGAATAGGAAGAAGCAAAGTGCTACAGAGGTCCCCAGAAATCCACAAAAACACCTCCACAATAGACTACTGACAATGGTCAAGAGAAAGCCTGAAATGACCTATGCTGGTGATCGGATGGCCAAACACCCTAACTGTCATGGTAGAACTCTCATCCAATGACTGATGGAAGCGGATGCAGAGATCCATGGCTAGGCCCCAGGTGGAGCACTGGGAAAGAGGAGAGATTGTATGAGCGAGAGATATTGAAACCATGATTGGAAAAAGCACAGGGACAAATAACCAAACTAGTGGAAATACATGAACTATGAGCCAATAGCTGAGGAGCCCCCAACTGGATCAGGCCTTCTGGATAAATGAGACAGTCGATTAGCTTGAACTGTTTGGAAGACCCCCAGGCAGTGGGACCAGGACCTGTCCTTAGTGCATGAGCTGGCTTTTTAGAGCCTGGGGCCTATGCTGAGACATTTTGCTCAGTCTGGGTGAAGGGAGGAGGGGACTGGACCTGCCTGGACTGAATCTACCAGGCTGAGCAGAATCCCCAGGGGAATCCTTGCCCTGGAGGAGATGAGAATTGGGGGTGGGTTGGGGAGGGCAGGGGGGCTGGAGGAGGGAGGACAGAGGAATCCACAGCTGATATGTAAAATTAAATTAAATTATAAAATTAATAATAATAATAATTTTAAAAAATCAAAAATTTAATATATATAATAATCATATAAATTTTGATCTAAAATTCATACCTTAAGAAAAGTTTAAAGAATCAAAATAGAATAAAATATTGAGATTAGTAGCAATAGAATAGTCCCATATCAGAAGATGGCTCTTACTTCTGGCATGACACAGAGATTTTCCATTTTTCTTTTTATTTATTTTTTTCCTTTTATTTTATTTTACAATACGATTCAGTTCTACATATCAGCCATGGATTCCCTTGTTCTCCCCCCTCCTGCCCCCATTCCCACCCCCTCCAGGGCAAAGCCTCCCCCAAGGACTGAGATCGACCTTGTAGACTCAGTCTAGGCAGGTCCGGTCCCCTCCTCCCAGACTGAGCCAAGCGTCCCTGCATAAGCCCCAGGTTTCAAACAGCCAACTCATGCACTGAGTCCTGGACCCAGTCCCACGGCCTGGATGCCTCCCAAACAGATCAAGCTAATCAACTGTCTCACTTATCCAGAGGGCCTGATCCAGTTAGGGGCCTCTCAGCCTTTGGTTCATAGTTTATGTGTTTCCATTCATTTGGCTATTTGTCCCTGTGCTTTATCCAACCTTGGTTTCAACAATTCTTGCTCATATAAACCCTCCTCTTTCTTGCTAATTAGACTCCCAGAGCTCCACCCGGGGCCTAGCCTTGGATCTCTGCATCCAGATCCGTCAGTCGTTGGGTTTAATGGAGAGAGCCATTCTCCAACTCCAAGGCCAGCTTTAACTTTTAATTGAACTGGGACTATAAGAAGACCATTTGTTTTAAGTGTCTGTAGAGGAGAGCAGAAACAAACATTTATGAAGACTTATGAAATATTATAGATGCTATAATAGGCCAACTTAGTCCTTTTCTTGGGACATTTTTTTCTAGATGATTTGTCTTTGTTCTTCAGATGTCTCATTTGACCAGTGTTCTTCAGATTCCTTAGCCTTCATTTTCCTGAAAGAAAAAAACAAAAACCTTTCCCCAAGACTAACTTTGGGGAGTTTCCCTTTTGGCAAGTTATATCTGATTAAATAAAAGCATTTGTTAGTGCTTTAAGTTAGTTTAAATTGGATGGTCATGCTGGTTGATGAACTATCACCTCTTCTAATTAAAAGGTTTCTCTTGTTAAGATCAAACCTTTATCAATTTTTATGGTATCCAAAGCTTATCTTCTCCTATAGAAACAAAAGCAAAACCTTATCTCCAGTGTAATACATATCCACATTTCCATTCTTAGGTCAGCACATTCTTAAAGTATACATGCTGATTTAATTCTGTAGTTTTTTCTATTATCCAATGTCTCTCAGTAACTGTTGTTCCTTTTTCATTAGAATTGAGACAATTCAAAGTTAATAGAGCATTATGCAATCTATTTCTGGGGGTTTTTGTTAACTCTTTCTGTTCATTTAGCATATCCTTTAGAGTTTTGTTTGATCTTTCTATAACTGCTTGGCCTGAAGGATTATGTGGTATGCCTGTAATATGCTTTATATTTTAATAAGCAAAAAAAAAACTGTTTCATTTTACCAGAGACATATGCAGGAGCATTGTCAGTTTTAATTTTTGCAGTTATACCCATGATGGCCATAACTTCTAGCAAATGTGTGAGATTACAGAATCAGCTTTTTCAGAGCTCAAAGCAGTTACCCATTGAAATCCTGAATAAGAACCAATGGTGTGGTGGGCATATTTCTATTTTCCAAATTCTGAAAAATGAAACACATCCATCTGCCAGATTTCATTCCTCTGAGTACCTTTTGGGTTACATCCTGCTGGCAGAGTCTGATTGTAAAAGGAATAAGTAGGACATTCCCTTACAATTTCCTTGGCTTGTTGCTAGGTTATGGAAGAATCCTTTTTTAAACTTTTGCTATTGACATGATATTTTTTTATAAAATTCTGAGGCCTCCAGCATATTTCCTATCAATAATTTATCAATCTCATCATTACCTTGTGCTAGAGGGCCTGGGAGGCCCATATGGGATTGGATGTAAGTTATATATAAAGGATACTTCCTATTCCTGATTATATCTTGTAACTGAATAAATAGTGAAGTTAATTCTGACTCATAAGGGATAAATTCTGTAGTCTCAATATGTAATACCACACTTTCAGCATACTGAGAGTCAGTAACTATGTTGAGCGGTTCTGAAAAATCCATTAATACCAACAGAATAGCATACAATTCCGATTTTTGAATGGAATTATAAGGACTTTGAACCACTTTACTTAAATTTTCTGATTTGTAACCTGCCTTTTCTTGTTTGTTTGCATCTGTATAAAATGTACAAGCTCCAGATATGGGTGTTTCCCATACAATACGAGTCAAAATCCAATCAGCTCTCTTTATAAGTTCCATTCTATTGCTTTTGTAATATTTGCTATTAATCTCTCCCAAAAAATTACTGCAAGCTCTTTGCCAAAGTTCACTTTCTGCCCATAATTTGTCAATGTCCTCCTTAGTTAAAGGTATGACAATTTCTGTTGGTTCTGTTCCTGCTAATTAACAAAGTCTCAATTTTCCTTTTAAAACCAAGTCAGAAATCTTTTCCATGTAAGTTTTTAATTTTTTACTCTATTTGGTAGATATATCCATTCCAATATAATATCTCCCTCTGCATTAGCTCTATTTTCCACTTAGGTCTCTTCATAGTTTTTTGTTTTTTTGTTTTTGTTTTGTTTTTTGGGTTTTTTGTTTGTTTGTTTGTTTGTTTTTGTTTTTGTTTTTGTTTTTGTTTTTGTTTTTGTTTTTTGAGACAGGGTTTCTCTGTATAGCTTCACTCCTTTCCTGGAACTCACTTGGTAGCCCAGGCTGGCCTCAAATTCACAGAGATTCGCCAGGCTGTGCCTCCCGAGTGCCTCAATTTCTATCTGTTATGCATAGGTTAGTGCATACTTTACCTCTCATTAGAAAGGCTTCTATTTTTGGCAGTAGATGGTGATTCCTACATGGATCTAAGACAACTGATCAATGATCAGATGATATGAGAAGGAGAACACTCAACTCTTAAGAGAAATTGTTCAATGGATTTTTTTTTCTGAACTCATCCTTGAATGTTCTGATCCATTGCCTTTACTGGTATCTATTGCCTTCTGAAATCCATTCAATCTTTTTGGTATTGATTTGTAGTCTTGGTTCACATGACCATAAAAAAAAAATCTCAATCCAAGGTGTATCTTAAGAAATTCACAGTTGTCAGTCTGTTATTTGACTTTTTTCTTTTTTCTAATGTTTGAAAGAATGATTTATATATTCTTGCAGTTGTTTGTTTATGGGATATTCTTTGTTACTGTATTATTTGGGAAATCAGAAATTCCATCTTGTTATCTCATACCAAATAAATTATAAGTGAGGAAAGTTGACAGTATGCTTGTGGGAGTAATTTGTGTTTATCATAGGAGGAGGTAGAGATAGTGTTACATAATGGAGACAGAGAGGTAAAGAGAGGGGGAGGAAATATATTTGTCTATGGCATAGATTGATTTCATCTGACATAGATTTACTGCATGATTTTCTCCAGAGCTATTACCCCAGGACAGTGGTATTTAATCCATGAACTAAAGATATATAATGTGCTTGAACAAGAGATTGTTACCTGTTTCAAAGAAATATATATCAGTCTATGTGCACTGTTTAACAGTTGAAAGTGGGGTTAGAGTTTGCATTTGACTTCAGTATAGCCTTGGAGTGAGCAGTGGAAGAATTTAAGGATTAAGTCTGGTTGTATGATAGAGTAGATTTATGTGAGCAGTTCAGTGCGAAACCTTCACCATGAGGTTATATATGGTTTCCTTGAATTGGGAAGCTTCCCATAAATATTGGGGTGTTAGAGATCCTTTACTATGAAACCAATAATGGGGAGACTAAGTCAGTCTCCAAAGAACTCCAACACCCATTTACTTCATGTTCCTCTGTTAAAACTATGCAAACACCCTTTGTAATAGAGATGTGTCATGACTGAAAGGTGAATCTTTTCAATAGTTCTAGCAGTTAACCATTTCAGGCAATTATTGAATTATTTGCTCAGTTTTACATACAGATAATCCACTGGGAGTTCTCATAATACTCCATGAGTTATGTACTCTATGGTATGACTTGATTAATTCTGAGAAGTGTGCATTGTGTAACATGCTTTTCATTCAGGGTAATTATCTCTTTCATGAACTCCAGAGCTTGCTTTTCTACCCTTTTGCCAAACCAGGGTGGAAAATGCCAAATTTTCACAATTCAAATTTCACACATGACCTGTGAAAGTTGAGTTTATGTGGATCTTATGCATAAGGGGTATCTTTTCATGGATAAAGACATACAGTATCACTTCAGTTGAGCTACACAGACTCACAGAGACACTGTAATGGGAACAGCAGTTGCTGGGAAGAATTCACCCACATGGTGGAAGAGGTGGAAAGGATTGGATGATCTATGATGCCACTGGGAATTACAACCTCTAGACTACAAGGTAAACCACTTCTGCAGTATGTGAATGTTAAGTAGTGAATTGGGTGTCACAGATTAGATGCTCTAGTGAACACTCAGATTTCCCTACCAGATGTAGGCACCATTCTGCAAGTGATTGAGAGAACTAGTAGTTAGAGTTTCTCAGCTAAAATATTTCTGGGAATTTTACCCAGTAAAGGCAAACTGTCTTCATGCATCTTCTTCAGGTACAATTGCAGCTTGTACGAATGATGGTTCTTTGTGATTGTTTAAAGACCTGACCCTACAAGGCCCTCCTAGCTTCCCACAAGAAAATATCCATTTCAATCCCAGAATTCTCCTTTCTAAATCCTAGTCCTTAGACTTGACCATGGGTTTTTAAACTACACACACTACCTCAATAAAGTTCCTTAATGCAATTCTGTCTGAGAGAATAATTCCCAAATACTTCAATAAGAGAAGTTTTATTTTGTGATTCACAGAATGAGATATCTCTGATTATCTCTCCACTGCTTAAGAATGTTTCTAGTAACCGCATAAATTAAAGATGGCCTAAATAAGTTGAGTAACTGTTATGTTCAAGAATTGGAAGTCACATTATACAAATTATAACTAATCAAATATTAATTGGTTTGTAGTTTGATTATAAAACATTTCTAAAGTTACATGAATGAGAGAAGAAGAATTTAGGTCTTTATGAAATCCATTTACCTAGTCTATAAATAATTCAGAATGAAAAATGGTGATTAGGCACTTAAAGGCAAGTCCACACTAATCGATGAATGGATTAGAAATACAGAAAGCAGGTGAGAGATCTGCCTCCAGGCTGCACCACCACTGAAGCCACCCACTGGATTTTGTTCTCCCAAGACCCACTTTGCCTGGTCATCCTCCCTGTGCCCAGCCCTCTCAACAAACTCAACAGAATACATAGGCACAGTCATAACCCACACCAGTTGGAAGAACAGTTGTATAAATGCCAGTGTAAGAATACATTCCACTCTTATATTTTTGGTTGTGAGCCTAGCCTTTAACGGCTGAGCCATCTCCAGGCTCCCTCCTCCCCATAACCTGTCTTTTAAAAACTGGCAAGGCTCTCCCTGCTTTTTTTTTTTTTTTAATACTCTCTTTGTCTTCTGGAAGACAACCTGACAGTTTGAATTCCCCAATAAACCTTTCTTTCTACTCATGGAGGGGCCAAGTTCAGTGGTTTCACCAAACCCTCACTTACACTCAGAACCTGAATACAAATTTTAAGAATATATAAAGGAGTGGCCACGCTTAAAAACAGATTTAGTAGGCATAAATTAGGCTCTAGTTTTGTTGGACACAAGGTTAAAAGTTGAAGTTGGCTTCTTTGGCTATCCATAGAATTTAGATGTACTTGTCTGTCTGTCCCTGTGAAGTCCAGTATCCACTTGCTGATATACACCTTACTGCACTCAAACACAGGCTACCACAACTGATGTATAATGTCAGCAAGTTTTTTCACTCATTTTGCTCTAGTTTCAAAGGTTTATTTGGAAAATTTCCAGGACTGGAGAAGCCCTAAAAGGTGTAGTTCTAGCTCACTTGAGAACTTTCAAAGCACACAAATCTAATAAGCTGGGAAATGCCTGTTAACAACTGTGTGATGAGAAAATAAAAGGTAGAACCAAAAAAAAAGAATACATTCCACAACAGAAAATGCAATATGGCGCCACCATAACACAGTGATTCTACAATAGCAAGAACTGAACATTCACAGGCAGCTGAAGCACAAGTAAAAGATGTAAAAAATAACTTTGTGAAGATGATAGAGGCCCTTAATGAGAAATAAAAATATTTCTTAAAGAATATGAGGAAAAGGCAAGCAAAAAATTGGAAGAAATCAAAAAGTCCCTTAAAGAAAGCCAAGAAAAAACAATAATTAAACAGGTGAAGGAAATGGTTCAAGACTTGAAAATTGAAATAGAAGCAATGAAGAAATCATGAACCAAGGGAATTCTGGAAATGGAAAATCTGGGTAAGTGAACAGGAACTGCAGATGCAAGCATCACCAATAGAACACAAGACATAGAAGAGAGAATCTCAGGCACTGAAGAGTCGATAGAGGAAATAGATTCATTGGTCAAAAAAATTAAATCTAATAAATTCCCAACACAAAACATCCAGGAAATTTGGGACATCATGAGAACACAAAAACGTAATAATAATAGAGATAGAAGGACCTATAGGCCTGTCCTATTACACTCAGCTCAAAGACACAGAAAGTATTTAACAAAATCATAGGAAACTTTCCCAACATAAAAAAGGACATGCCTATAAAGGTACAAGGAGCTTACAGAATGCCAAATATATTGGACCAAAATAAATGAATCCTCACCACATAATAATCAAAACCTTAAACACTCATAATAAAGAAAGAGTATCAAGAGCTGCAAAACAGAAAGGCCAAGTTACATATAAAGACAGACCTATCAGAATTATACCTGACTTCTCAATAGAGACTCTAAAAGCAAGAAGGTCCTGGAGAGACATTTTGCAGCCACTAAGAGACCATGGATACCAGCTCATACTACTATACCTAGCAAAACTTTCAGTCACCATAGACAGAGAAAACAAGATGTTTCATGACAAAACCAGATTCAAACAATACCTTTCCTCAAATCAAGCGCTACAGAAAGTACTAGAAGAAAAACTCCAACCCAAAGAAGTTAACTGCACCCAGGAAAACACAGGCAATAAACAATATCACACCAGCAAACTCAAAGAAAGGAAACACACACACACATACATACACACAGACAGACACATGCACACTACCACTACCACCACCAAAATCCCAAAATAACAGGAATTAATAATCACTGGTCATTAATATCACTTAATAACAATGAACTTAATTCACCGGTAAAAAGACACCAGCTCATAGAATGGATATTAAAAAAGGATCCATCCTTCTACACTATACAAGTAACATACCTTAACTTCAAAGACAGACATTATCTCAAAGTAAAGGGTTGGGAAAAATTATACCAATCAAATGGACTCAAGAAGCAAGCTGGTGTAGTTATCTTAATAACTAAAAAAGTAGACCTCAAACTAAAATTAATCAAAAGAAAGGAAGGACATTTCATAATCATCAAAGGAAAAAAAATCAATCAAGATGAAGTCTTGATTCCGAATATCTATGCCTCAAATACAAGGGTACCCACATTTTAAAAAGAAATATTACTAAAGCTTAAATGATACATAAAACCCCACACATTAATAGTGAAAGACTTCACCACACAACTCTCACTGTGGGAGCCCACAGAGGTTTCCTAGTGAGATCTGAGCTTGCAATATACAGCAGGGCTGCATAAAGGGAAGGATGGATCATATGCATGGCCACCAGGTGTTTGGAAGGGTCTGCACTCAACTGTGCTGGGGGAATATCTTTTGCTCTACCACTTGGCATTGCTTTAAAAGTCCTTTAGCAGAGACAGAAAGGGCTGGTGTGTTTTGATCCAGGCCCTTTCATGGCTATCCTGTGTTTTTGTCTGTCTCTCTCCCTCTATACTTCTATCTAAATATTTCTCACTTCTCCCTCCTCAAGAGTACCCTGAAAGAAAAAGTGGAAGCAGGTCTGCCACAAATGGTGCCAGGAATAGGGACCAGGGACTTGGCAAAAAGGGGGTTAGAGGGCCCCATGGAACATTAGGGCATATCCAATTATGGAAATTAAGGTGGGGGTAATCTATTTTGGGGAGTGAAAGTGGCTGAGAGAGATGCCCTAGTGAGGCTGCAGAGTATAACTCTGTCTATCTAGGATTCTTTCTTTTTCTATCTCTCTTAAAAATTTATCTATAAAAATTAAGGAAAAAATGTAAGGTAGTGTAGAAACTTAAAAAATAGAATGTAGGAATATAGCATAAAGAAAACTTAGATAAGTTAAGCAAAAAGACAGAGGAACTATATCCTTAATTTTCTAACTTTGGGGATAGGAATGCAAACTGGGAAAAATTAGAAAAAAAAATCTATCAAATAAGAAAAACAAATGGGCAGAAAAAAATATTCCTATGGAAGCTTTCGGCCTGTGAACAGTCCCAAGTGGCAGAGGAAAGAATCCTGAGGCAGACAAAACTCTCTACTCCACCAGCAGGGCCTGAGAAAACTTGTGCAACATTCAAACAGGGTCTGTTTCCTCTTGGCCATGAAGTCAGAAGTTTAGAGAACAGAAGTCTTGGGGAAACTTGATTGTCTGTCTGTCTGTCTGTTTGTCTCTGTCTCTCTCACTCATAATAAATAAATAAATAGAAGACTGAAAGCTTTCTTGGGTAAAAAAAAAAATTAATCTCTCACTAAAAAGCTAAAAAGCCTTTCAGATCTTTGCTTCTCAGATTTTTCTCTTTCGTTAAGGACAAAATTTAATTCTCCTGGAAGTAATATCTATGAGAAAATCACCTGTGGCTTGTTCTAAGGAAAAAAAAAGAAAAGAAAAGAAAACAAAAGATCTCCTGGAACTAGATAATCCTTTCTGATAGCCCTGTCTCGTTCAAGCTAGTATTAGAAAAACAGTAGTCAGAAATCTCCCTGCAGCTAGAATCTAGCCATAGACTCTCAGTAATTTTGCTTCAGGCAAAAAAGTGCCTGCTTAGCTCCAGCCACAGTATCAAGAAAGAAAAACACCTAGCAATGCCAGCTTAGGGAGAACAGAAATCACTCAATCTTTCATGGTTAATAAAAAAAAAAAAGCAAACATCTTGATTCAAAAAACTCCCGTTGCATAAAGCAAAAGTAATGTAAAAACAAACCCTGTAAAGAGAACCAGAAATTTGCGCTACTGGAACTGAAAGGGATTATGGGAAATGTAGTCCATAAGGTCATTCATAACAGCAGGCCTATACAGAGAAATGCACTATGGGAAATGAAGTTTTTCAGATCCAAATGGTGGTACCGCCAGAAAACTTTTTTCATCTAAAAATAAAGTTTTTTTTTTCTAAAGCGCTGCTAGAAAGCTTAGAGTTACTTCCCCAAAACTAAGAACAGACAAACAGCTTGCCTCTCAGGAGATGATAAAAATGCTAATACTGTTTATCAACAAACCATTTTGAGACCTTTTAGAAAACAAGGGAAACCGGTCCTTACACTGAGAAATTGTTTCAGATGTGAAAAAAAAAAAAATACAGGATTGAGTTGTGCTTAAAATTCAAGAAAGAAACAATGACATCATTCAAAAACGATCATGGTAATTTTTAAAAAGCTGCTTTAACAAATTAAAAAAGAGGAAAATTTGTATCCTTGGGAGCTTACTGGCTCTTTGAGAGTTTGGTGAAGAGTGTGGAACAGAGGAATATCAGCTTCAATGAAAAGCTGAAAACAAATGGAGCTCTGAGCCACACTGCTTTTATCTGACTAGCAGCAAATCAATGCAGGCTCCTTTAAGAGAAAGATAGTGCCTAATAGTGGTACAAGGAGTTTTTTCTAGGAGCTTTATGGCAGCTCAGTACAGTAATTTCACCCTCATCCTCAGGCAAGGCTTTTCAGTGGAGCAAACCAAAAGTTCTGTTGTAGCAGAAATGTTTGTCTGAATTGTAGCACTCAGGGGAGCTAATGAGTTGGATGAAGGGATAGCCCCTGGCTGGCAACCATCTGCATTATGCACACTTTTGATGGAAGGGTGAGCAGAAAAGGGGACTTTGGGGGAGTAGCATAGTTGCAAGTGTTATAGCTCCCTAGCAGCAAGTGTTACAACTCTATAGCAACCATACTCCTTAAATCCCAGGGTTGAGGGAGAGCTGTTTGATGAATTAGGCTCTTGTTTCCATATGTCTTAAGAACTTTTAGGGATATCAAAGCTGACTATAAACTCTAAACTTACTATAAACACTGAACTTTAGAAATGATTTGTATACTTCTTGTCTTGTTAATAGTTTAGCTAAGAAATCTCTTCTAGATGTTAAGAAATCTCTTCTAGATGCCTGCTAGTATAAGTTAGTTCTGTTAAGAGATTCTTTCTAGATGTCTGTATAGTTATGTAAGGTTTCCTCTTAAATATAAGCTTGGTAAATAGTTCTTCTAAAAAATCTCTTCTAAATATGTGCTAAAGTGTGTAAAATAGAGTTTCCTTATGAATATGTTTGTAAAATAGATCTATAGAGTTTCCTCTTGAATATAATTTTGTAAAAAGTATAAATAAGTAAGCTTGTAAAGAGTTGTAAATATGTATAGTAATAATAATTCAGTTAAGAGATCTCTTCTAGAGCTATAAATATGTAGAGTTAGTCATGGCAGTTGTAAATATGCGATGTTTATACTAGAATTGTTTTGATGTTTATGAACCAAAGTTTGGTGAAGCTAAGGGAATCTTTAAGTTTGATGTAATTTATTTGATGAAGGTCACATTAAGGGTTTACTGATTTTTTAAAATAAAAAAGGCTTGGCACAACAAAGGCTGTTATAGACATCTTAAAACCCATTCTAAAAAAGATATTCCATCTTTATCATCCTCTACTCCTTTACTGGGAGGTGTGGCAGCTATGGAGATCACTGTAGATGGTTGTAAGTTCAATAGGAACCTGGTCCAGACCTGAATTCAGCTCAATACATCTTCCTGCCAGAGGCTGAGAGTCAAAGATGGGCAACTTTCTTCTTGATAGCTTCCAGCCTAAGATGGAGGGTACTTGATGGAAATCATCTCTCCATGATGGGTAATAGAAGAAATAATCAGAGAGAATTGTAGCTGGATTTGTCTCCAATCTTGCCTGGCCCACAGTCAGGACAGATCTCTCTCACCCTCCAGTCCACAGTTGCTCAGACCCAAACAAATAAACACACAGAGACTTATATTGCTTACAAACTGTATGGCCATGGCAAGCTTCTTGTTATCTAGTTCTTCTATCTTAAATTAACCCATTTCTACTAATCTATATCTTGCCATGTGGCTCATGGCTTACTGCCACTTTACATCCTGCTCCTCATCATGGTGGCTGGCAGCATCTCATAGACTCTGCCTTCCTTTTCCCCCAATTTTCTTTCTGCTTGTCCTGCCTATATGTCCTGCCTGGCTACTGGCCAATCAGCATTTTATTTATCAATCATAGCAATACATTCACAGCATAGAGAACATCCCACAGCAGAGAATGACCTAAGACAGAACTCAGTCTATCTAAATGGCCTTAGGGGCTCTTTAAAACTTAAGAGGAAGGAACTGTGGGAGTTCACAGAGGTTTCCTAGTGAGATCTGAGCTTGCTTTATACAGCAGGGATGCATAAGGAGAAGGATAGACCATGTTCATGGTCACGAGGTGTTTGGAACGGTCTGTACTTGGCTGTTCTGGGGGGAGATCTTTTTCTCTGCCCCTTGGCATTTCTTCAAATGCCCCTTAGCAGAGACAGAAGGGGCTGGTGGATTTTGATTCAGGCCCTCCCAAGGCTATCCTGTGTTTCTATTTGTCTCTCTACCTCTATATTTCTATCTAAATATTTCTCACTTCTCCCACCTCAAGAGTACCCTGGAAGAAAAAGTGGGAGCAGGTCTCCCACAATTTACAACATACCCAAATTTATGGGAAACTATCAAAGCAGAGCTAATAGGAAAGCTAATAGCACTGTCTACTTATAGAATTTGGAGAAATCTCACACTAGTGAATTAACAGCACATCTGAAAGCTCTAGTGCAAACAGAAGCAAACTAACCCAGGAGGAAGAGATGCTTGGAAATAATCTAATTTAAGGCTGAAATCAATAAAGTAGAAACAGAGAACAATACAAAGAATTAATGAAACAAAGAGTTGGTTCTTTGAAAAAATCAACCACTTAGACAAACCCTTATCTGTGTTAGCCAAAAGTCAGAGAGAGAATATCAAAATTAAGAAAATCAGAAACAAAAAGGGTGACAGAGCAACACTGAGAAAATTAAAAAAATTAAGCCATATTTTAAAAACCTGTACTTCACAAAATTGAAAATTTTACAAGAAATAGAGAATTTTCTTGATAAGTATCACATACCAAAATTAAATCAAGACCAAATAAGCATTTTAAATAGACCTATATCACCTAAGGAAATAGCAGCATTCATTAAAAGTCTCTGAACCATAAAAAGCCCAGGGCCAGATGGCTTTAGCCCAGAATTCTACCAGAATTTCAAAGAAGGACTAATACCAATACTGCTCAAATTGTTACACACAAAGAAACAGAAGGAACATGCCAAATTCTTTTAAAAAGGATATAGTTACACTGATTTCCAAATCACATAACGATGCAACATAAAATAGAATTATACACCAGTCTCCCTCATGAACATTGATGCAAAAATACTCAATAAAATACTGGAAAACCAATTCCAGAAAACATAAAAGAATCATCTACCATAATCAAGTAGACTTCATTCCAGATATGCAGGGATGGTTTAACATAAGAAAATCTGTCAATGTAATCCACCATATAAACAAACTAAAAAAAAAAAAAAAACCATGTAATTATCTCATTAGATGGTGAGAAGGCCTTTGAAAAAAACCAAATCCCTTCATGATAAAGGCCTTGGAAAGATGAGAGATACAAGGAACATATCTAAACATGTAAATCAATATACAGCAAGATGACAGCCAATATTAAATTAAGTGGAGAGAAACTTAAAGCAATTCCACTAAAATCAGGAATAAGACAAGGCTCTCCACTCTCTCCATATCTATTCAATATAGTATTTGAAGTTCTAGCAAGAAAAATGAAGCAAAAATGAAAATCAAGTGGATACAAATTGGAAAGGAAGAAATCAAACTTTTGCTATTTACAAATGATATGACAGCATACATAAGTGATCACAAAAATTTTACCATGGAACTCATACAGCAGATAAATACCTTCAGTAATGTGGCTGGATACAAGATTAACTTAAGAGAATCAGTATCCCTCCTATACACAAATGATAAATGGACTGAGAAAGAAATCAGAGAAACAATACTCTTTACAATAGTCACAAATAGTATAAAATATCTTAGGGTAACTCTAATCAAACAAGTAAAAGACCTGTATGATATGAACTTTAAGGCTTTGGAGGAAGAAATTGAAGAAAGCATTACAAACTTCAAAGATCTTCCATGCTCATGGATTGGTAGGAGTAACATAGTAAAGATGGCAATCGTACCAAAAGCAATCTACAGATTCAATGCAATCCCCATCAAATTACAATGTAATTCTTCAAAGGCCTTGAAAGTACAATACTCAACTTCATATGGAAAAATAAAAACCCAGGATAGCCAAAACAATCCTGTATAATAAAGGAACTTCTAGAGGTATCACCATCCCCAACTTCAAGCTCTACTATAGAGCTATAGTAATAAAAACAATATGATATAAAAACAGAGAGGTTAATCAATGGAATTTTATAGAAGATCCTGACATAAATCCACACACCTACAAACACCTGATTTTTGACAAAGAAGCCAAAATTATACAATGGTAAAAAGAAAGCATCTTCAACAAATGGTGCTGGCATAACTGGATGTCAGCATGTAGAAGATTGCCAATAGACCCATATCTATTGCCATGCACAAAATTCAAGTTCAAGTGGTTCAAAGACCTTACCATAAATCCATTTACATTGAAGCTGATAGAATGGAAATGGGCAAGTAGCCTTGAAAGCATTGGCTTAGGAAACTACTTCCTGAATATAGCACCAACAGCACAGACACTGAGATTGACAATTAATTAATAAATTGAACCTTCTGAAACGGAAAAGCTTCTGTAAGGCAAAAGACACTGTCTATAAAACAAAATGGCAAGCCGGGCAGTGGTGGTGCATGCCTTTAATCCCAGCACTCGGGAGGCAGAGCCAGGTGGATCTCTGTGAGTTCGAGGCCAGCCTGGGCTACCAAGTGAGCTCCAGGAAAGGTGCAAAGCTACACAGAGAAACCCTGTCTCGAAAAACAAAACAAAACAACAACAACAAAAAAAATGGCATCCTACAGAATGGGAAAAGATCTTCACCAACATATCTGACAGAAATCTGATCTCCAAAATATATAAAGAACTCCAGAAACTAGACTTCAAAACAACAAACAATCCAATTAAAAATGGGGTACAGATTTAAATAGAGATTTCTCAACAGACCTATCTCAAATGGCCAAGATACACTTAAAGAATTGTTCAACATCCTTAGCCATCAGGGAAATTCAAATCAAAATGAATCTGAGATACCATCTTACACCTGTCAGAATGGCTAAGATCAAAAAGGCAAAGTACAGCCTATGTTGGAGAGGATGCGGTACAAGGGCAACACCTGTCCACTGCTTGAGGGATTATAAACTTGTAAAACCACCTTGAAAATCAATATGGTGGTTTCTCAGAAACATGGGAATCAGTCTTCCTCAAGACCCAGTTATAGTATATTGGGGCATATACCCAAAGGATGCTCAATCATACCACAAGGACACTTGATCAACTATCATCATAGCAGTATAATTTATAATATCCAGAACCTGACAACAACCTAGATGTCCATCAACCAAAGAATGGATAAAGAAAATGTGGTACATTTATTTACACAATGGAGTATTACTCAGTGGCAAAAAAAACAAAACAAAACAAACAAAAAAAATGACATCATGAAATTTGCAAGCAAATGGATGGAGATAGAGAAAAATCATTCTGGGTAAGGTAACCCAGACCCAGAAAAACAAACTTGGTATGTATTCACTCATAACTGGTATTAACTGTAATGTAAAGCACCACCATGCTACAATCCCTAGGCCCAGAGAAGCTAGGTAACAAGTAGGGACCAAAGAGAGACACATGGATTTCTGTGGGAAGGGGAAATAGAAGAGATCTCCTGGGTAAGCTCTGGGTTCCCTGTTGAGGAATGGTAGGAAGGATTGTACAACCAAGTAGAATCAAGGTAATGAAAGGGGAACCCACATAGACAACTGACCTGAATTCCTGGGAGCTCAAGGACTCTGGACCTACAGTTAGGGAGCCTGCAACTGCATGACAATTGTACAGCTTGGTCTTGTGGTGATCCTAGCAATGGGATCAGGACCTGTCCCTGGCTCTTGAACTGGCTTTTAGGAACTCACTTCCCCATGCTGGGTTGCTTCACCCAACCTTGATTCAGGGGTAGGAGCTTGGTCCTACCTCATCTTGATATCCCATGCTTTGTTGTGTCTCAAATTTTCTTTTCTATTTTCTTTCTTTTTTTTTCAAGGAAGGGTTTCTCTTTGTAGGTTTGCACCTTTCCTGGAACTCGCTTTGGAGACCACGCTGGCCTCAAACTCAGAGAGCCGCCTGGCTCTGCCTTCCGAGTGCTGGGATTAAAGGCGTGCACCACCTCTGCCCGGCTTTTCTTTTCTTTTCTTTTTTTTCTTTTATTTCTTTCTTCCTTTCTTTTTTTCTTTCTTTCTTTCTTTCTTTTTTTTTTTTTTTTTTTTTGGTTTTTTGAGACAGGGTTTCTCTGTGTAGCTTTGTGCCTTTCCTTGATCTCTTTCTTTCTTTCTTTCTTTCTTTCTTTCTTTCTTTCTTTCTTTCTTTCTTTCTTTTTTCTTTTTTTTTTTTTGGTTTTTCGAGTTGTGTCTCATTGGAAGCCTGCCCCTTTCTAAATGGAAGCAGAGGAGGAGTGGATGGGAGAAGAAGAGAGGTCAGGGAGGGGATGGGTGAAGAGGGAAAGGAAACTGTAATTGGTATGTAAAATAAGTGAGAAAATTTAATTTAAAAAAAGCAGGCAAGTCAATAAGTACCATTCCTTCATGGCCTCTGCTTCAGTTCCTACTTCTAGGTTCCACCTTGAGTTCCTGCCATAACCTCCTTTCATGATGGATGGGTTGCAAACTGAAATAAACTCCTTCCCTGCTGTGGGATGCCTTTCTGTATGTTTGAATATATGTAACTCCCATGGATAATATATAAAGCTGCTTTGTCCTATGGCAAGGCAGCTTAGAGGCAGGCAGGAAATCCAAGCAAAGATACAGGAAAGAGAAAGGTGGGGTCAGGGGAGCTGCAAAACCCCCACCCAAGGAACAGCAAGATGCCAGTACACTCATAACAATATGACCACATGGAAAAACATAGATTAATAGAAATGGGGTAATTTAAGATGAAAGAGCTAGCTATCAAGAAGCCTGCCATAGGCTATCTATACATGTGGTAATTAATAGTAAGCCTCTGAGTGATTATTTTATAAATGGCTACAGGACCTCAAGACTGGGTGAGACCATGGGGCCAGGTGGGACCAGAGAAACTTATGACTACAACCCCCCACACACACACACACAAAGAAATGCAGCTAATATTCAATCTCCACCTTATGTTGTTTTGATAGGAAAAGTGTTTTCTAATAAACTTAAGAAAAACAAAATGACAGATGTTCTAGTTGTATTAAGCAAGGTCTTCTGAAAAAGGATTGTAGGCAAGGTATTCCTAGAAAAAAATGGCTGGTCAAACCTGATGTATCTTAATCTGGAACAAATCCATAGCCTCTGGCTTTCTGTGGGAACAAAAGCAGAGTCTCCTTTCCAAAAGCAACACATCCTTACATCCAAATTTTGAAGTCAAGGTATCTTAAATATATACATATTGGTTTAACTCAACATCTTTTACAATCAAATGTTTTTCTGCAGTTAAAAGTAACAAAGACAACACAATCCAGATTCTCTGTGTAATATTCATCTTTATGTGGCTTATTTTTTATATTAATTTTACTGTCTCTTTAAATATTTTATTTTTTAAAACTATGTATTTGTTTATATAACTATATATATCACCTTTTTGTCTCTTTCAAGCCTACGTATATTTTACACACATTATAAACTATTACATCTGAATCTGTCTTATTGTGAATCTATTGTTTTAAACTGCAGCATTTGTAAGACTGAAACAACACTATGGCTGCTGGCTCTGCCCACCTCAGCTTCCCAACATGGTGGTGGTATGTTTACTGCCAGCTCTGAGAGCTAACATGGGTCTATGCTTTTATCCAAGCAGTATGTATCCCAGAAACCTCTTTTTTTGTTTTGTACTAGCAAAGGCTAAATCCATCACTAATGTGTCACTTGCAGAGGCCTCATTCCCTCCATACTGCAGGTCGAGCATGCATGCCAGAAACCCACAAGTAGCTCAAACCGGCAAGCTGCCACTCATTTGAGAGAAACAATTAGGAAGCTGTTTTTTGCTCCGTTTTAGAATCTTCTCAGGTTAAAGGTGGAAACTCTTGCCAACTCATTGGGTGCCATTTGTAGCTAGAGTTTTCCTGCCTGGCCCACAGTCAGGACAAATCTTTGTCACCCGCCAGTCCCACAGCTGCTCAGACCCAACCAAATAAACACAGAGACTTATATTGCTTACAAGTTGTATAGCCATGGCAGGCTTCTTGCTAACTGTTTTTATAGCTTAAATTAACCCTTGCTTTTCTGCCTTCTCATTGGCTCTTAGCCCACCTACCTCACTTCCTTGCCACTGTCTGTCTGTACACACCTCCAGGTCTCTATGGTTGGTACTGGGACTAAAAGCATATGTCACTACACTTGGCTCTCTTCCCTAATATGGCCTTGAACACACAGAGACCATGCCTGAAAAGTGATTGGATTAAGGGCATGTGCTGCCTGACTTTGTTTACTTAAAATGGCTGGCCTTTTCCCCTTGATTTCCAGGCAAGCTTTATTTATCAAAGCACAAATGAAATATCACCACTCATTACCTCCAGTAAGTAACCCAACAGGTGTTCAAAGAAGTGAAATTTGGCAAATTGATGTGTTTATTTTGCACAGTCCAGGTGCAGACATCATCATTGCCTTAGGTGGCATGTAACTACATACTCTTTCACCATTTTCACCTCTTCAGATATGTCTTTGTCTACAGGACATAGCTGCAGTGATAAGTGGGCCCATGTCTAAGTTCATGGCCCTTTTGCAACCATGGTCTGCTTTGATGACTGTGTCTCCTGATACCACCAAAGGCCAAGAAGGAAGGGCTGTACAGAGTTGGCCCTGCCCCCTCACTGGTTACAACCACCTTCAGATGATAAGGGGAGTTGACCCCTTCATCAGCTGTAATACTCAGGATAGTGGGCCATGTGCCTCATTAGAGCAGCACAGAAGAGCTGTGGGCTCAAGTGAGCCAACCTGAACTAGGAATGTGAGCATGGGAGACCTGGCCTCAAACCTCATCTGCCATATGGCACCATGGATGAGGGAGAGTTGTCCCCATTACTCATCTATCACATGGCAGCATGGGTGGGGAAGAGATGCTCTCCCCTAGCCCATCAATATTTGAAGCAGGTAGAAGAGATGGTGCTGAGGTCAGAAGTGAAGAAGAGCTGCCCCTGTCCACCACCAGCTGCAACACTCAGGAGAGTAGCATCTACACCATACTTGGGCAACACAGTAAAACCGACCCTGAAGGTGTAAGAGTGGGAGATCTAACCCTGAGGACATGAAAACAGAAGAACTGTCCCTGCCCATTGCTCATTGCTGCAAGGGGTGAATTTACCAGGGCAATGCAAGAGAGCTGACTCTGGTGGTGAGGACAAGGGAGTGCTAAGGGGCTGATCAACATTGCAGCTACCAAGGCCCAGAACCTTGAGTGTTAGCCCACACCAACATCTACCCCATCTATGATCTGCTGGAGCATGTGAAGAGAACAGTCCTGAAGACCCAAAGCTGCAGTATTTCCACAACACAAGGCAACAGCAGGATAACCAAGAGGAGTACCAGTGAGGGCCCAGCATCAACAGTGTAATAGAAACTATATTCCTCTAATCAGACCAATGACTCTCTGCAATGAACACTTGCAAATAAAGATATATGGATGAAAGGGTTTGCTGTGCAACTCACTGTGTCATACTACAGCTACCATGATGAGACTGATTTTTTTATCCTTCTCTTTCTTTTTATTTTATTTTATTTTTGGGGTTGGAGGCTTCAAGGGCAGAGGGTAGATACAAAGGGATGGGGAAATGAATGGGATGGAGATACATGATATGAAAGACATGAGGAATAAATTAAAAAGGAGAAAAAATAAGCCTGTATATTTTAAAGATGTGTTGACCTCAAAATGGAAACTGGGATATGTGTTATGTTGGGGAAAAAGTTTTGCTTCTGTTTCTACAGAAGAAGAAATGCTATGGATACCAATAAGATTTATACAGATTAGACTCAAACAGGAAAGACCTATCACCACATAATAATCAAACCACTAAACATATAGAATAAAGAAAAAATATTAAGAGCTGCAAAGGAAAAAGGCCAAGTAACATATAAAAGCAGATCCATAAGAATAACACCTGACTTCTCCATGAAGACTCTAAAAGCCAGAAGGTCCTGCAGATACTAAGAGACCATGGATGCCAAACCAGACTATTATACCCAGCAAAACTCTCAATCAACATAGATGGAGTAAACAAAATATTCCATAATAAAACCAGATTTAAACAATATCTCTCCACAAATCCTACAGAAAGCACTTAAAGGAAAAATCCAACCTAAGGAAGTTAGATACACCTGTACCTGGAGTTTTCCCATCCTGCCTGGCCCAGGTCAAGACAAATATCTCTCGCCTACCAGTCCCGGAGCTGCTCAGACACAACCAAGTAAACACATAGAGACTTACATTACTTATAAACTGTATGGCCATGGCAGGCTTCTTCTTATCTAGTTCTTCTATCTTAAATTAACCCATTTCTATTAGTCTTTAAGTTCCCATGGGGCTCCTGGCTTACCAGTACCTTACATCTCACTTGTCATGGCAGCCAACATCCCTCTGCCTCAGCCTTCCACTTCCCAGAATTCTCTTCTCTGCTTATCCCACCTATACCTCCTGCCTGGCTACTGGCCAATCAGTGTTTTATTTATTAACCAATCAGAGCCACACATTTGCCATACAGACAACCCACAGCATACACCCATGAAAACACAGGCAATAGATAGTCAAATACCAACAAATACCAAAGAAGGGAAACATAAAATACTACCACCAAAAAAAAAATAACAGGAATTATCAATAACTGGTCATTCATATCCATCAATATCAATGGTCTCAATTCACCTATGAAAAGATACAGGCTAACAGAATGGATACAAAAACAAGATCCATCCATTTTCTGTATACAAGAAACACACCTCAACTTCAAATACAGACACTACCTTGGAATAAAAGGCTGGGGAAAAAAATTTCCAATCAATTGGATTTAAGAATCAAGCTGGTGTGGCTATCCTAATATCTAATAAAATAAACTTCAAACTAAAATCAATAGAAAGAGATCAGGAAGGACAGACACTACATATTTATCAAAGGAAAATCCAACAAGATGAAGTCTCTATTCTGAATATTTATGCCCCAAATACAAGGCCACTGACATCTGTAAAAGAAACATTACTAAAGCTTAAATCACACATCAAACCCCATACACTAGTAGTGGGAGACTGCAACACCCCACTCTCACCAATGGACAGGTCTGACAGATAGAAACTTAACAGAGAAATAAGGGAACTAACAGACATTATGACTCAGGTAGACTTAATAGATATCTATAGAATATTCCACCTAACGCAAAAGAATATATCTTCTTTCCAGTACCCCATGAAACTTTCTCCAAAATCGACCACATGCTTGGTCACAAAGCAAATCTCAACAGATACAAAAAATTGAAATAACCTCCTGTCTCTTATCAGACCACCATAGCTTAAAATTAGATTTCAACAACAACAAAAATTACAGAAAGCCTACAATTTCATGGACACTGAATAATGTCCAATTGAATCACCAATGGGTCAAGGAAGAAATAAAGAAAGAAATAAAAGATTTCCTAGAATTTAATGAAAATGAATGTACAACATACCCAAACTTATGGGACACCATGAAAGCAGTGCCAAGGAGAAAATTAATAGCTCTAAATGCCCACATAAAGAAGTTAGAGAAATCTCACACTAGAGACTTAACAGCACACCTGAAAGCTCTACAACAAGAAGAAGCAAACTCACCCAGGAGAAACAAATGTCAGGAAAAAATCAAATTGAGGACTGAAATCAATAAAATAGAAACAAAGAGAATAATACAAAGAATCAATGAAACAAAGAGTTGGTTCTTTGAGAAAATCAACAAGATAGATAAGTCCTTATCCAAATTAACCAAAATGCAGAGAGAGCATCCAAATTAACAAAATCAGAAATGAAAAGGGAGACATAACAACAGACAATGAGGAAATCCAGAGAATCATCAGGTCATACTTCAAAAACCTATACTCAAAAAAAAAAAAAAATGTAAAATCTGGTCTGGACCAGAGGTGAGTATCCAGGCCCAACCTGGACCCCATCTCTGGGCACCAGCCACCCTGGGAAGACCTGCCCAACTTGGCCCCAGGTTCTGGCCACAGGGCAGGTCCCCTTCTATCCCCACCGGGAGGGATCCCCTTTTCCAAGTGCTCCCCCCCCCCCCCCGCGGCAGCCCCTGCAATCTCCGCATCCTGCCCCCACGCCCATCTGCCCGAGACCCCAGCCACTTCCTGAGACTTAGAGACCAGACCCCAGCTCCCATCCTGCCCCCGACTTCCCTTCTGGACCAGAGGTGAGTATCCGGGCCCAACCCGGACCCCATCCCTGGGCACCAGCCACTCTGGGAAGACCTGTCCAACTTGGCCCCAGGTTTTGGCCACCGGGCAGGTCCCCTTCTAGCCCCACCGGGAGGGATCCCCTTTTCCAAGCCTCCCAGCAGCCCCTGCAATCTCCACGTCCTGCACCCACACCCATCTCCGCAAGATCCCAGCCACTTCCTGAGACTTAGAGACCAGCCCCCAGCTCCCATCCTGCTCCCCAAATCCCTTCTGGACCAGAGACTTCCGGTCCAGATAAAAGCTTCAATCCTGCCCCAGAGTTCCCATTTGGACAAGAGAACTCCCATCTGAACAAGAGGGAGAGACTTCCTGAATCTGTCAGCTCTTTCTGAACCAAGTACACTGATAAGACCAAGAAGGAACCACAAGGAGATGGGCAGACATCAAGGCAGAAATGCATACAACAAAATGAAGAGCAATACAGCATCACCAGAACCTAGCCCGCCTCCAACATCTAGACCTGAACATCAAAAATTGGAAGAAGCAGAAGAAAGTAGCCTTATGAGTAACATCATGAAAAAATTAGAGACTTGTGTAGAGGAAAAGACAAGAAAATTGGAAGAACGCTGTAAACAACTAGAGGAAAGGGCAAACAAATTAGAAGAAAACAATAAAGTCCTGGAAGAAAACAATAAAGTACAGGAAGAAAACAATAAAGTACAGGAAGAAAGCAATAAAGCACTGAAAGAAAATCATGAAAAAGCAATGAAACAAATAAAGGAAACAGTCCAAGACCTGAAAAGGGAAATTGAAAAAATAAAGAAGACACAAACAGAGGGAATGCTGGAAATAGAAAACCTGAGTAAAAGATTGGGAACTTCAGGTGCAAGTATAACCAACAGAATGCAAGAGATGGAAGAGAGGATCTCTGGCATTGAAGATACAGTAGAAGAAATAGTTTCTTCAGTGGAAGGAAACACTAAAGCCAACAAAGTCATGAACCAAAATGTCCAAGAAATTTGGGACACCATGAAAAGACCAAACCTACAAATTATAGGGATAGAAGAAGGTGAAGAATACCAACTCAAAGGCACAGAAAATATATTCAACAAAATTATAGAAGAAAACTTTCCCAACTTAAAGAAGGAAATGCCTATGAAGATACAGGAAGCCTATAGAACATCAAACAGACTAGACCCCCCAAAAAAGTCCCCTCGACACATAATAATTAAACGACTAAATGTACAGAATAAAGAAAGAATATTAAGAGCAGCAAAGGAAAAAGGCCAAGTGACCTATAAAGGTAAACCCATCAGAATAACACCCGATTTCTCAATGGAGACTTTGAAAGCCAGAAGGACCTGGACAGATGTAATGCAGACACTAAGAGACCATGGATGTCAGCCCAGACTAATATACCCAGCAAAACTTTCAATCATCATAGACGGAAGGAACAAGACATTCCAAGACAAAGCCAGATTTAAACAATACCTATCCACAAACCCAGTCCTACAGAAAGCACTAGAAGGAAAATTCCAACCTAAGGAAGTCAGATACACACTCGAAAACACAGGCAATAGATAAAGCCACAACAGTAAACCCCAAAGAAGGGAAGTACACACACACTACCACCAAAAATAACAGGGATGAACAATCACTGGTCATTAATATCCCTTAATATCAACGGACTTAATTCACCTATAAAAAGACATAGACTTACAGAATGGATACGAAAGCAGGACCCATCTTTCTGCTGCATACAAGAAACACATCTCAAATTCAAAGACAGACACTACCTAAGAATAAAAGGCTGGGAAAAGACTTTCCAATCAAATGGTCTTAAGAAGCAAGCAGGGGTAGCCATCTTGATATCCAACAAAATAGACTTCAAACTAAAATCAATCAAAAGAGATCAAGAAGGGCATTACATCCTCATCACAGGAAAGATCCACCAAGATGAAGTTTCAATTCTGAACATTTATGCCCCAAACACAAGGGCACCCACATATGTAAAAGAAACATTACTAAAGCTTAAACTACATATAAAATCCCACACATTAATAGTGGGAGATCTCAACACCCCACTTTCACCACTGGACAGATCTCCCAAATCGAAACTTAACAGAGAAATAAAGGACTTAACTGATGTCATGACCGAATTGGACCTAATAGATATCTACAGAACATTCCATCCTAACAAGAAAGAATATACTTCCTTCTCAGCACCCCATGGAACTTTCTCTAAAATCGACCACATACTTGGCCACAAAGCAAATCTCAACAGATACAAAACAATTAGAATAACCTCCTGTGTTCTATCAGACCACCATGGTTTAAAGTTAGATTTCAACAACAACAAAAACTACAGAGAACCTACAATCTCATGGAAACTGAATAATGCTCAACTGAATCACCAATGGGTTAAGGAAGAAATAAAGAAAGAAATTAAAGACTTCCTAGAGATCAATGAAAATGAAGATACCACATACCCAAACTTATGGGACACTATGAAAGCAGTGCTAAGAGGGAAATTCATAGCACTAAATGCCCACATAAAGAAGTTGGAGAAATCCCACACTAGTGACTTAACAGCACACCTGAAAGCTCTAGAACAAGAAGAAGCAAAGTCTCCCAGGAAGAATAGAAGCCAGGAAATTATCAAAGTGAGAGGTGAAATTAATAAATTAGAAACTAAGAGAATAATACAAAAAATTAATGAAACAAAGAGTTGGTTCTTTGAGAAAATCAACAAGATAGACAAGCCCTTATCCAAACTAACCAAAAGACAGAGAGAGAATCCAAATCAACAAAATCAGAAATGAAAAGGGGGACATAACAACAGACATTGAGGAAATCCAGAGAATTATCAGGTCATATTTCAAAAACCTCTACTCCACAAAACTGGAAAACCTAAAAGAAATGGACATTTTTCTGGATAGGTATCACATACCTAAGTTAAATCAAGAACAGATAAACTATTTAAATAGCCCAATAACCTCTAAGGAAATAGAAACAGTCATTAAAAGTCTCCCAACCAAAAAAAAAGCCCAGGACCAGATGGTTTCAGTGCAGAATTCTACCAGATCTTCAAAGAAGAGTTAATACCAATACTCTCTAAATTGTTCCACATAATAGAAACAGATGGAACATTACCAAACTCCTTCTATGAGGCTACAATTACCCTGATTCCTAAACCAAACAAGGATGCAACAAAGAAAGAGAACTACAGACCGATCTCCCTCATGAACATTGAATCAAAAATACTCAATAAAATACTGGCAAACAGAGTCCAAGAACACATCAGAACAATTATCCACCATGATCAAGTAGGCTTCATCCCAGGGATGCAAGGGTGGTTCAACATACGAAAGTCCATCAATGTAATAAACCATATAAACAAACTCAAAAAAAAAACCACATGATCATCTCACTAGATGCAGAAAAGGCATTTGACAAAATCCAACACCCCTTCATGATAAAAGTCTTGGAGCCATCAGGAATACAGGGAACATACCTAAACATAATAAAGGCAATATATAGCAAGCCAACAGCCAACATCAAATTAAATGGAGAGAAACTCAAAGCAATTCCACTAAAATCAGGAACGAGGCAAGGCTGTCCACTCTCCCCATACTTATTCAATATAGTACTTGAAGTTCTAGCCAGAGCAATAAGACAACATAAGGAGATTAAGGGGAGACAAATTGGAAAGGAAGAAGTCAAGCTTTCCCTATTTGCAGATGACATGATAGTATACTTGAGTGACCCCAAAGATTCCACCCAGGAATTGATAAAGCTTATAAACACCTTCAGCAACATAGCAGGATACAAGATCAACTCAAAAAAATCAGTAGCCCTCCTATATACAATGGACAAAGAAGCTGAGAAGGCAATTAGAGATACATCACCATTTACAATAGGCAAAAATGACATAAAATACCTTGGGGTAACACTAACCAAGCAAGTGAAGGACCTATATGACAGGAACTTTAAGTCCCTGAAAAAAGAAATTGAAGAAGATGTCAGAAAATGGAAAGATCTCGAATGTTCATGGATAGGCAGGACCAACATAGTAAAAATTGCAATCTTACCAAAAGCAATTTACAGATTCAATGCAATCCCCATCAAAACACCAACAGAATTCTCCACAGACCTGGAAAGAATAATACTCAACTTCATATGGAAAAACAAAAAACCCAGGATAGCTAAAAGAAACCTGTACAATAAAACAACTTCTGGAGGCATCACAATCCCTGACTTCAAGCACTACTATAGAGCTACAGTAATAAAAACAGCTTGGTATTGGCATAAAAACCAACAAGTGGACCAATGGAATCGAATTGAAGACCCTGACATTAACCCACAAATCTATGGACATATAATTTTTGACAAAAGTGTACAATGGAAAAAAGAAAGCATCTTCAACAAATGGTGCTGGCATAACTGGATATCAATGTGTAGAAGGCTGCAAATAGATCCATATCTGTCACCGTGCACAAAACTTAAGTCCAAGTGGATCAAAGACCTCAACATAAATCCAGCTACTCTGAACCTGCTAGAAGAGAAAGTAGGAAGTAGTCTTGAACACATTGGCATAGGAGATCACTTCCTAAATATAACACCAGTAGCACAGACACTGAGAGAAACAATCAATCAATGGGACCTCTTAAAACTGAGAAGCTTTTGTAGAGCAAAGGATACGGTCAACAAGGCAAAGCGACACCCTACAGAATAGGAAAAGATCTTCACCAACCCCACATCTGACAGAGGACTGATATCCAGAATACAGAAAGAACTCAAGAAATTAGACATCAAAACGACCAACAGTCCAATTAAGAAATGGGCTATAGAACTAAACAGAGAATTCTCAACAGAGGAAACTCAAATGGCTGAAAGACATTTAGGAATTGCTCAACATCCCTAATCATCAGGGAAATGCAAATCAAAACAACTCTGAGATACCACCTTATGCCTGTCAGAATGGCTAAGATCAAAAACACTGAAGATACTTTATGCTGGAGAGGATGTGGAACTAGGGGAACTGTCCTCCACTGCTGGTGGGAATGCAAGCTTGTGCAACCACTTTGGAAATCAATATGGTGCTTTCTCAGAAAATTGGGAATCAATCTCCCCCAAGATCCAGTTATACCACTCCTGGGCATATACCCAAGAAATGCTCAATCATACCACAAGAGCACTTGCTCAGCTATGTTCATATCAGCATTGTTTGTAATAGCCAAAACCTGGAAACAACCTAGATGCCCTTCAACTGAAGAATGGATAAATAAATTGTGGCACATATACACAATGGAATACTACTCAGCAGAGAAAAACAATGACATCATGAAGTTTGCAGGCAAATGGATGGATCTAGAAAAAATCATCCTGAGTGAGGTAACCCAGACTCAGAAAGACAAATATGGTATGTACTCACCCATAGGAAGATGCTAGATGTGGAACAAGGATGGCTGGACTGCTACTCACATCACCAGTGAGGCTACCTGAAAAACGGGACCCCAAAAAAGACATGGAGAAATGGATGAGATCTACATGAACAGCCTGGTCATGAGTGGGAACAATGAAGAGCAACGGTCGAGGGAAAGAGAGTGGGAGATCCTAGCTGGATCAAGAAAAGAGAGGGAGAACAAGGAATAGGAGACCATGGTAAATGAAGATCACATGAGAAGGGGAGGAAGCAGATAGCTAGGGAGGCCCACGGAGATCCACAAAGATACCACCGCAAAAGACTGCTGGCAATGGTCGAGAGACAGCAGGAACTGACCTACTCTGGTGATGGGATGGCCAGATACCCTGATAGTTGTGCCATAAACCCTCTCCAAGGACTGAGGAATCTGGATGCAGACATCCATGGCTGGGCCCCTGGTGGAGCACTGGGAGTCTAATTAGTGAGAAAGAAGAGGGTTTATATGAGCGAGAATTGCTGAAGCCAAGGTTGGATAAAGCACAGGGACAAATAACCAAATGAATAGAAGCACAGGATCTATGAACCAAAGGCTGAGGGCCCCCCAACTGGATCAGGCCCCCTGAATGGGTGAGACAGTATTTTGGCTTGATCTGTTTGTGAGGCAGCTGTGCGTTGGTGCTGGGTCCTGAGCTCGTTGCATGAGTTGGCTGTTTGAATCCTGGGACTTATGCAGGGACGCTTGGCTCGGTCTGGGAGGGGGGACTGGACCTGCCTGGACTGAGTCTACCAGGTCGACCCCGGTCCTCTGGAGAGACCTTGATCTGGAGGAGGTGGGAATGGGGGGTGGGCTGGGGGGAGAGGGAGAGGGGCGAGAGAGGGAGAACGGGGGAATCTGTGGCTATTATGTTGAACTGAGTGGTGTTGTAAAATAAATTTAAAAAAATCATGCCAATATTAAAGGTTTAAAAAAGGATTTTTCCATAACCTGGCAACAAGCCAAGGAAATTGTAAGGAAATGTACTTGTGCCTTTTGCAATCAGACACCATTACAAGCAGGATGCAACCCAAAGGGTACTCAGAGGAATGAAATCTGGCAGATGGATGTGTTTCACTTTGCAGAATTTGGAAAATTAAAATATGTACACCATATCATTGATACTTATTCAGGATTTCAATGGGCAACTGCTTTGAGTTCTATAAAAACTGGTTATGTAATCACTCATTTGCTAGATGTTATCACCATCATGGGATACCTGCACAAATTAAAACTGACAATGTTCCAGCATATGTCTTTGGCAAAATGAAACAGTTTTTTTTTCTTTCTTATTACAATATAAAGCATATTATAGGTATACCACATAATCCTATAGTTCAATCAGTTATAGAAATATCAACAGAACTCTAAATGATATGCTAAATAAACAGAAAGGGGTTAAAAAACCAGAAATAGACTGTATAATGCTCTATTAAGTTTGAATTTTCTCAGTTCTGGTGAAAAAAGAACAACAGCTGCAGAGAGACATTGGATAATAGAAAAAAAATCTACAGAATTAAATCAGCCTATATACTGTAAGGATGTGCTGACCTCAGAATGGAAACTAGGATATGTATTATCTTGGGGACCAGGTTTTGCTTTTGTTTCTACAGGAGAAGATAAGCTGTGGATAGCATCAAAATTGATAAAAGTTCAATTTGAACAAGAGAAACCTCTTAATTAGAAGAGGAGATAGTTCATCAATCAGCATGAACATCCAATTTAAACTAACTTATACCATTAACACATGCCTTTTCTTTTAATCAGATATAACTTTCCAGAAGGGAACCTCCCAAAAGGCAGTCTTGAGAAAAGGTTTTTGTTGTTTTATTTTAGGAGAATGAAGGCTAAGGAATCTGAAGAACAATGAACAAATGAGACAACTGAAGAAAAAGACAAATCATCTAGGAAAAATGTTCCAAGAGAAAGAGTAAATTGGCCTATTGGTATATCATCTATAAAATTTCATAAATGTTTGTTTCTGCTCTTCTCTAAAGACATTTAACACTAATGGTTTTCTTAGTACCAGTTCAATTAAAAATTAAAGCTGGCTTTGGATTTGGAAAATAACTCTCCCCTTCTTTAAACCCAACCCTGTTGTTAAAAGGAAAATGCAAGTTCCCTGTATCATGCCAGAAGAAAGAACTATCTTCTGATATGGGATAGAAGAAAACAAAAAATTAAGGTACTCTTCTATTGCAACTAATCTTAATTCTTTGATTTTATTCCGATTCTTTTGTTTTCTTTCTTATTTTTTATTTTACAACATCATTTAGTTCAACATAATAGCCACAGATTCCCCTGTTCTCCCACTCTCGCCCCCCCCCCCCTCCCCCCATCCCACCCCCCATTTCCACCTCCTCCAGATCAAGGTCTCCCCCGAGGACCGGGATCGACCTGGTAGACTCAGTCCAGCCAGGTCCAGTCCCCCCCTCCCAGACCGAGCCAAGCGTCCCTGCATAGGTCCCAGGATTCAAACAGCCAACTCATGCAACAAGCCCAGGACCCGGCACCAACTCACAGCTGCCTCCCAAACAGATCAAGCCAAATGACTGTCTTACCCGTTCAGGGGGCCTGATCCAGTTGGGGGCCCCTCAGCCTTTGGTTCATAGATCCTGTGCTTCCATTCATTTGATTATTTGTCCCTGTGCTTTATGCAACCTTGGCTTCAACAATTCTCGCTCATATAAACCCTCTTCTTTCTCACTAATTAGACTCCCAGTGCTCCACCAGGGGCCCAGCCGTGGATGTCTGCATCCAGATTCCTCACACCTTCCTTGGATGGGGTTTATGGCACAACTATCAGGGTGTTTGGCCATCCCATCACCAGAGTAGGAAAAAGGCCAAGTGACCTATAAAGGTAAACCCATCAGAATAACACCCGATTTCTCAATGGAGACTTTGAAAGCCAGAAGGACCTGGACAGATGTAATGCAGACACTAAGAGACCATGGATGTCAGCCCAGACTAATATACCCAGCAAAACTTTCAATCATCATAGACGGAAGGAACAAGACATTCGAAGAAGACAAAGCCAGATTTAAACAATACCTATCCACAAACCCAGCCCTACAGAAAGCACTAGAAGGAAAATTCCAACCTAAGGAAGTCAGATACACACTCGAAAACACAGGCAATAGATAAAGCCACAACAGTAAACCCCAAAGAAGGGAAGTACACACACACTACCACCAAAAATAACAGGGATGAACAATCACTGGTCATTAATATCCCTTAATGTCAACGGACTTAATTCACCTATAAAAAGACATAGACTTACAGAATGGATACGAAAGCAGAACCCAACTTTCTGCTGCATACAAGAAACACATCTCAAATTCAAAGACAGACACTACCTAAGAATAAAAGGCTGGGAAAAGACTTTCCAATCAAATGGTCTTAAAAAACAAGCAGGGGTAGCCATCCTGATATCCAACAAAATAGACTTCAAACTAAAATCAATCAAAAGAGATCAAGAAGGACATTACATACTCATCACAGATTCTTTAAACATTTTTAAAGTATGAATTTTATATCAAAATCTACCAGATTTATATATATATATGTATGTATGTATTTTAAACTTTGTTAAGATATTAATGGTCATATATATTAGTAACTAATTCTGGAAAAGGGACTTCAGTTAGCTGTCTATATATGTCTTTGTGTTTGAGTCTCTATCAGTTTTGTGCAGGAAATCATGACCAGGCCTAACATCAAATTTGAAGTCTCCAGAAATATGATGGGACCCCACCACAATGATTCCATGTGTACAATAATAATACCACTAAGCTGACAAACATCATTTACCAATCAACTTTGGGCTACAAACTGCTCAAAGCAATTTTGAGATGGCTAGCTGAGATAATGCAGTTTCAAAGACTATTTGAATACAGACTTAAGATAAGCCCTGAACTTTGGCATTATGCAGAGACTGGACAGCAAATGATGTAGCTACCTTTCCTACAATTTGACAATTAACCCAAATTTTTTCTTTTCAGAATATAGATGCCTTCACCCTTGATCAGCAGGAAGCAATTTTAAGATCACAGTGACCACATTTCCAAAGAGGTGGTTTGGGACAGGTGGTTTTTTGCCTTTAAATGGATTTTGGATCTGGAATAATATTCCTTGTTCAGGAGGGTTGGTTACGAATTGTGGTTAATGGGTAGGAAAAGGTCTAAGCAAAAGAGATTAGATTTAAGGTTCTTGTTTAAAAAAAGAAAAAAAAAAAAAAATATATATATATATATATATATATATATATATATAAAGAATAGAAGAGAGGGTAGATTATTAAATCTACTCTGAATAGTGAAGAGAAGATATAGATATGATATAGATAAAAAGATAGATTTTTGAATCTACTCCCAAAAGACAATTACTAGTAATAAATACTTTACATTGGATTGGATTTTTGTATATTGTATACAAATTATATATTGAGATTGCGATTGTTAGAAAACGCTGTACATATATTTCTAATCTTGTTCAAGATATTTTACTTATCCCATTCATTTAACAATGTAATGCAATTTGCTAATCCTTGAATGTTATTATTACCTACTATTAGGATATAAAGAAATGAAAGTTAGTAGTTAGATATTACAATCAAACTTATAATCACATTAGGTATGTTTTCAAGGTCAAGCAGATATATTTTAGATAGAGAGGTCATTTTCAAATTTTTCAGAGATCTACAGAATATGGAATTTAAAATGTTTCCATTACTTAGAAATGTTTTCTTTAGTTTTATGACTATAAGACATGTTGTCTCCTGGCAGCACTAATCTACTTCAGAGAAAATATAGGCATTGAAGAAACTGCATATGGAGTTAACTTTCATTGTGCCAAAAGTTAGCCATTGGACAACAAATTGTCCTGGAATCGACTGCTGACAAACAGGATAAAATGGACAGATAGGACATGAAACAAAGGACTAGTGATTCTTGCCAAGACAAGTGTGGTTGTGGCTTTATCAACAGGCATTCTCTGAGACCAGGACAATATGGCACCATCACTGAAGTGACCTTTGCAATCTGGAAAAGGTACATTGCCCCTTTCCTCTAAGGCAGCTGAACAGGCAGTGGACTGATGGCTTCTGGTGTGCAGTGGAACAGCAGCTGAAACAGTTATTCTTGAAAGAGTAACTAGGTATACAGAGTCTAACCTCTCAATGGTAGACTGTCATTTAATACAAGAGAGGAAGCCACCTATAAGCCAAGGAGGATGTACAGCTGAATTCCAAAAACATCAATAATTTCCAGAATTTAATATACTAATCATTACAGGACACTAGTGGAATTCCAGTGTTTCTGGTACATGGACTATTCTCACTGAATGTGAGGCTGAACTACAGGCCTTGTGTACATCCTACTTCACAAATGAGTCTGTCAGAAACACCAAGTCTATAGGCTGAAGATGAAGCCCTAACATTGAAGAGAAAACTCAGGTGACTGTCCAGGCAGCTGGCTGTTTCTGTCAACTCCCAATTTTTTGGGAATCTGCTTGTGTGCACTTCCTGTTTATTTTAGGTAATATTATTTTTTCTTGGGTCTCTGAGGGAGTTGAAGATTAGATATTTATGTTTATAGTTATCGTTACAGATTAGATAGTTTTAGTTATAGTTTTCCTTGTTAAGAATTTCAGAAAAGAAACTCACTAAACAGGTGTAATGGTATAAATTTGAAAGACATTATAAGATAGTTCTCTGTTAGTAATACAAATTAGGATAAAAAGTGAATCAGGTACATTTTGGACTTACTAAAATAGGATAGATAATGGAATATATTCTCTGAGTCTGTGAAATGCAAATAGACTAGACATTGTTGAAGTATTTATTGCTTGTATATATTGTATATAGTTATTGTACTTATTGTATATAATTTTTTTTATATTAGTTATAACTTTCCCCGCTTTTTCTTTTTATTATAATAGAACAGGGAAATATGGTGATATTTTATTTTTCTGAAATGTGATTTTATTGGTATGTTAATAAACAAAGTTCCTTGGAGATCAGAGATAAAAGCAAGCCATTAAGCAGAAGTCCAGAGGTGGTGGCACATGTCTTTAATCTGATCACATGGAAGGCAGAGTCTCTGTGTGGTCAAGGACACAGCCAAGAATGGTAACCCAAATCTTTAATCCTAGTATTAACCATAGAGAACAGGAGGTCTGTATAGACAGGCAGTGATAAGGAAGTCATATGGCTGGGCTTAGAGCCAATGAGAAGGCAGAATAGGAAAGCAATATAAAGACAACTCACACAGGGAGAAACTCTCTCTCCGGGGAAGTGATGGCAACGAGGTGGTCAGATAAGGTAATCATGGCTCTTGCTCTGATTTCTTTGGCTCTAACTCTGTATTTGGCTCTGTGTTTCTTATTTACTAAGACTGTTTAGAATTTTGTCTACATCTATTTATCTAAATATATCTGTTTATGACCTTGAAAACTTCCTAATATAATTATGTTTGACTATTATAGATGACTATTAACTTGTATTTTTAATTATATATTACAATTTAAATGAGCTAAATAAACAATACTTTAAACAAAAGTAGAAATATACATATAGTGAAAAAAATTAACTTTAAATTTATATCAATAAACCAAAATACATAACAATGTAAAGTATGTAAGATTAATAATTGTTTTTTTGGATTAAAGTAGAATCAGATTCAATAATCTATTCTTTTATCCTATCATTTCTTTATCCTATTCCCCTTTTTTCCTTCAGAAAGAGATCTTTGAATATAACTCTGTTGTTTAGCTTTTTTTGACTATGACCAATAATAATTTGTAACCAACACTCCTTTAATGATAATAAACATCTATAATCAATTTTTTGCACTGTGGGCATAAATTTATTGGCTATTTCCTGTTGTTTGGGAGCATTGGTAACCTTAGGATAATGGTTAAGTTATGACTGTAAAATTCTGTGAGACTGGATCATCTCAGTCATCAACCTTGAAGCTGTTCTGGATTTTGGATAATTTGGACCATCCATTTTCATTGGTGTCTGGTCTGCTTGCTTTGAAAATACATAAACTTTCAAAGGTAATATACATATCTGTTTTAATACAAGGCTATGTATTTTATACAAGTCAGACAAAGTTGACTTTTTGTTTTATGTTTGAGCAAATAAAATATACATCATGTCTTGTTGTTCTGGGTTTATTTTATTATGTTTGTAGCCAGGAATTTCAGGGTTCTTCTTTGATCAAATCTTATTTTTTTTTAACCCAGAATGAATCCACAGCTTCTCATTTCCTGAGGGAAAAAAAGCATAACCTTTTCCCCAAAGTAACATATCTTTTGACTTAATGTTTGAAGTCAAGATATCGTTAAAACATATAGATTCATTGAACCTAGCAGTTTTCATAATCCAGTGTCTCTTAGCAGCCAAAAAATTCAAAGATAGTAATGATAATGTACAGGACACAGACTATCTTTACGTGGATTATTTTCTTTTATATTTCTTTACTCCCTTTTTATTTTTTTCATTTTTAAGTTTATTTATTAAATTTAATTTTACATATCAGCCACGGATTCCCTTGTTCTCTCCCCTCCCACCCCCCATCATACCCCCCATCCTACCCCTAGCCAACCCCCCATTCCCATCTCCTCCAGGGCAAAGACTCCCCTGAGGATTGAGTTCAACCTGGTAGATTCAGTCCAGGCAGTTCCAGTCCCCTCCTCCCAGGCTGAGCCAAGTGTCCCTGTATAAGCCCTAGGTTCCAAACTGCCAGTTCATGCACTGAGGACAGGATCTGGTCCCACTGTCTGGATGGATACCAAGAAGATCAAGCTAATCAACTGTCTTATTTATCTGGAGGGCCTGATCCAACTGGGGGCTCCTCAGGTATTGGTTCATACATAGTTCATGTGTTTTCTTTTGTTTGTATATTTGTCCCTGTGCTTTTCCCAACCTTGGTCTCAACAATTCTTGCTCATACAAACCCTCCTCTTTCTCACCAATTGGAGTCCTGGAGTTCCACCTGGGGCCTGACCATGGATCTCTGCATCGGGTTCCCTCAGTCATTGCATGGGGTTTCTAGCACAACAATTAGGATGTTTAGCCAGGTGGCCTTCGAATATTTCAGAGATCTATTCAGAGGGCCTGATTCAGTTGGGGGCCCCTCAGCCTTTGGTTCATAGTTCATGTGTTTCCATTCTTTTGGCTATTTGTCCCTGTGCTTTATCCAATCTTGGTTTCAACAATTCTCGCTCATATAAACCCTTCTTTTTCTTGCTAATTGGACTCCCGGAGCTCTACCCGGGGCCTAGCCATGGAACTCTGCATCCAGATTCCTCAGTCCTTGGATGGGGTTTCTGGCATGACTATTAGGGTGTTTGGCCATCCCATCACCAGAGTAGGTCAGTTCTTGCTGTCTCTCGACCATTGCCAGCAGTCTATTGTGGGGGTATCTTTGTGGATTTCTGTGGGCCTCTCTAGCACTTTGTTTCTTCCTTTTCTCATGTGGTCTTCATTTATCATGGTCTTCTATTCCTTGTTCTCCTTCTCTGTTCTTGATACAGCTGGGATCTCCTGCTCCCACAGGCTCTTTTTCCCTCAACCCTCGCCCTTCATTACCCCCACTCATGTCCAGGTTGTTCATGTAGATCTCAGCCATTTCTCCGTCATTGGGCGATCCTCGTGTCTTTCTTGGGGTCCTGTTTTCCAGGTAGCCTCCCTGGTGATGTGAGTAGCAGTCCAGCCATCCTTGTTCCACATCTAGTATCCTCCTATGAGTGAGTACATACCATATTTGTCTTTCTGAGTCTGGGTTACCTCACTCAGGATGATTTTTTCTAGATCCATCCATTTGCCTGCAAACTTCATGATGTCATTGTTTTTCTCTGCTGAGTAGTATTCCATTGTGTATATGTGCCACAATTTATTTATCCATTCTTCAGTTGAAGGGCATCTAGGTTGTTTCCAGGTTTTGGCTATTACAAACAATGCTGATATGAACATAGCTGAGCAAGTGCTCTTGTGGTATGATTGAGCATTTCTTGGGTATATGCCCAGGAGTGGTATAACTGGATCTTGGGGGAGATTGATTCCCAATTTTCTGAGAAAGCACCATATTGATTTCCAAAGTGGTTGCACAAGCTTGCATTCCCACCAGCAGTGGAGGACAGTTCCCCTAGTTCCACATCCTCTCCAGCATAAAGTATCTTCAGTGTTTTTGATCTTAGCCATTCTGACAGGCATAAGGTGGTATCTCAGAGTTGTTTTGATTTGCATTTCCCTGATGATTAGGGATGTTGAGCAATTCCTTAAATGTCTTTCAGCCATTTGAGTTTCCTCTGTTGAGAATTCTCTGTTTAGTTCTATAGCCCATTTCTTAATTGGACTGTTGGTCATTTTGATGTCTAATTTCTTGAGTTCTTTCTGTATTCTGGATATCAGTCCTCTGTCAGATGTGGGGTTGGTGAAGATCTTTTCCCATTCTGTAGGGTGTCGCTTTGCCTTGTTGACCGTATCCTTTGCTCTACAAAAGCTTCTCAGTTTTAAGAGGTCCCATTGATTGATTGTTTCTCTCAGTGTCTGTGCTACTGGTGTTATATTTAGGAAGTGATCTCCTATGCCAATGTGTTCAAGACTACTTCCTACTTTCTCTTCTAGCAGGTTCAGAGTAGCTGGATTTATGTTGAGGTCTTTGATCCACTTGGACTTAAGTTTTGTGCACGGTGACAGATATGGATCTATTTGCAGCCTTCTACACATTGATATCCAGTTATGCCAGCACCATTTGTTGAAGATGCTTTCTTTTTTCCATTGTACAGTTTTGGCTTTACTCCCTTTTTTAAAAAGACTTTGTTATTTTCAAATTATGTATTTCTTTTTCTATGACTATCTATATATTTTCTTTTCCCTCCCAAGTCTTTGTATATTTTTAAACACACTATAACCTGTTTAGAGGTTTTTATTTTTTTGTCTGAATTTGTTCTTTGCTAAGCATCTGTAACCTCTTTTGTCTGCATGAGCAAAACATAAACTGCTGTGTAACATAGGTCATAGCATACTGGCAGCTGGCTCCTTCCCCTCAGTTCCCTGAGATCCTAGTCTCAGGGTAGAGGTGCAGCTACTGCCAGCTCTGGGAGCCACATTAATTGTCTCAACTCCAGTATGTTTCTGGGTCTATGCCATCATCAAGCAGCATTTTGCCTGCCTCTTATAAACAGCATTTACCTATTTGGCAGCAAGACCCCTCAAAAGAGCTGCCCATTTTTGCCACTAACATCAAGCCAGGAAGCTGTCTCTTAAAGGATCCACACCTTTGCTTGCCACCAGCAAACAGACCCCACTGGAGAAAAGGCAGTCACCAAGAAACCGAGTTTGGCTATGTTTTGCATGTTTAGAATCCTTTTCCAAGTTCTCTCATTTGTACCACACTGAACACCATATATAGGCAGATTTTTCCTATCCATTCTGCCTGTTCCCAAATACCCAGCAGATGCCTTGGAGAACCCAAAATTGTTAGAGATGCCAGAGCTGTGGGATACCTTCCAAGGAGAGGTGAAAAAGGAGGTGGAACCAGCCAAAAAGAAAAAAAAAATATGTTGCAGTCAACAAAACTGAATGGAATTGGAGATCTGAAGAGCATCATTTTGACATAAGACATGAAGATACAGAGTTTAAAGTTTTCTCAGTTGGGTTTCAGTATTGTTTTTGTCCAGTAATTGTCCAGAAATTTGTCTAGGAATTATAATTGTCTAGCAATTCCTCACTATGCAATTAAAGCTTCAACTTCACACCTTCATGCAATGGCCCCTCGACTAAGACTTTATTCAGGGACATCCCTGACACATGCTTGGCTTCAGTGGCTTTCTTAAGGCATGGAGGCAAATTCCATAACCTGTTTCTTCTATCTTTATGTCTAAAGCCAGAACCAAGTGGCAGAAGCTGCCATGTTCTGCTGCTTACTGGGGCTGGAACATGGCCCTCTTTTTCAACTGCATTTTTACCAGCTCTTGTCTTTTACTGTCTAATCTTGTCTATCCTAAAACATCTCTAGACCAGGCTGGCCTCAAACTCAGAGAATTGCCAGTTTCCACCTTCTCAGTGCTAGGATAAAAGGTGTGCCCCACTATACCTGACTCTCAGCTTTATTTCCTTTTCATATGCAGGAAACATAGCTGGATAGGGTCTTTCCCTGAGACCACTCTCCCATTATTCCATTTCTTAATCTATTTATCCCCTTGAACAAAGAATTTATCTCTAGTCTGCTTCCTGGTGCTCTTTTTCTCCTCAAAATTTTTATTTTGTAATTTACCCTGCTCAACTTGCTCCTTTTAATTAGAGTTACCACGAAAAACAACAGAGTCTATACTAGGCTGTTTTTTGATTTCCTCTGCCAACAGAATTAATCCAAAATCCTTCACTTTAGCATCAATCAGGTAGACCCTTCATACAAGGGCAAAAAGCAGCCACTTTCTTCACCAAAATAGCACAAGAATGATCTTTAGGCAATGTACTAAAGTTCTTCTCAGAAACCTCTTGAGTGTTGATGAACTACACAGTTCATCAAATTACACTAAGCACCACTGTCCTCCACACTCCTACTAGAATGGACCATTAAGTAATACCTAAAATGTTTAATTCCTTTTCTAATCCACAGTCCCAGAGTCCATATGACTTCAAACAAAAGCATGGTCAGGCCTATCACAGCAATATCCCAGTCCATAGTACCATATTCTGTCTTAGTTAGGTTTATTTTGTTGTGAAGAGACACCATAACTCAGGCAACTCTTATAAGAAAAACATTTAACTAAGGGTCTTATTTATAATTTCAAAGGTTCAGTCCATTATCATCATGGTGGGGAACATGGCAGCATGCAGGCAGACCTGGTGCTGAAGCATCTGGGAGTCCTCCATCTGGAAGGCAACAGGAAGGCAACTGAGACACCGGGCAGTATTGTTAATTTAGGAAACCTCAATGTCAGCCCCAATGTGACACAGTTCTTCCAGGAAGGCCATACCCACTCCAGCAAAACCACACCTCCTAATAGTGCCACTAGTGTGAGATTATGGGGCCCATTACATTCAAACTACCAAAACCCTCTGTATACAAAAGATAAATTGGCTGAGAAAGAAAGTGAGGAAGCAAGACTCTTTGCAATGGCTAAAATATTAAAACATATCTTGGGTGTAATTCTAACCAAACAAATGAAAGACCTGTATGGCAAGAACTTAAGTCTTTAAAGAAAGATATTGAAGGAGATATCAGAAAATGTAAAGATCTCCCGTGTTCATGGATTTGTAGGATTAACATAGTAAAAATGGCCTGCTTACCAAAAGCAATACAGATTCAATGAAATTCCCATAAAAATTGCAAGATAATTCTTTACAGAATGTAAAAACAAAACAAAACAAAACAACAAAAAAACACTACTCAACTTCATATGGAAAAACAAACAAACAAAAATCCCAGGATAAAGTACTTTACAACAGAAGAACTTCTAGATATCACCATCATTGATTTCAATCTGTACTACAGAGCATTAGTAATTAAAAAGCATATCATATTTTAATCAAAACAGGTTGATCAATGGAATGGAATAGAAAACCCAGATGTTAATCCACATACCTATGGAAACCTGAATTTATATAAAGAAGTGAGAAATATACAATGAAAAATAGAAAACATCTTCAATAAATGGTGCTGGTATAAATAGTATATACATGATATACATCCATGTATATCACCCTGCACAAAACTCAAATCCAAGTGGATCAAAGATCTCAACATAAAACCAGATAAACTGAACATGATAGAAGAGAAAGTGGAAAATAGCCTTGAATTCACTGGCATGGGACAAAACTTCCTGAACAGAACACTAATTGCAAAAGCACTAAGATCAACAATTAATAAATGGGACCTCAGGAAACTGTAAAGATTTTGTAAGGCAAAGGACATCATCAAATGGAGAAAACAGAAGCATACACAATGGTATAAGATCTTCACCAACCCTGCATCTTGGAGAGGGCTAATTCCAAAATATGGAAAGAACTCAACAAACTGGACATCAAAAAAACCCAAATCATCTAATTAAAAACTGGGGTACAGATCTAATTAAAAAATTCCCAACAGGAGGAATCTCAAATGGCTCAGAAACACTTAAAGAAATATTCAACAACCTTAGCCACCAGGGAAGTACAAATTAAAATGATTCTGAGATTCCATATTACACATGTTAGAATGGCTAAAAACAAACACTAGTGACAGCTCATGCTGGGGAGAATGAAGGGCAAGGGGACTCTCCAACACTCTTTCATTGCTGGATGGAGTGGGAACTTGTACAGCCATTTTGGAAATCAATATAGCAGTTTCTCAGAAAATTGGGAATAGACATACCTCAAGACCCAGTTATACCACTCCTGGGCATATACCCACAGGGCACTCTACCATATTACAGAGAGACCCTCTCAACTATGTTCATAGCCACTTTATTCATAATAGCTAGAAAATGGAAACAACTTAGATGTCCATCAACCAAAGAATGGATAAAGACAATGTGGTACATTTACACAATGGAGTATTACTCAGCTGTTAGAAACATCATCATGAAATGTGCAGGGAAATGGATGGAACTGAAAAAGATAATTTTGAATGAGGTAACCCAGACCCTGAAAGACAATCATGGTATGTACACACTTATAGGTCAATATTAGCCATAAAGTAAGGGATAACCAGGCTCATCCACAGATCCGAAGAAACTAAGCTAAATAAGGAGGGCTAAAGGGGAAACACATGCATCTCAGTATGAAGGGAAGTAAAATAGACATCACAGGTGGACTGGCCTGGAATGATCAGGATGGGGGTGGGTGAGTATGGGAACAGGAGGAATAAGAGGCAGGGAGGATGGAGGGAGAGAGTACTGAGAAAGACAATTGGAATAAGCGGCATCTCTGGGATGAGCTAGAAAACTAATGTAATGATAACTCCCAGGAACCTAAGAGGATGACCCTAGCTGTGGGCTCCAGGCCAGATGAGGGATGATGGAGCATGGATAGTACTCAGAGCACCTCACTAGTAGGATCTCTCCCTACTCAAATAAGGCCTGAGACCATTTAACTCCATTGAAACAAAGGCCATGTCATGTTATGTGGGCTCAAACCAGTAAAAAGATACATTCTGAGAGCCAACCTGGGTCTGCCTAAGGGTCTTAGCAACAGTAGCTGAGACAAGATCTGGAGATGACCTAGACCAATGAGAGGAAGCCATGGCACACCAGCAGATGCATGTTCATCAGAACTTCCCCTGGGGTGGAGTGGAGGGTATATAAGGCTTGCCTCTTCCTGAATAAACTGAGCTTATTGTTTTGACATTATTCCAGATTCTGAGTTGTTTGACTACTTGGCCCACTCCTTCAAAGAGAACAACAGCTCAGGACCTTGCAACATCTGGTGCCAAAACCCAGGACATCTGGAGCCAGAACAGGGACTGTTTGTCTCCCTTTCCTCATTTGAGGAACTGGTTGAGCAGCCCCCTTGAGCGGTGTATTTTGTTGAGTAGGGCCATCTACATTGTGTGCTTTTGTTCCCTTCAGCAGATAAGCACTGAGACCCCCCTTTCTTTTTGTTTGTCCTGTTTGTGAGTCTGTCTGTATAGTAGGGTGGCACATTCTTTTGTTCAGGTTCACTTGTCATTTCCATATAAGGGCTGGACCCTCAGGAAACGGAGCCACAGTCTGACTATTTTTAGTTTTTTTTTTTTTTTTTTTTTTTTTTTTTTTTTTTTTTTTTTTTTTTTTTTTTTTTTGTGTGTGTGTGTGTGTGTTCGTGAGTGCATGCATGTGCCTTTGGGTTGTGATGTCTGGAGAGATGGCTTAGCAATTAAGAGTGTGTGCTGCTCCTCCAGAGAACATGTGGGAACCTGATTTTTGGATGAGAGTTCTGTTCCTAGCCAGATAAAGCAAGTAGCCTTGGGAGTAACCCTCCAATTGTTTTTTATGCCCATTTTTAAGCTATATTCACTGGCCTAAATTTCTACTCTATCAAGGAGGTCATTAAGGCCCACAATAAGCCTTGCCAGGAACAATATAACACGAACTTATCTATCACTTTCTTTCCATCCATGGCTGATATTTCCTCTGCTTCTCTGACAAGAAGATAGATGATAATAGGCATAAAGGAAAGGAAAGGGATGGGAGGGGAGGAAATGATTGTGGCAGCACTCAAGATTACACTGGTAGTCCCTCTATCTGCTCCCCCCATGCCTCAAGTGGTTACCCCCACCCACTGCAGTATCCATGGAATAATTTGCCTGGATGTCTGCCTGTTGAGCCAGCTGCTCCACATTCCTGCCAGCCTATTCCATCTATGGTGCCACATATGCCCACCATGGCATTTCCAGTTAAGATGGGCTCCAATGCAGCCAACCAGCCATAGATACCTACCCCTTACAGACCTTTCTTTGGTCTGTAAGGCTGCTAATGAGTCAGATCCTGACTTGCCATATTTTGAGCAGGTTCTATAGCAATGAGCAATGCATTTATAAATTTATTATGACTGGCACCATTTGATGAAGGCTGTGTTGGAGCCTGCAGTCTTCCTTAATTGGCGAGCTGCCTATGATGACCAGGCTGAGGCTCAGGCTCCTCTTAATATACAGTACAATATCACTGTTTCTCTTAAGATGCTCATGGGCCAAGGAGCATATGTTAACCCTGTCACACAAGCCCAAATTGGACAACAGGCTTATTTTCAACAGGTCTCAGAATTGGCCTTCAAGGCACTTAAGTCTTACACTCCTTGTGACCCATCTGCATACTTTCGCAACCTCATCCAGCAGCCAGGGGAGTTGTTTGCTGACTTCCTCACATGGGTTAATGAAGCAGTGGAGTGCAGTGTGGATCCCAGCCCTACTCAGGAGATGCTGATTAAACAATTGACATGGGAAGGGCTTAATGCCCCCACCTACAATGCAATAGCTGCCATCTGCAATGAGGATATTCTTAGATGGGTAATAGCTACTAGAAATCTTGATCCCAACAGTGGCCCAATTGATGCCCTCACAGCCTCCCTTAATACCCTCCTTGCTGATAAACAGAATAGAGAAGAAACTCAAGCCACTCCCACTAATAGACCATGCTGGGGATATGGCAAACTTGGTCATCTTAGGAGGGATTGCTCCTGCACTAAGCCTAAGACTGGATGTCTAAAATGTAATAAAGGGATTCATTGGGTCAAGGACCGCCACTCCCAACCAGAAGAGGCCAAGGTTCCTTTAAACTCCTTCAAAATGGGCACTCCTCAGCCCCGCAAGTAAGAGGAGGCTCTGCAAACCTGAAGAACTTCTGTATTCTGCCCATCTTCCCTCACTCTCCTAAGATGACCATCTTCCTTGATGGGCAGCCTGTTAATGAACTGGTGGATATTGGTACAGACACTACCATTTTAACTGAGGCAGAAGCACTCCATTTCCCACAGTGGAAATTTAAACCTGGCACTCCAATTAGCAGAGTTGGGGGTTAACAAGATTCCAAGATAACCACCTTCCCAGTCCATTGGAAGGACCTTGATGGCAACTGAGGAGCCATTTACCCTATCATCTCTACTGTGCCTAGAAACTTGTGGGGCAGGGATATCTTAGAGGATATGGGAGCTGTCCTTACAATAGGTGATAGGTCCTTCTTTGATAATACTGTTGTCCATGAACATCCCCAATTCTAAGGGCCATTGTCCCCCCCAAAGTCCATTGCTACTAAGCAACCAGATCCTATTCCAATTAATTGGCTTTCTAACCAAGATGTATGGGTGGAACAGTGGCCTATTATTGAGCCTAAATTATCAATATTAAAACAGCTGGTGGAGGAACAGTTACATGTTGGACATATAGAACCATCCACCAGCAGGCATAACACTCCAATAGTCGTTTTTCCAAAAAAGTCAGGAAAGCATCATCTATTGCAAGACTTTCATGAAGTCAATGGCCAAATGGAAAAAAATGGGATTAGGGCCGGGTGGTGGTGGCGCACGCCTTTAATCCCAGCACTCGGGAGGCAGAGGCAGGCGGATCTCTGTGAGTTCGAGGCCAGCCTGGTCTACCAAGTGAGTTCCAGGAAAGGCGCAAAGCTACACAAAGAAACCCTGTCTCGAAAAACCAAAAAAAAAAAAAAAAAAAAAAAATGGGATTAGTGCAGCCACGTCTCCCATACCCCAGTGCAATTCTTCCTTCCCATTGTATCACAATATTAGATATCAAACTTTTTCAGATTCCCCTAGTGCAGCAAGATAGGAGTCACTTTGCCTTTACAGTCCGGGAGCCAAATATGCACAAGCTGGCAAAAAGATATCAATGGATAGTCCTCCCACAGGGAATGAAAAACAGCCCCTCAGTATGTCAATTTTATGTTACTCAGGCTCTAGCTAATGTTCCAAAGGATATTGTGCTAGTACATTATATAGATGACTTGCTATTGGCACATCCTGATTTGACTTATTTACAACAAATTGTTAAATCAATGATACAAGACATGGCTTCCTTAAAGTTAATTGTGGCACCAGATAAGTTCCAAATAGTACCTCCTTTTTCATTCTTGAGCTTTGTTATTGCCAAGGATATTCACCCCTTGTCCTTCAAATTAGATATAAAAAACAAATACTCCCTTTTGGAACTATGATTATTATGTGGGACAATAAATTGGCTGAAACCATTCCTATCTATTTCAGAACTGGAAATGAGGGAACTGTTCTTGCTTTTAGAGGGCCCTACATGACCCTCACAGAATATCAAGCTCACTACTAGAGCAAAAAATGTTCTAGAAAAGGCCCTTACTATACTATCCACTGTCAGCCTGCAATGCCATAAGCCTGAGGCACCCTTGTTAGCTATAATTCTGTGGACACCTGGAGGATTCCTGGGAGCACTCTGGCAGGTAGGTCCATTAATGTGGATTCATCAGGCACAGTCAGATTTATACAAAATTACCTCTAAATTTGATCAGACATTTAAAATGGGACTACAGGCATGAATGCTAGTTCAAAGGATATATGGAAGAGAACTTGATCACATATTCAATCATATTCCAAACTACCAGGAATCCTGGCCAAGGGCAATGAGATAATTGATACCATCATTTTAACAGTGGCTGTAGATTTATTAGAACAAGCTAGAGTACTACACTAGCAATTTCATTTATCACCACAGAGTCTGAAAAAATTGCTCCCAGAATTGCCAGTTTCTATGGTGATATTTTATTTGTACTGAAATATGATTTTATTTGTATGCTAATAAATAAAGTTGCCTGGGGGTCAGAGCTAATAGCAAGCCATAGCAGAGCTGGGCATTTGTGGCACACGCCCTTGAACCCAGCACTTGATAGACAGAGCTAGGTAGATCTCTGTGTGGTCAAGGATACAGCCAGCATTGGAGACACATGCCTTTAATCTCAATACCATAGAAGACCTGGAGGGCTGTACATACAGGCAGTGACAAGGCAGTCATGTGGTTGGGTTTACAACCAATGAGAAGGCAGAACAGAAAGTCTATATAAAGATAAACAGACAGGAAGTAGGTCTCTTTCAGAGAGGTCTCTTGGCTGAAGAGGCTAGCTGCAGCAGGCAGGTAAGGCTCTCAGCTCTGATCTCTTGGCTTTCTTCTTCGCATTGGTTCTGTGTTTCTTATTTAATAAGACGGTTGGTTACATTTACAAGTTTCTCAATTCAAACATCTATCAATAGCCTGTGCTACTTGTGTACCACTTGCCCCATTAGGGGCCCTCCAAAGAGCAGGGGTAAGTCCCTGTGGTTTATTGCCCAATGCTATATGGCAAATAGATGCTACCCATTATGCACCTTTTGGCAGTTTAAGATATGTACATGTAATAGAAGATACCTGCTTGGGCTTTGTGTGTGCATTGGCCTTACATGGAGAGAAGGCTGCTAATGTTATTAAGGCACTCAAGTCAGCCATGCTAGTCATGGGAGTTCCTTAAGCCAATAAGACTGACAACGGTTCTGCTTATATATCACAGCAGTTTAATGATTTTGTGAGTTCATAGAATATGTCCCATACCACAGGAATTCCATATAGTCCACAGGGACAGGCCATTGTAGAGAGAACCCTTAAAGAACTCTTGAAAAAAATAATTTCCTCAGAAGCCAAGGGAGATCCTAACCTGGCCCCGGTAGAAGTTCTTTTTCACATTAATTTTCTCAGCTTTTATGAGAAGGGATTAAGCCCTGATTACAAACATTGGGCTTACCTGCCTCAGGAGACACCATTGAAATTGGTGCATTGGAGAGATTCCATCATCCTTCAGTGGCAACCCCCCTGCTCCCCTATTAAGCTAGGGGCGAGGGTATGCTTGCATTTTTCCCCAGAATACCACCATGCAGATATGGATACCCTCCAGATATGTATCTGGCAACAGACCAAGAGACTTTGCCAAAGAAGAAGCTTCAGAGGGGTAATATATGATTTGCCCCACTACTGATGCATCAGTAAAGTTATGCCATTACTGGCATGCCACCCTAGATATAAAGCAATTGCTTCTCCCTACAAGGTCACTAATGCATCACCAGAAAGACTTCAATTGGCACAATAAATATGACTAGGGTCCCATCCATGTCCTTGAGAGTGAAGTTTTGACAAATCTTTCTCTTGTTCAAATATCTTCTGCAACAGGTTCACCAGCAGAAGGCAGCCACAAAGGTGACCCTACAGGTTTTATTGGCTCTCAGACACATAGAACAAAGTCTTCCTAGAGAGATAATGCATTCATGGCTCATTGAAAAACAGAAGGCTGCTGCCTAAAGCCCACCACCTGGACTGCTCTCCAGGATTGATGCTCTTTGAGGGCTGGTAGTCAATGACAGGTATGAGCTTTTTTTGAAAGCCAACCTAAGGCAGGCACAGTCCATTATGCTGAGGTCTCCTGAGGGGGGTCAACAAAGTTAGGGCAATGCACCCTAGCTCCCACTGAGCATGTCCCATAAAATAATAAAAAGCAGTGGATATGTGGGATGACTTTATCCCTAACTGGCTTGAGGGCCAGCCAGCCCAAACCAGTAAAAAGATACTTTCTGAGATCCAATCTGGGTCGGACTAAGGGCCTTAGCAACAGCAGCTGAGACAAGATCTGGAGATGACCTAGACCAATGAGAGGAAGCCATGGCACACCAGTAGATGCATATTCATCAGATCTTCCCCTGGGATGGGGTGGAGGGTATATAAGGCTTGCCTCTTTCTGAATAAACTGAGCTTGTTGTTTCAACATTCTTCCAGAGTCTGTGTGGTTTGACTCTGTACCTACTTGGCCCCCTCCCACAAATGGGGCCCCAACCCAGCCACATAAACTTTGACCAATAATTTGCCCTGCCTACAAGATATGCTGGGGTAAAGGTGGAAAAGAAATTATGGGAATGGCCAAAGAATGACTGGTAGAGCTTAAGACCCATGCCATGAGAGAAGATCCACCCAGACACTGACTGCAGGGCCAGGACTGAGAGGCTGGACAGCCCAGAGTTCTGGGATAGAATCAAACATGACTGGCAAAAAATAGTCAATGAAATGTTTCCTAACGATATTCTGCTATACTTATAGATTGTTCCTTAGCCTAATTGTCATCAGAAAGGCTTCACTCAGCAACTGATGGAAGCTAATACACAGACCCACAGTCAAACATTAGGAAGGTCTCAGGGAATCTTCCACTGATATCAGTGGAAGAGAGGAAGGAAGGATTATGGGAGTCATTGGGATAAGGAATTTATGAGAAAAATCGCAGAATCAGCTAACTTGAGCACATAGCAACTCACAGAGACTGAACCCCCAACCATAAAGCTTGCATGGGACTGCCAAGCTCTCTGCACATATGTTACAGTTGTGTAGCTTGGTCTTTTGTGGAAGCATGGGCTTTCTGTGACACTGTTACCTACTTTTGGGACTCTTTCCTCCTACTATGTTGCCTTGTTTAGCCTTAATAGGAGAGAAGGTGCCTCCTAGTCTTACTTCTACTTGTTATACCAGCAGCAGACCATTGCATTCCTGTGTCAAAAGATAAACTCCCACATCTTTCCTTTCTCTAGTACAACCAGATACTTGAAATGGGTACCTGTGAGCAAGGTCGAAATGAATATGGGCTGGTAGTCTGTAGTTATTCTAGCTAATACCTTCTCTCTATCTGTCTTCTCCAGTTTCCAGTTCAGGCACGAGTGTGGTAGTATTGGACTATGACCCTGTATTCATACTCATAGTGCAAAACACAAGATTCAGCAGCAAGTAGAGGGTCAGGGAATGAAAATGCCAAGGGCCAAATGAAACCCTAATTTCAATGGACTCATAGTCCAGTCTGTCCATTTAGCAGCAGTATCTGTGGTTTCTGCTTTCTTGGCCTGGGTGTGGTGGATCCACAGTGTAATGCCAGCTACCTCCATGGCCATAGGAGTGGAGAGAATTATGATGTAGGGTCTTTTTCAAGTTGGTTTCAGTGGCCCTTTGGCTTCTTGCTTGAACCAGATATCACTGAGCTCAAACTAGGGAAAATTAGAGGTGGACTCAGAGATCTGCTAGGACTCTTAGATAGTCTAATGAATAGACTTATAGAGAGCTGGATGGATGGTAGTGACTTTAGAAAAGAATGGTTAGAGAGTTCTACCAAGTGCTGGTCTCTGAGTCCAGGAAGCCATGGGGGAGGTCTTCTAAACATAATTTCATAGGGGTGGGTCCCTCTCTATGAGGCACAGCTGCACTAAAGGTCTATCCACCTTTTCCTAGACCCTAAAAGTGTTTTTGTTAGTTACTTTTAACATTTTGTTTATTTTTCTACCTACCCAGAACTGTGAGGTCTATAAGCACAAATAAGTTCTCTATCTATGTCTAAACCTTTCACTATTATTTGAGAGGTTTTGTCTATGAAACCCACACCATTGTTAGGGGAAAGCCATATTAGAGGAGCTTTTTTTCCTGGAGGAGATTTTAATCTACTATTTGAGCAGTTTCAGTCCAGGTGGAGAATATTCTACCCACCTAAAAAAGATATCTATAAAAAATAGTACTTTTACTCTTCCCTGACAGGCTGATTTCAGTGAAGTTGGTTTCCCAGAGTTTGCCAGGGTTTTGGCCTATCTTTGGACCCCTTCCTATGCAAGGGCTCTCTGTTTTGGATTCACCGAAGCATTATTGTAGTGATATTGTGTATCAAATAAAGCTTGCCTGAGGATCAGAGGACAAAGCCAGCTACTAGATTAAACACAGAGGTCAAACAGTGGTGGCACACACCTTTAATCTTAGAACACGGGAGGCAGAGATCTATATGGATTTCTGTGAGTTCAAAGTCACCCTGGACTACATAAGATTAACTCAATCTAGGAAGAAAAACAGAGCCAGGCAGTGGTGGGACACACCTTTAATCCCAGTACTGAGAAGCACTCATGCTTTTAATCCCAGGAAATGATGACTGGTAGAGAAAGTTATATTAAGGCAAGAAGGGATAGGAACTAGAGGCATTTTAGTAGAAGTGACCCTTTCAGGAGTAAGTCTTTTCATCTTAGGAAGCTCATTAGATTAAATCAAATTCTAAAGGATATGCTAAATAAACAGAAGGGGGTAACAAAACCCCCCAGAATAGATTACATGATGCTCTGGTAACTTTGAATTTTCTCAGTGCTAATGAGAAAGGAACAACAGTTGCAGAGAAACATTGGGTAATAGAAGAAAAACTAGAGATATTAAATCAGCCTATATACTTTAAAGATACACTGACTTCAGAATGGAGACCAGGATATGATTTATATTGGAGACAAGGTTTTGCTTTTGTTTCCATGTGAGAAGAAAAGGTATGGGTACTATTAAAATTGATATAGGTTTGATTTGAACAAGAGATACCTCTTAATTAGAAGAGGTGATAATTCATCAACCAGCATGACCATTTAATTTAAACTAACTTATACCACTAACAAATGATTTTCATTTGATCAAATATAACTTTCCAAAAGGAAACCTCCCTGAAGGGTTAGGGAAGGGTTTTGTTTTTTTCTTTCAGGAGAATGAAGGCTAAGTAATCTGAAGAACACTGGACAAATGAGGCATCTGAAGAAAAAGAACAATCATCCAGAAAAAAATGTCCCTTGAAAAAGATTTTCTGCAATAAATCATGACCACACCTAACAGAAACCTTTGAAGTCTTGATGATAGGATCCCACAATGATTCCACATGGTTTATGATAATTCCACCAAGCTGAAAAACACCACCCAAATATCAATTTTGGACTACAAACTGCTCAGGACAATGTAGAGATGGCTAGCTGAGATGATACAACCACACAGATTACTCTAATCAGGACTTGACCATAATCCTAAATTTTCTTTGTGTCCCCATAAAACTACCAGTACCTCCAATCAGCAGGAAGTAGCCTAGAAAGCTATGCTCACATTCCCAAAAAATGGATTATAGTGATAGACCCCAGACCCAGGGTACTACCTTCTCGGTTGTGTGCCCCAAGAACACAGACTCCAGTCCAGTTGATGCAAACAGCAAGAGGTTTATTGATGCGGCTGTACAGTTGGGCTACTCTCCTCCCAAGAGCAAGAGTCGTGCCCACTGCAGCCACATGGGGTACTTTTAAAGGAAAAACTCACAAAAGCCATAAGATTACAATTCCCATACGATTTCATTTCGATTGATTTATGTCTACAGGCTAATTTCAAAAGATCATGGCCTGATCACAGAGTGGGTACAGTCATGTCCGCATGCACATTCTTCTTGAAATCTCAAGGGAGGTATCAGGGTGGGAGTGAAAGTTACACAAAGGTCACAGTGGTCTTTCCTGGAACACTTGCAATTATTCCAGTCACAGTTGAGCACATCTCTTAATAGAAATCTCTTTACATTGTTATATTGTGGCAGGGGTGGTTGGGTAATGGCTGAGTCAGTTTGCCCTTGGAACTAGCTTTTTAGTTCCTCATTCTCCTGGGGCTTGGGGGTTGTGTAAGCCTGAATGGTTAGGGTCTTTCAATAGATGTTTGTCTTTAGGGGTTGGTTAAAAATTCTTGTTGGTCATTGTAGCAGGAATCATAAAAGTTCTTGCCAATTCCTCAGCTGGTCCTGTTTCCTCAGACTGGAAGCTTCTGTGTCCTCATCCCAATGGCTCTCAACTGGACTGCTGCTAGAAGCCTGAATGCTTAATCAGCCAAATGCTTAACCAGCCACATGCTTAACCAGCCAAATGCTTCTAGTTTCTGGTCCTCACACCTTATATATCTTTCTGCTTTCTACCACTACTCCCTGGGATTAAAGGCTCGCTTTCTAGGATTAAAGACGTGTGTCACCATGCTTGGCTGTTTCCAATGTGGCCTTGAACTCACAGAAATCCATAGGGATTTCTGTCTCTGGAATGCTAGGATTAAAGGCATGTGCTATCACTGCCTAACTAGTGGCTTTCCTGTTCTCTGACCCCAGATAAGTTTATTAAGGTACACAATATTTTGGGGAACACAATACCACCACAGGTCATAGTCAATTTCTTTCTAAAAGAAGAAAGGGGGACATGATATAGAAATGTATTATATAGAAATAATAGGATAAAAGGGTAGATTATTGAATCTACCCTGAAAAGAAAAATGGGAGGATATGGATATGATAAGATAAAAGGTAGATTTTTGAATCTAGTTTTAGAAAGCAATTACTAGTTTTAAATATTTTACATTGGATTTGATTTTTGTATATCATATACAAATTATGTATAGTGATACAAATTTGAGATTTATTTTGTTAGAAAATACTGTACATATGTTTCTAATCTTGTTCAAGGTGTTGTACCTATACAACTCATTAAAATATGTAATGCAATTTTCTAGTCCTTGAAAGTTATTACCAACTAATTACAATATAAATAATTCAAGTTAATGTTTAGTCACCTATTACAATAGAATTTGTAACCATATTATGTATGTTTTCAAGTTCAAACAGAGATATATTTTAGATAGATAGGTCATCTACAAACACCTCAGAGGTCTACAGAATATGGTATTTAATATGTTTTAATAATATGGATTTTTATGACAATAAAACATGTCATTGGTCCTGGCAGCACCAATCTACTTCAGAAAAGATAATGGGCATCAAAGAAACTCCATATGGAGTTTACTTTCTTTGTGGCAAAAGTTAGCCACTGGTCAAAAGAGTGCCTTTTCATTGACTGCAGACAGTATGCTCTCTAAATGGACAAGCAGGATACAAAAGAAAGGACTGCTGAACCTTGCCAAAACAAGGTAGGAAGGCCCTTCAGAATATCCTGCTTCACAGATAAGTCTTTTTGGTATGCTAAGCCTGTAGGCCTACGATGGATGCCCCAATGTTTCAGAGGAAGCTTGGGTGACTATCCAGGCAGCCATCTGTTTCTGTCATTTTTCACAATTTTAAAAAGTCCTTTAGTTGCACTTCCTGCTTACTCAGTTAATATTATTTCATTCTCAGGTCTCTGAGGGAGTTGAAGATTAGACAGTTACGGTTTTCCTTGTTAACACATTCAGAAAAGTAACTCACTAAAGAGGTATAAAGTGTGTAAGTTTGAAAGACATCACAGATAGTTTTGTGTTGATAATACAAGTTAGGAGAGAAAGTGAATTAGGTACAATATTTTGGACTCACCAAAATAGGATAAAAAATGGAATATTCTCTGAATTTGTTAATGTTAATGGACTGGACATTGTTAATGTTAATGTAATTTTTGGCTGTATATTTTGCATATACTTACTGTATATAGTTTCACTTATATTAGTTATAACCTTTTATTATTTTTGAAAAAAAAACAGGAAATATAGTGATATATTGTATATCAAATAAGCTTGCATGAGGATCAGAGGACTAAGCCAGCCACTAGATTCAACATAGAGGCCAGATACTAATGGCACACACCTTTAATCCTAGCACTGGGGAGTCAGAGATCCATCTGGATCTCTGTGAGTTCAAAGCTACCCTGGACTATATGAAATTGGCTTAGTCTAGGAGACAAAACAGAGCCAGGCAATGGTGGCATACTCCTTTAATCCCAATAATTAGAAGTACACATGCCTTTAATCCCAAGAAGTGGTGGCTTGGTGGAGAAAGTTATATAAGGTGAGAGGAGACAGGAGATAAAGGCTTTTTAGCAGAAACGTCCCTTTCAGTTAGAAGCCTTTTTGGCTGAGGAAGCTCATTCAGTTAGAAGCCTATTGGTTGAGGCTTTTTCATGGTTGGGGAGTCCTAGAAAGGCTTTTAGAAATTTGAGCAACATACTATTTATTATGTCCATTTCTTCTTTACTATGGTGTCTTAGGCATCACTGGTTGAGATATGTCACCAAATATCAATAGTCCCCTGTGGTCTTAGTGCCATTTGTCAGCCAGTCAGGTCAGTGGCCCAGTTATCTCTTGCCTCAGAGAAGTCACATTTTTGATGTTCTTAGCAGTGGAAGATATCATTTCATAGGGGAAGCCAAATAGCCTATAATAAGGCCAAGGTTTTCTCTTCATTTCTAATGTTCTTTCTTTCAGTAGTGAGAAGCCCTCTATAGATCAGTCTTTACAGATCATACTGTGGATATGTGTGGTAGTAAAAACATAGTGACAAATGAGTTTTAGCCCAAACTTTGGAGAATGCCCTTTTGCTGTGGATATCACTCTATATAAATAAAACACTGATAGCCAGTGACCAGGAAGGAAGTATAGGCGGGACAAAGAGAGAGGAGAATTGGGGAAACAGGAAGGAGGAGAGACTCTACAACCACCTCGAGGACAAACAGCATGTAAAGAAGCCAGTAAGCCACCAGCCACGTGGCAAGGTATAGATTTATAGAAATGGGTTAATTTAAGATATAAGAACAGTTAGCAAGAAGCCTGCCATGGCCATACAGTTTGTAAGCAATATAAGTCTCTGTGTTTACTTGGTTGGGTCTGAGCAGCTGTGGGACTGGTGGGTGACAAAGATTTGTCCTGACTGTGGACAAGGCAGGAAAACTCTAGCTACACCCTTTGATATATCTGTCCAAACAATTGGACCCTATAATCACAAGATGTCCCACCTACCTAAGGGATGTCATGGCTATTGCTAGTCTAACAAAAACAAGCAAACAAGTAAACTCTGGGTCAAGATATCATACCCCACCACACAGTTGTTCTATATGGTGACAGACTTTTCCACATCTAAGAGCTTGGGTCAAATTTATCAATTTTGCTCGTTGGGCTGAGATACCTGACTTGGGCTAAAGTTTCAGTTAAAGTAACTATTGCAACTCACACACACACCTGGTTTATTCTTCTATTTTGTGACAGTTATAGATGAGGATCTTCGGGTTGTCATCAGGCAAGAGGATAGCAGGATTTTGTTAATTCCACAGGTTCAAGGAGAAAGACCACTGACCCAAATCATGATCAAATTAATTAAAGCAAGCTTTCTCTATGTTCACTTGCTGTCTCCCCCTAAAGCAAGGTTCAAGATATCAGCATTGTATGTGGGAAATATAAGGGTTCTTATAGCTCGAGTAGATTTCCAAATAGGGGATTTGCCAGGCAAGTAGGTAGGATTACAGAAGTAGAACATAATCACAACAGCTTCATCATAACATCTGCCTGAAACAAAACCTGGGTGCAAATCAGTAATAACAAGGTGGTCATAACAACCTCTTGAAACAAAGGCAAGGCTGTTTCCTGAAACAGGCAGCATATAACAATTTTTAGTTAAGATTATAGGTAAGGAATAGCCCAAGCCTTAAGAAACAGAGATTTAATCATAAGCAGGAATGAACCTAGTTTGGCTTGACTATAAGATGACTTTCAAGCCCAAGATTGAGGCAGGCTGGTTTATCAGCTTGCCATACTGAACTGGAATGTGGTCCAGGAGTAGGGTCTGGTACTAGGTCACACAGGCATTAGAACAGCCAGCGTTCTGGTGTTCCTCAGATGAAGGCCTCAATGTTGCAAGGTTCTGTAGTATAATATTTTGATCAAGAGTTAACTTGTTTTTTCATTAGACTAGTAGCAGCCTCCATAGTTTTAGATAAGTGAGGCATATTGTGGTTACAGGGTCCAGTAGCTTGGACAGGTATGTAATCGGATGCTCCCATGGCCCCAAAGTTTGGGTAAAAACCCTTTTATCTTTTGTTTTTTGGTCAAACAGATGAAAGAGTTTTGAGACATCTGGAAATGCTGGAACTACAGCCAAAGTCAGAGATGTTTTTAAATACTCTAATACCTTTTGTTTAGTCTTAGTTCAGATTAGGGGCTCAGAACCCTGCTTTGTGCTGGTGTACAGAGGCCTTGATATTTCCACAAATTCTGCTATGTAGAGGCAATACCTAAAAACTCAGGAACCTGTCTCTTAGTCTTTGGAATTGGAATCAGATGGAGTTGGATGGCAGCAATCCTCCTCTGAGGCAGTGTCCTTTCTCATTTCCCTGTCTGTGGGACTGCTTAGATCAGGCAGTAGTAGAGTAAAGGGAATGTACATCTCAGAGAACTATTTCTCCTTCCCTGTCTGCATTCCACTTATATGGCAAGGTACCCTAGAAAAGAAGTCTGACTCCTCCTTTCCTCCACAGAGGGACCAGGACCTGATTACACAATGAATGGAAGGCAAGTGACAAAACAAGGCAGCATGATCCACAGTGAGATGTAGAGTTTTTGTTGTTCTTGTTTTGCTTTGTTTTATTTTGTTTTGTTTATTTGGTTGGTTTTGGTTTTGGTTTCTCTGGATAACTTGGCAAAGCCAAAAGGATTTGCATCCCCAAAGGGATGGGACATAGGTCTTAAGCTAGGGGTTTGTGTGTGTGTGTGGGGGGGGAGGCAGGGTGGGTGAGGAGAGGGAGGGCTAACACCAGAGAAAGACACTTGTCAATACAGAGAAACAGAACTGACAGAAATGCATTCAAAATACACACACACACACACACATACACACACACACACAGAAAGAGAGAGACAGAGACAGAGACAGAGACAGAGAGAGTAAAGACAAACAGGATTGACCACCACACATTCATATACCTGAACAGCCAGGAGAAATCCAACGATATCTCACATGTATCCTGGATACTGGATCACTGTCCTTGCCTGACCTCTCCTAAATGTACAAATATGAGGCACCTTAAAGAGACTTACTGCTGGAGGTGACAGACCAAGTGTCATTCTTCTTTGAAGCATTAGGCAGTGATTAGTCAAAAGAAGTCCTGGGGACTTGGAATTCACTCTAGGTAACTCCCTGGTTTTCCCTGACCACCACACTCTTCTTGCTCTGAGAGGCTCTGAGACCCCTGATATCTCAAGGCCTGGTCTCTGGGAATCTCAGTGGGATGTCAAGAAATATTGTGGCATAGCCATCAGAGAAGACAGCTTGAACATCATCTTAAGCCAATAGAAAGTCTTTATTAACCAGCCACTGACTGCACTGGGTTTTTGGGATTCCAGTTTAGCCCCAAGCTTTTGTCAGAGTGAGCATAGAAAAGTACAAAAAAAACCCCCATGTTCTTGCTTGATATCCTTCAGTTAAGAAGAACAATTAGCTAGAAGTAAAACTATAGAAGCCAAAAAAAGTAAGGTTAGTATATTTAGAGACTCTCCCAGAGCTAAGAACTTTGGTTGACTAGGTTTCTTTTTTTCCTTTTTGTTTGACAGATGGTTCTGTCTACGTGCTGAATTTCATAGCCTGAATGGTACTTCCAACACGGAGTCAGTTGTGCTAAGGTCTGAGGCCATGTTACATTCTATAGTGACTTGGTTTTCATTCATTAATTCATTTTTTAATACAAGATGTAATAAGATAAAACAAAAACACATGTGAAGGTAAGAGGAAATTTGAGAGAGTCAGTTTGTCTCCTCCTACCATGTGTGTTCCAGGTATCAAACTTTGGTCTTCAGGTTAGGTAGCAGTCACATTTGCCTGGTGGAAATGAGTAAGTTGATTATTTTGAAATCACACAAAAACTAATCATTTTTAAACTAATGTTTAACTGAATTTTTATTACATATTAACATGTTTTTTTATATATTCTCATTTGATTTAGGACAAAATTTTGAAATGATTTTTGCAAGCTCAACAGTAACAAGAATTTTAAAAGAATTTGCTTATTTTTGTCCTTACTTATGAGAAATTATTTGGAATAATTTGAGTAAATTATGAGCTCAAAACATCTTTTCCTCAGAATTTAATAATATTTCTAACATGCAGTGATAGAAATTATGTGCTAAATGCTTAATGAATATCATGTCCACTTAGAAATACTCTATCAAAAAATCAGCACGAATTAATTATGGCCTTATAAACCACTGTCATAGTATAAAAATGATCTGTATAAGAACATATATCAGAGGATTGATTGGGTTCCATTTATATCAGAAATAATAGTTTAGGAATAAGAGTGTTTTCAATTCCTACTTGATAATTCTGATAGGACACTCTGGCTGAGTAAACATGGAAATTATGAAATTACTCCATGAATTGTATGGAAATTTGAATGAGAATGGTCTCCATAGGCTCATATATTTGAATGCTTGGATTTGTTGGCAAAACTATTTTGGTAAGGATTAGGAGATATGGCCTTGTGGGAGGAGGTGTGTCACTGGGAATTTGAGGTTTTAAAAACACAAAGTAGACCCAGTTCATCCATCAGTCTGTCTCTCTCTCTCTCCTGCTCTGGTCTCCTCCCTCTCTCCTACCCTCCTTCCTTCCAACTTGTAGTTAAGAGGTAAGCTCTTAACTACTGCTCCAGCACCATGCCTATTTGCATGTTGAGTTGTTTTATGGTGGTTATAGAGTCACCTTCTGAAACTGTAAGCAGGCACCAATAAACCCCTACTTCTAGATGTTGCCGAGACCATGTTTCTTTCTTTTTTTTTTTTTTTTTTTGGTTTTTCGAGACAGGGTTTCTCTGTGTAGCTTTGCGCCTTTCCTGGAACTCGCTTTGGAGACCAGGCTGGCCTCGAACTCACAGAGATCCGCCTGCCTCTGCCTCCCGAGTGCTGGGATTAAAGGCGTGCGCCACCACCGCCCAGCTCAAGGCTATGTTTCTTAACAGCAATAGAAAAGAGAGTTTTAAAAACAGGTGTGTGTGTGTGTGTGTGTGTGTGTGTGTGTGTGTGTGTGTGTATAAAGAATGACCAGAGATGATTAAAACAGTAACTGGAAAATATAAGAACAGTGTAAAATGATCTGTCTTACAGCATGTGCTTGGGGAGACCTGACCTGTATAGACACATTAGAAGATGTTGAGTTAGTCATTTGAAAAATTGACCTACATGTTGAAAAAGAATAATTAAAAAACCACCTCAGATGTACATGAGTTACTTGTAAAAAGACAACATAACAGAAGCCTAAGCCCTCTGTGATGGCACATTTGCAGTTAAAAATAAGTTACTAATGGAAGAGAAAACTGAAACTTTCCCTTAGATTACTAATATATATTACTTAAACAAAACTTGTGTTATACATATATCTTGTTTATATTTAGAAACAAGTAGAACCTTAGACAATGATTGCTGTGGGATGTTCTGTGTGTCCTGTGGGAGCCTGTTCTTGGGTTCCTCATGGCTTTACCCAGTAGGTCCGCATAGAAGATGATTAGGACCATGGGCCTGAGTGCAGGTGTCTGAGATGGTCTGTACTTGGCTGTGCTGGGAGATGGTCTATATGTCAAGTTGCTCTGATTGGTCAATAAATAAAACCTGATTGGCCGTGGCTAGGCAGGAAGTATAGGTGGGACTAATGGAGAGGAGAAATAAAAGAACAGGAAGGCAGAAGGAGACTGCCTGGAGCCACTGCCAGGACAAGGAAAATGTAAAGTACCGGTAAGCCACAAGCTGCGTGGCAAGGTATAGATTTATAGAAATGGATTCATTTAAGCTATAAAAACAGTTAGTAAGAAGCCTGCCACGCCCATACAGTTTGAAGCAATATAAGTCTCTGTGTTTATTTGGTTGGGTCTGAGTGGCTGTGGGACTGGCAGGTGACAAAGATTTGTCCGGACTGTAAGCAAGACAGGAAAACTCTAGCTACAAATGATGATTCATAAACTGGAGTCTTGTAAGAAGAGTATATTAAATCTGTAGATTAAATCGGTACCAGGAGGATTTCTCAGTCATGTTTTTTTTCACATATTTTTCTTTTATAATAAGACATTTTTAATTTTTGAGAATATTTAAATTTTGAGATTATTTAAAATTTAAGATTATTACAACATTTTCCTTTCAAGGCTGATGATTAGGCAATGGACAATCAGTTGGTAGCTCTTCCCTGCAGAAATCACTTCTCCTGCTCCCAGCTTTCCTTAGTTGCCTACAGTTCTTTGTGTAGGGTTGAAACTTCATGGGTTTTTCCTCATGCAGTTTGGCTGTACAAGGTGTCATTCTCATTCCTCTCCATGATGTGAATGGGTATGTATGAGTTGATTTAATAAGACAATGATTGGTAAGACGAAAAATATTGCCAGGAATGTTATCACAATTAGAAATTCGGTTATCCAGCAGTTGTATAAGGGAAACTGAGGATCTGAAAGAGAGACTAAAGAAGGTGAAAAAAAGGAAATTAATGAGATTGTGTACTACAGGATCAATTTTTAAAAGTAACATTCAATAATCTTTGTCATGCTATAGAGGGTCTCCAATTAGGGCTGAGTACTGTGATGTACACCTGCAATACCAGCATGTAGAAGGTTGAGGTTCCCATAAAACCACAACAATACTATCTCTTAAGTAAGATCTGCACAATAAAAACAACAGTTCACTTGCCAATGTGGTTGGCAGAAATATCACAAGGCCCTAACCCTAGGTGAAGAACTATAGGCAATTGTCAGTTGCTTAGTGAGAGAAAATCAGTCTTCTCCAGGAATGAGCCCTCAGATAAGTTATTAAATCCTAAATAGTTAGCTATAAACACATTCACATATGAGCAACACTAAATGGACTAAACAGATAATATTCATGTATTATATATAAATATGAACATATAAACATAAATATATAGATATATAAAACAGTAATTATTTTTTTTTATTTTTTTATTTTTTTTTTTTTTGGTTTTTCGAGACAGGGTTTCTCTGTGTAGCTTTGAGCCTTTCCTGGCGCTCACTTGGTAGCCCAGGCTGGCCTCGAACTCACAGAGATCTGCCTGCCTCTGCCTCCCGAGTGCTGGGATTAAAGGCGTGCGCCACCACCGCCCAGCAACAGTAATTATTAAATAAAAAGAGATCATATGTTTGTGAGGTGAAGGTGCCAAAAGAGCACTTGGAGATGGAAAAGAAAGAGTTTAAGTGATGTAATTATAGTAGTCATGTACAGAATGCTGAAGAAAAAATATTTAAATTTAATAAATAAAAGCAATTCTGAATATATGACACCAAAAGAGATTCCCAAGTACGCCAAGAGATCTTATACATGAAAATCAAAGTAGGAGACATTATATTTCAAACTACATTTATTTTTCAGAGCACTAAGGACTGAAACCAGAGTCTTATGCTTGCTAGGCTACCTCTATACCATCAGGTTAAATCACCAATTCCCAGAGTCTATTGTGATGATACAGTAAATAAAAGTGTAGCACTGATATAGAAATAGATATATTCACCAATGGAACAGAAGAGAGAGCCTAGAAACACAACTGTGTATTTGTAGTTGATTGAAGTTGACAAGGGCACCAAATATAAAATTCTCACTTTTGGTTAGAAAGTCATGCTAAAATAAAAAAAACAATGTTTCTTTGCTTTGATTGGTGATAACACTCCTCTACATGAATTTACATATAAACCTCTAAATAATGGAGAAGTACCAAAGCATCAAAAAGTTAGTGTATCAATCACTAATTTACTTTCAAATAATGGTTATATCTAATCAAAAATGGATCCATAGAAGGATTTTGAAGTTTCTTGAATTTCCTTAAATGGCATTTAAATGTTAAGGATAATTGCTAGCACTGGGAATCTGCAGGGAAAGTTAATGTCTATCATGCGTTCACTGTAGACCTTGAGTGCCAAATATGTACTGACACTTGACTTGGTTTTATGGGTTCTTATTGGCAGTTATGTGACCCAAGAAAATACTTAAAAGTGAGTCACCGGATTTGAGTATATTTTCTGGTCATGTTTTTTTTTTTTTTTTCTTTTTGTGACAAAAGGAAGAGAAGGATCTGATATCCAGCACAGCTCAAAATGTGGTGGACTCACTTAGAACATCCCTAACCTTTGACATCCACAATTTTAATGCTGGAAAATGGTCCTCTGAGCTGTTACCAAAACCACATGTTCTTCTGGTAATGATAAAATTCTCACATAAATAAATCTCTAGGAAATGATTTTTAGGAAAATTAGACAACTAAGGTATATCCCACTATTACTAGTCCCACTTACCTCTGATCCAAAAAAGTAGATACACAGCAAAGATTACTACAGCACAGGCTAAGAAACTCAGTATTTGAATAGGCCTTGAGTTAAATACATGGACACACTTACGTTCCCATCCAGGTGGAAGCTCTAGAACAAAGAAGGGTAGAATGGTGAAAGAGAAACACATGATTGTAGGTTACTAGGCTACAGACAACTCCACAGAAAGGCAGGAGCTGCTGTCTCATTCCCTCTTGGCCTAGGAGGATTCCATCTGAAACTTTGGTTTGTAACTAGTGGAAAGACAGAATGACATAGAATTTCCATACTGGCAAGCCTGGATTTGAAGCAGCATAAGTGGAGTCAATTCCGTTTTGAGTGTAAATTATTCCTTTAATTTTCAGGATTTAATTTTATTCTTTATTTCATTACTCCATTGTATGTTCCTTTAGAGGTATAGAAATAACTATGGTAATTAAGGGGTCATAAGTCATGCCAATAGACACCAACTCTAATAACAGCCATGTCTTGGAATCTCAAATTTATCAATGTGAAATTCAACATTTCCAAGATGAAAAACAGGTATGAGTTTGCTTGTGGTAACTGTGGAATGGGAAGATCAATGTCATAGAGCTTTTTTCTAAACATTCACTTGACTTGGAATAATATTTTTAAAAATATGTTATATCATTACCTGGTCTGCAAAGGCAACTGATGTATATCAGAAATGCCAAAAGCATTATACATACAATGAAGACTAAAACATTCATCCAAATGCTGTCTTCCATAAAGAGGTCATCTAAAAGAAAGGATGGAGTGTCTTAAAACCATTAAGAATACTACAATCAGTATCATCGGTTTGAGAAATTGTTGATCCTACACACCCTTGTCCTCAAGGTATTGAGATATGATCATTACACAATTTCCCTACATCAAGAGAAAAAACTCTTTATTCAGACACATTTTCAGGACATTGTAATCATTCTATTCTAGAAATTTGTCTTTCACTGCATATTCAACAAATCTAGAAATCTCAGCAGAATTGTAGAATGTCTCTGTCTCTGTGTGTATTTGTTTCTCTGTCTCTGTCTGTCTCTATCTCTATCTTTCTCTCTGTCTCTGTCTCTTGGCAAGGTTTCACTATATAACCTAGACTGTACAAATTCTCCATGATCCTTACTTCAGGCTTTCAGGTGCTGGGATTACAGCACATGTCATTTCACCTGACTTCAATGACTGTTCATGAGTGCTTCTTTTTCTGTGATCACACAAATCTTTCATACAGACTGACACATACTTATAGAAAGATTTATCTTTTCCATTTATTTTCTAATCTTATGAGAGTAAAAGAGGTGAAGTGGGGACTTTTGTTCTCAGGAAAGAAAATGATTTGATGAAGTGAGATCTAATGTATATTCCCTATGTTCGAATCCTTCTCCTACAATTATCCTTAACACAGTCTTGTCAACTAAAGTTAATTTTGTTATACACAGATACAAGCTTTTCCTGATTTGTCTTTGACATTCACCTGTGGTGATATATTGTGCACCCCAATAAAACTTACTTGGGGATCAGAGGACAGAGCCAGCACTAAATTAAACATATAGGTCAGGCAGTGGTGGCATACACCTTTAATCCCAGTACTGGAAACTCACATGCCTTTAATCCCAGGAAGTAATGCCTAGGAAGTAAAAGGTACATAAGGCACAAGGAAACAGGAACTCATGCTCTTGAGGCTGAGGATTTCATAGAGGTAAGGTTGTAGCTGGCTTGTTCTGTTTCTCTGATCTTTGAGCTTTCACCCAATATCTGGTTCAAGGTTTTTTATTAATAAGAATGTTTAGCAATTTGTGTTACATTCCCCCATTACACCTCCTCAGACCCAGCAATGCAAGAGTAAGTAGTCTGGGCTTTAATTGCACATGCTACTTACTACTGTTTATTTTATTTTATATTTATAATTTGATTTAATATTACATATCAGCAAGGATTCCCCTGACCTGCCTCCTCCCCCTCTGCCCTCCCTCCAGCCCACTCCCCATTCCCATCTCCTCCAGGGCAAGGACTCCCCTGGGGATTCAGCTCAGCCTGGTAGATTCAGTCTAGGCAGGTCCAGTCCCCTCCTCCCAGACTGAGCAAAGTGTTCCTGCATAAGCCCCAGGTTCCAAACAGCCAGCTCATGCACCAAGGACAGGTCCTGGTCCCACTGCCTGGGGGCCTCCCAAACAGTTCAATCTAATCAACTGTCTCACTTATCCAGAGGGCCTGATCCAGTTGGGGACTCCTCAGCTATTGGTTCATAGTTCATGTGTTTCCACTAGTTTGGCTATTCCTCCCTGTGCTTTTTCCAATCTTGGTCTCAAAATTCTTATTCATACAATCCCTCCTCTTTCTCACCAATTGGACTCCCAGAGCTCCACCTGGGGCCTGGCTGTGGATCTCTGTATCTGCTTCCATCAATCATTAGTTGAGATTTCTAGCAGGACAGTTAGGGTGTTTGGCCATCCTATCACCAGAGTAGGTCAGTTTGAGCTTTCCCTCAACCATTGCCAGCAGTCTATTGTGGAGGTATCTTTATGGATTTCTGGGGACCTCTCTAGCACTTTGCTTCTTCCTATTCCTATGGGGTCTTCATTTATCATGGTCTCTTTTTCCTTTTTCTCCCATTCTGTTCTTGATCCAGCTGGGGGTCTCCCGCTCCCCCAAGCTACTACTTTTTTTTTTTTTATGACTTCTGTCAATAGTCATTTGGTACTATACTCAAATGTCAGAACATTTCTGAATACTACATGGGAATAATAAAAGCTTCTTAAACTCATTTAGAATTCATAAAAATCAAAAATTTGAACATCAGGAGTACTGGCACACACCTTTAATCCCAGCATTCCAGAAGCAAAGCCATGAGATCTGAGTACATGGGAGGCCAACCTGGTCACCTTAGTAAGTTATAGGTCAGCCAGGGATACACAATGAAAATTTGTCTCAAAATCAAAAGTGAAAAAACAGACAAAGAACAACAAAAGTCATTAAGTTGAGGGCTCAGAAGGTAAAATTGTTTATCAAAAAAGCCTGATGACCCAGATTTAATCCCTGGAACCCATTGTGGAAGAAGAGAACTAACTCCAGAAAGTTGTTCTCTGACCTTCACACATGCACCATGATATGTGTTCACATACACACACACATGCATACACACACATACACATGCATACACACAAACACACACACACACACACACACACACACACACACACCAATAAATAAAATAAAGTTTAAAAATGTGATATTGGTTATATATTCATTTCCTAGATTAATAATCATAACCTAGATAAGAAACCTATAGATCAAAAATATCAACACTATTGTTAAAGTTACCAAAACATGTATCTTATTAAATTTACCCAAGATATTTTATCTAATGAAATAAGATTTAAAGCCAATAAAGCTGTAATATGTGTTTTTTATTACAGATTATCATGGTGCACTTGCCTGCTAATACTCTTATCATAGTACCTGACAATATTTGTCTTACTGAAACCCAAAGGGAACTTCATAATATAATAAGCCTTTTAAATATTAATCATCTCCCTAATTTTGTATTATGTTTCCAGATAAAGCACCAATCCCCCGACAGCAATACTCACTTGCTAGGATGATGCTTGTTTGCTTCTCTTCACCTGTTACAGGGTTGAAAATATAGCATATGATTCTGCTCTGTGACTGGTTTGTGAGAAGAGTCATCTTCATGTGGAAAAATCTGGCTTCATCCTGTGAATATGATTTTGATGATGGTGGAAGTACTTTCCCCCTGCTGTCTCTCCACTCCATTTGGGGTTGTGGGAACCACCCTCCTGAGTTACACTCCACCATGACTCCATTAGCATCAGGAGCCTGAACATGGATCTGTGTCTCCAATCCAACTGCTGGAGGAAATGAGTAAAAAAACAATCAGAATATTGTGTTGAGGTTGACTTGACCATTTCAAACACTAGAGCTATGATAATTTATTCTATAAACTCAGAAAATTTGTGAATGAACTTCACATTTGGTTTAAAAGTTAGACTAAGCAGTTGGTATGTGATGTCCATCGAATGCATAGTATATTTTTGGAGAAGCTGCATGATTTTTAGTTATTACTTGAATATTTTAATATTTTCTAAAGAAAGCATCTTCAACAAATGGATCTGAGAAAACTGGATGTTTACAAGGAATAGAATAAAATTAGACCAGTATCTATCACCTTGCACAAAAACAAACTCCAAATAGATCAAATACATAAGCATGGAACATAAAACTACTAGAAGAAAATACATGCAGTGTGCTACATAATATAGGTTTAGAAAGCTCTTTCTTAACAGTACTCCATTCGAGCAAGAATTAAGGTCAGCAACTGATAAATGGGAATTTATGAAGCTAAAAATATTCTGCACAGCTAAAGAAACAACCAGATGAAGAGAAAGGGAGACAATCTTTGTCAGTTATATACCTGAGAGGATTAATATCCAAAATGAATAAAGAACTCACAAAAGAAAGAACAAATGAAACGACCTATTCAAAACCTGAACAAAAGTTCTCATAAGAAGAAAAATAAATGACACATAATATCTAAAAGATGATCATCATCGCCAGCAATTTGTGAAATGTAAATCAAAACAGCTTTGAGATTTCATCTTGCTCCAGGTAAATGACAAAGATTAACAAAAACAAATAGTGAAGGGTGTGTGGAGAAAAGTGAATACTCATTCACTGCTTGCAAGATAGAAATTGTTGCAGCCTTTTTGGAAATCACGTTGGAGAATTCCCAAAAGTTAAAAGGAAATCTGCCTTTTATCCCAGGTATATTACTCCTCAGCATGTACTCAAAGGACTTGACATCCTAATCCACAGATACTTGCTCAGCTGTGCCTATTGCTGCTTTCTTCACAATAGATAGCAAATAGAAACAACCTAAATGCCCTCCAACATATGAATGAGAAACAAAAAATGTGATACAAATACATCATGCGATAATATCTAGCTGTAAAGAAGATAAAATCATGAAAATTTCATATGAATGGATAGAACTAGAAAAGATCATACTGAGAGTGAGGTACACCAGACCCAGAAGGACAAATCTCACTTATTCTCTTTCATCAGAGGCTCCCAGTTCCAAATTTTCAGATATGGAAACATTCTGAAATAATTGCAGAAACCAGCAAAGTAAAAAGAGGCTATTGCCTGGGATGGGAGGGTGGGGTTTTAACATAGAAGGAAAAACAGAATACAGTTGCTCTATTGTAAAAATGGGGAAGGAGAGGATCTAATTAGGGACAGGGAGAGAGAAGTACAGAAGAAGGAGAAATGTGGGTAAAATAATCATAAGGATGTATAAAAAAGTTCTAATAAATCATAATATTAACTATTAAACTAAAATATATGATAAGCATAAGTTCACACGCAAACACACATATATAGCTTAAATGAAATTTTCTCATCTGGGCTGACAATGTTCCTTCTAATAGTCAGTTACCACTTAACAAAATCCCTAACACTGGACATAAGAATCTCCCTCAGGGTTGCTCAAGAATCTCCCAAAACACTAAGTCAATTTCAATTGTCCTTGGCTGCCTCTAGAGATGATAGGTAAGTACCTATTGCTATAGACATCATGAACTTCAATGTAGGACCCAGAGGCCCCTGAGCTGGATCCAACCTGAAGGGCTTCTTCCTCATACTAGCTTTCATGGTACCAGAAGCTTCTAAAGGAGGGAAGTAAACAACTCTCCTACTCAGTTACAATGCCTATGAACCATATCAATGACCAACATGATAAAATAACCCCAAAGATGTAGTAGTGTCACATATACCTACCTTGGTGGTAACTAACAGCTCACTAAGTAGTCTTAAGGCCCAATTAACAAGAGGTAATGATCCCTGATCTTAGAAACCTACCCAACCTCCCTGGGCTAGTGTTATTGGAGCTATGGATCTTTGAGGAGAACTGACAACTCCCACTTTTCTAAACCAACGCAATGCCTAAGTGCATTCTAAATATTTTTCCTTTTACTAACAGAAAAGTGTAGTCCTCACCCCTCATCAAGGAAATTTCTGTTTTATAGCAGACAGAGATCATTACAGAGAACCATACCAATCAAAAGGCAGAGTTTTGGAGTTCAGGCCCAACAGATACATCTACAAAACAACTTTCATAGCATATGGCTCAGGGAACATTGCAGAAAGTCAGATAGATTGTAAAAGCCAGAAGATGAGGAAGTTTGTTGTGAGACTGTGTCTCCTAGTAATATAAGAAACCAAACCCATTAAGTCTCATTAATATGACTGCCTAAATATGAGCTGAACAAGGAAAACAAAAATAGAAATGTCAAAGTAGCCTAGATGGGGTGTGATAGACCAGGAGTCCTAAATAATACACAAAGACATCATATAACTAACATGCAGACTGACCAAGTGATAGTTATATATATATATGAATATGTGTATATACATGTATGCTTGTATGTGTGTATGAAAAACAATAGTAAATGTAAAAGGAGATCATGACTTTGAAAGAGAGCTCTTCGAGGTTTATGGGAGGGTTTAGATGGAACAGGAGAAGAAAAAAATTATGTAATTGTATTTTAATCTCAACAAATAAAAGAAAAAATTCAAAAAGAACTATTATATCATTGGAGCTAGCAGATGACAGTGATTAGCTTATGTGGATGCTTCAATGTTTTGGTGCTATCTTAAAAAATAAATATATATTATTTGTTTTAAATAAATAGTAAAACTGTAATACTTAAAAAGTTAGAATATGAAAAGAAACATTAAAACCACCAATATAATTTCCGTGTTATATTTGTTTATTGGGGACAAGGACACTGGTATACTATTTTCCACAAACAACTTACCTGCCACACTGAGCTTCATGCTGGTCACATCATTGAAGCCACTATCATCATTAAATGAACATTGGTAAAGCCCGTCATCAGAAATGCTGATATTGTGAATTCTGAGGGCCACTCTGCCCTTCCCAATGGCATCTTTCACAAACTCTGTGCGATTCACATATTCAGGTGCAGCTTCTCCATTCACTCCATGGCCACCTCTGTACAGGTAAACAGGTTGGGAATGGCCACTCCTGAACCAGCTCACATCCATATACTCTAAACTGCGTAGTGGGGTCACCTGGCAGCTGAGCTCAGCCTGGCCTCCTACTCTAGCTAACACGTGTCTTGTGGGAGTAGTTACCATCGATTTCTCTGTGGAAGAACAAAGAATACCAAAATAAGTCTGAAGCCAAAACCACCCCTGTCTCTTACTCTGTTTAAGAAAACATAATAAATAGAGTCCATCATACCTAGCTGATCCAAATGTCCAACTCTGACTCCTTGTAGTATATCAAAGTTTTAATTTTTAAACATCTAATATTTTTATTGTATTTTAAAAATATATTTAGGAAGTCAGTACAGCAGGAAGCACCAACAATATTTTTTTCTCTACTTAAAGAACAGTCATAGGGAGGAAGAATCTTTCTGGTGAAACTATTTTGGAACTTCACAGGGGCTTAGAATTAATCAGTTGCTGGAAACTGTGAAGCATTCCCTCAGAGAAATATTTTAAAATGGGAGATTCCTTTTGGGTCCTGGTCTCCTAGTCACCTCAATTTTATGGTTTATCGGGTTTCTAGTTTTATTTTTTTCAGTTTTACTTGTTACAAAAATGGAATGATAACTTTCTGCTCCTTAGATGTAGGATGGGTCACTGGAATGTTTGTTAGATTCCATCCACAGCCAAAACTAATTTTAAAAAGTAAACAATAAATCTTTATGCCCCTGCCTCCATCTGAGATTACTGTTGAGCTCTGCCTTCATCAATGATGCTCCATGTTGCAGGCTGTAGCTGCTAATGCAGAAATCTGTAACTGGCTAAGATGCTTAGAATAAGTGATGGTGGATTACTTTGCCATAAAATGAGACATCTCTATCATCCACATCAAGTTTCTGGGAAAACTAAAGCACAGGCAGCAGAAAGAATGTAGAGTGGGATGAGGATATGTGCAGGAAAACAATCCTTCTTGATATGACAGATCTTTCATTCATGTAGGCATGACACAAGAGATTCCCATTATCAAATATATCAATATTTCATCCTGAGTTGGGGAGGGTTTTAGAAGCCCCCACCCATGTGTGAGGGTCTATTGGCACTTAATAGCTTTTAGGGTTGGTGATACTTTTTTCCAATGTTGTAGCAGTGATAAGTTGCCTGATTTCCAGCAAATAGCCTTCTACCCAATCTCATGTAAGCAATTCTAATTAAACTCAAAGGGCCATACACAAAATGATGGTAGAAGTATGATGAGACTTGTTTGAAAGAAGTATGGCTTCGTCAGGAGAAGGAAGGTGGTGTGAATGTGGTGAACAAAACGTAAATTCACTATCACCTGTGTGAAATGGTCAAAGGAATTTTTAAAAGATTTTAAAAGGAAAGGGTACATAAAAAATAACCTTCTTACCTGAAGCCACCATCACTTGCAGAAAAAGAAAACACCCATAGTATCCAGAAAAGTAAGAGAACTTAAGCTTCATCATATCTGGAAATGAGACTAGAAAGTTTTCACCATGAGATATGAGGCATAGATTGTCGTCAAAGTACATAAATAAATAATAAACAAACAAACAAATAAATAAATAAGAAAAGTTTTGGTACTTGATAAATTGAAACTTCAAATTTTACTCTAAATTAGCCCTTTATGCAAAAACATGGTATATATTCAAATTTTAATTTTAAATAAATTATGAGTTTTTATATAAATAAAATCAAATACTTGGCTATGGCATATTTAGACAATCAAATTACTTCAAACTTAACTGGGCATCCTGCATTTTATTAGGTAAGCACACATCATCTTAAAATCATAGACGTGAGTTGATTCACTATGTCAGCCTGCCAAATCAGCCTGCCAGTCAACAACAATGAAGAATTCCAAAAAACAGAGAAATACAGGACTTTATTTATGCCATTGCCATATTGCTCTAGAGGTGAGTCAAGATCATGAGGAGGAAATCCCCATGGTCATGGAGAACAGCAAAATCCCTCTATTACCAAACAAAGTGGTAAGTCTACTTGGCCATTGTGCAGTTAGCATGCAAACTTCTAATGTTAATGGTATATATTATACATATCTGACAAATAACACAAGTTATATAATCCTGTTCCATCACATGATTTACACACATGACGTGGGTAGGTGATTAATTGACTTACTACCTGTAAGAGCAGGTTAATACCAGCAAGGGGATGTGATAAGAAATGTAATTTCTAAATGCCTGGTATGACTCTCCTAGCTGCCCCCATTACCATCCACTAATCTCAGAACAATTGTTAAAAACAAATGACAAGAGAAATATAAGTTCACTACCTAGTAGTAGTACATAAAAACCAGTAACTGGAATTCCACACTTTTTGACAGGAGAATAGATAAACAAGCTTTAACTAGCCATAAAATCTATGCATCAATAAAAAGGAATGGACTGTTTTTATAAATGACAGATATAAATCTGTAGAGGTTTGGTGGAATTAAGAGTCAAATGAAACTGGTTCATATGTTATAATTGCAAATAGAGAAGCTTCTAGAAAATGCAAGTGATTATTGTAAAAGTATAGTATTGGTGTTCTAGGGATGAAAGGGGAAAGGAAGAAATGATCCCCAAAGCTCACCAAGAGAATTTTAAGGTCACAGTTACTTGGTATATGGACTTTAGTGAAAATTTCTTGATTGTATACATATTTAAAACCTTATAAATTATTTACCTGAAATATAATGCAGACTTTGTGCATTTTAGGTAACCTCAGTTAATCTTTGTATAAAGATTACTTTTAAAATAAACAAAGTATTAGTGATGATCTTTTGGTGGATATTTATGTGTACAAACTTTATCATGTATGTATTACTATGTAACTTACAGCTAGTAAGCTGCTCTTACTAACTGGAGACACCTCTATTAGTGAGTGTCCATCCTAAAACACTGGCCCCACCATTTTATTCCAGTTCTTTCAAAAATAGTCTATGAAAATGGTATAATTTCTGAAATTCAGGGCACACTGGATCATATCAGCTATCTTAATGATGAAATTTGAAGGCAAATCCTTTCTTTGAAGGACTTCACTGCCTGTCAGAATTCTAAGCACCACATATAATGAAGAATTTTCTAGTTATTATAAAATTAGAGTTAAAGACCCTAATGCTAGACGTACAGAGGCAAGAAATACCCTGTCTTTATCCACATTCAGATCACTTACTTGAGCTCCAGAATCCAGAGAGAATTACTTACTTGGTCCTTCAAAAATTCTCAGTGCCTGCAGATGTTTCAGCAAAGCTTCTTCACCATCAGTCACCCACACCTCCTCTAGCTCAGAGTTGGTATTCTCTCCAGGTCCAACCAGTTTCCTTCAGGGTGGTGTCTACCTTTAGCCATTCTCAGTGTACGTTCACTGAGAAAACTGGAAGATTTCTATTTGTTTTATTTCTATAAAAGCCCCAATGTGCTCTCACAAATAGGCATCATGGGTTGGATCACTCTCAAGCTCTCTGTTGTTTATAGCTTGTTCAATATGATCTGCTTATATCATGATATTGGAGACAAAGTATGTTTTTATGACACCACTTTCCCCTAAATTTTGCTTGAGAACATCAGAAAGACTAAGATAAGTCTTGCTTGTACTGACAGTCATATGCTCTCAAAATTACCATTATAAATATAAATGCTATTTAATTTTTCAACTTCAATACTTGCCAAATACTTTTAATAATTCTGTATATCAACTATATTTCCTTACTGAATACTTGTAATATTCAATTTAGTGGATGGTACAGAACAGGACTGATAATAATTGAAAGTCTTTTTAATATAGTAGATAATAGCATTTAAAAAACAACAAAAATATAAGAGAAAGCACAAGAAACAAACACACCAAAACCCATAAAAACATGTACTCAGAAACCATAATACAAGCAAAAGACCAGTAAGATAAAAATGCTCAGAGTGATATGAGACAAAAAGTTTTACAAAAATACAATTTAATTCATTTTTGTGTTGGTCATCTATTTTTAGACATGGTGTGTAAGCTTAAGTGTGGTTAATATCACAGCGATTATAGACATTATAGAATGTTAATTTTTTCCATTGTAAGCAGATATCAATTGGAGATAGCTTCTAACTTGGGGATGGGAGCTTGTGTCCACTTCCCATTTCAACACTGGAGCTCATCTGGCTTGTACCTGTAAATGCCCTGTGATGCTGCCATAGGATCTTTGATTCATATTTTCATCAGTCATGTTGTGTTTGGAAGACATGATTTTCCTGTGTAATTTATGCCCTCTGGCTCTTACAATATTTCTGCCTCCTCTTCGGCATAATTCCCTGAGCCCTGATGGGAAGGTTTGATTATGACATTCCATCTAGGACTTTCTGTTTCAAAGTCTTTTACTCTCTACATATAATACAGGACATGTCTCTGTGTTATTTCCCATTTACCAAAAGAGGAAGGTTCTCTGATATGGCTGAGTGAGGCACTGATTTATGGCATAGCAGAATATTGTTAGAAGTTATTTTTATTGCTATATTTTTAGCAGAATAATACCAGGTAGCATTGCCCTAAGATCTTGGCTTGTCTAATCTGAGGCTATTGGTCTTCTGGGCATGATTTCCATCTTGTGGAGTAGGCTTTAAATACAATCATACAAAATTTATGACACCATTGCAGCAGCATATCTTACAGGCAGGTCCCCACTGTAGATCACAGGATTTGTAGCTAGGTTCGTATTGACCTTTCTCCCATGGTAGCATGAAGAGTATCTTCTTGAATATGAAATGCCTTTATATTTGTGCTTTTAATTTTTATAGTATGTATTAAATGTATACCATGATGTGTTTAATTGTGCCATTTTTATTCATGTATATAATGTACTTTGATCATATTCATCTCCTCTTCTTGTGTTTTTCTTGACAATTTCTGTGGTCACCTTCTACTTTCAAAATACTGCCCTTTAATTTCATATCCTTCACATAGCATATATTTTGTGGAGGAAATCCTTTTCTAGGCATATATCAATAATATATTAATGTATAGAATACATAAAGAACTCAAGAAGCTATATAGCCCAATATCAAAGAAACCAATTAATAAATGGGCTAATGAAATGAACCTGAAGTTCTCCAAAGGTGAAATACAGGTCATCAGCAAATATGAAAAAGTATTCAACATCTTTTGCTATCAATGAGATGTAAGTTAGACCTATACAAGATGTCATCTAAGTCAAGTTAGAGTAGCCATCACTAAGAAAACAAATAACAAATGCTAGCCTATGAGTACTTCCAGCTGTAGGCATTTAAGGTATGGAAGATGTCACTCCTCTTCACTGCCTAACAACTAGTTGCAAAGTTTCTCATGAGAAACTTTGTTTTTGCCACCGCCTTGTTCCACAAAGATGATGCCTTATCATAGAGATTGGTAATTGATTTGGAAATGGAGCAGCACAAATATGCTCACTATAATAACCTTTGTCTTCCCCTAGTTAACCCCACCTTTTACATGAACACACATATCTCTTAGTAACTTTCTCACCATTGGCTGCCCAGCTCAAATCTCTTTGGGTTGTTTCCTCTTTTTATTTAATTATTTAATTTTTGAGAATTTCATACATCATTTTATATCATTTTCACCCCTTATTCTTCCTCCTCCAAGTCCTCCCATGTCCAACCTATTGAGTCCATTTAGTGTTGCTCACATGTATAGATGTTCATGGATGACCCATTGGGGTCAAAGGAGTCACCTGTCAGGAGGCTAATCTCCAAAGAAGACCTATTCTTGCTCTCTCAGTAGCCATTCACTGCCTGTAGCTCTTCATCAAGGGGTAGAGCCTTATGAGACACCCCCTATCCACACTGGCATGTCAAATGATATTCTCATTATGCAGGTCTTATTTAGGCAGCTATATTATTAAGATTTTAAGAGTTTAGTTTCCTGTCATATATAAACAATAAGTTCTTATAGCATACGTCCTGGTTCTCTGGTTCTTACAATCTTTCTGCTATTCTTTTCCTCAATGTTCCCAGAGTCTTATTTGTAAAGGCAGTACTGTGTATGCATCAATTGAGGGTTGGACACCCATGAGAAGTTGTTCTCTGCATTTTTGACAATTGTCCATTTTTTAATAGTCTCCATGTGTTGGGGGTTAGGATCATTGATGAGGGGTGAGAACTCCACTTAACTAAGGGTAGATATTTAGAATGAAGCTAGAGAGTATCCTGGTTTAGGAAAGTGATTCCAAGGCTACAATGTCCTCAGTTAAGTAGTTTTAAAGTACTAGGCACAAATTCCTTCCTATTAAGTGGGCCTTAAGTCCAATTACATGGATGTTGTCACCCCTAAACTATAAGCACCACTATTACAGCATTGGGTGTATTTTGCTGAAATAGCCATTGCTTTGCTTCATAGATTTTACAGCTGGTAGGAATACTGACTGTCTTTATCCGTTGGAAACTAATATACGCCTTCAGAAACTGAGAGCTAATCCTCAGGGATGAGGCTTCCAGGTAAGTTTCAGTGAGATTTCTCAAAGTAAGTCCTGTGTCCAAAGCCTATGGTGTCTTCAACAGCCTTCCTTCAACTTCTTCAAGGAAACTAATGGCAATGTCAAGAGCCTATATTGTTTTGAAAGACAACTTGTCAAGAGGTTTTCCATGCCTGCCACTGGGGGTTTTGTTAGTCTATGGCTCTTGGAGGGACTATTATCACCCCATGAGGCATAACTTCATTTAGTATATATTTTAAGTCAACACAATGTTTCCTTATGGCTTTTTCAAACACTTTAGTTTTATTTATCCTCCAACTTGCTAGTTGATGTCTCTTCTACTTTTCCCATTTTCCCCTTTTGCAGCACTTGTTTTCTACTATTTTACTTTCTAAAGCTCCATCAACCTGTGGTCCCTTTTTGATTTCCTAGTTTCTGCAGTTACTCCAGGTTATATACTCAAATCTAAATATTCAGAGCTAGGATACACAAATAAGAAAACATTCAGCCTTTGTCTCATTGGGTCTGGGTTACTTCACTCAGTATTTTCTAGTTGTATCCATTTAGCTGCAAATTTCATTCTTCTTTACAACTGAATAGAATTCCAAATGGACCAAAGACCTCAATATGAAACCTGGAGCTGCTAGAAGAAAACATAGGCAGAACCTTATAAGATAAAGGTGTAGGAAAGGGCTGTCTGAATAGGACTCCAATTGCTCAGGAATTGTGTGCAATGAGTATAAATGACCTCAAAATTAAGTGCTTCTATGTCACAAAGAAATCTATCAATTGAGTGAAGAGAAAGCCCACAGAATAAGTAAGAATCTTCCCCACTCATACATACAATAGAGATCTATCTATCTATCTATCTATCTATCTATCTATCTATCTATCTATCCAGAATATACAAAGAGCCTAGGTATCCTTAATATAAACACAAAAATCAAGATAAAATTATCCAAGTAAAAAATAGAACAAGAGTCATAACAAGGAAGCTCTAAAAGAAATAAAAGTAGCTAAGAAATATTGTTAAAGGTTTTAATCATCCTTAGGAACTAGGAAAATGCAAATTAAAATTACCCTGAGATTTCATCTTATTTCAGCAGAATGGCTAAGATCCAGAAAATAAATGCTGGAAAAGATGGGGAAAAGGATTAGCCCTCATTCACTGTTGATGGGACTGCATATTAGGCAGCCACTCTGGAAATCAATGTGCAAAATTCTCAAAAAGCTAAGAGTAGATCTACTCAGCTATATAACTCCTTGGCATGTGCCCAGAGGACTCAACATCCTACTGCAGACATTCTTGCTTAGCCATATTCATTGCTGTTCTACTCACAATAGGGAGGAAACAATCTTCAACTGATGTGTGGATAATAAAAATATGGTACATATTCACAATGGAATTCTATTCAGCTGTAAAAAATAATAAAATTATGGACTTTGCAGTTGATGTTTCTTTTTTAAGTATAAAATATTTCTACTCTGCACATACAAATGTTTAATAAATTTATATGCTCTTCTGTTAATCTATTTTCTGTCACTTAAATTCTTTCATCCAGATGAAAGCTTAAGAAGTTTTAACAGACAGGTTTAACAGGTATCCTGTCTCTCAGGCTGAAGCCTCCTCTCCTTCATAGCTTACTATGTGGGTGTGTTTTCTGTTTATGACCCATTCACTAAAATTAGTTTCTTTGGAACCCACAGTGGGTCTGGCATGAACTAACATAGCCATTGCCAAAATAGGTGGTGTCTTTTGAAAGAAAATCCAGTCCTTCTAAGATGAGGCATGTAGAATGTGCCCAGCATGTGCAGAGGATAATATAATGAGAAGGATCTGGCCCATCCTTGCTCACTGGAGCTTATGAGAAGAACACAAATAGTGAGAGTCAAAAGCAAAGGGACAAGAGTAGAAAAACTCACTGGGCAAAGGTAATGGCAGCAGGAAAAAGCACAGTACAGTGCCTGAGAATGAAGCTCACAGTAGGTGGAGCATGGAAAGCACAAGGGAGTGAGGAATGAGATAAAATGCAGCTGCAGAAGCAGAGCAGTAGGGACCAGTAAACTACACTCGGGACTTCTAGACTGTTTTGAACAGTTGTAGTGATATATTGTGTACCAAAATAAAGCTTGCTAGAGGATCAGAGGACAGAGCCAGTCACTAGATTAGAAATAGAAGCCAGATAGTGGTGGCATACACCCTTAATTCTATCACTAGGAGGCAGAGATCTGTCTGCATCTCTGTGAGTTCAAGGCCCCACACTGGAAACAGCCAGGCAGTGTCGGTACACAATTTAATCCTAGTACTGGGAAGCACAGATTCCTTTAATACCAGGAAGTGAAGACAGGGCAGAGAAAGGTATATAAGGCATGATGAAACAGGAACTAAAGCAGTTCAGCTGAGATCCTTTTGGGTGAGAACTCAGAGGCTTTTAGTCTGAGGAAACAGGATTGGCTGAGGAGTTGGTGAGGTGTGGTTGGCTATGGTTTGCTCTGCTTCTCTGATCTTTCAGTTTTCACCCCAATATTGGCTCTGGGTGTGTGATTACAAAGACCATCTTGCCGGGCTGTGGTGGTGTATGCCTTTAATCCCAGCACTCAGGAGGCAGAGCCAGGTAGATCTCTGTGAGGTCAAGGCCAGCCTGGTCTACAGAGTGAGATCCACAACAGGCACCAAAACTATAGAGAAACTCTATCTCAAAAAAAAAAAAAACCAAAAAAAAAAAATCTAAGATTTAAACATCTGGCATCCAAGTTTTGGAGCATGAATTCACAAAAGAGCTGCCACTTGTCAGTGGCTCAGGCACAAGCTACATGCGGTCAGAGTCTCTACCCCACATGGGCCATAGCTCCTAACCCACTGAGTAAGTTTCTGTTGCACACTGTCTCCAGCAAACTCCCCAGGCTCAAGCTTCAAAAACACCAGTATTAGCTGCTTTCACATGTTCCCCAGTACAGAAAGATGACTTTTTGGCTTCTTTCCTCTTCTGGTGGTTTCTGGCTTTCCTTGAGTCCCCTCCTCAGGCTGCTGTCACATCGTCATCTGAATCATCATTATCATCATATTTGTTGAGTCAATTAAGATTTTTTAAAGGGAGAAATTTGTTAAAAGAATTTTTTTTCCACATTTAAAAATGGAAAACATGTTTATAATGGAGAATATTTGGTTTTTGTTTGGTAATACGATTGGCAGTCTGAAAAATCACACAATTAATTAGGAGGATAATTAATGTTGATAGAATAGATGTAATGTCAATTATAAATATTATTTGTTTGATCATTTTTGTTTTATCATTAAAATGGTTGGTTAATTTGAGGGCCAAGATAAAAGTTTTAAAAAAACTTATTAAAACAGGTCATAGAGATATTAAGACCCAAACTGAAGAATTTAAAGGTGAACCAATCTCAGCATTACATTATATGGTTACAGAGAAACAGCCTAAGACTTTCAAATAGCCAATCTTAATCTGTCCAGTAACCTTACAGGAAATGCTCAATGCTCAAGGCTGTGTAAGAGCTGACTGGACTCCTGTGCATATGTTACATTTGAGGAGATTTAAAGAAGCCATAGTGTTATATGGTATGCATTCCCCATTTGTGAAACAGATGTTAAACTTGTGGTTAATTTGTAATAGAATTATCCCTCAAGACTGGAGAGATTTGGTTACAGCTGTCTTAGAAGCTGGTCTCCAGTTACAATGGAGATCCTGTTAGAAAGATGAGGCTAATACCATTAAACAATGAAGTAGGACTTTAGGTACAGAAATCTCCCAAGATTAACTTCTAGGAGAGAAATATTATGCTTATACAGAAAAGCAGTCTCTATGAGATAACCACACCCTGGCTTTATGCCAAATGGCAGCCTTAAATGCTTGGGACAGAACTGAAAAAGTAGGAAAGAAAAGTGAGTCATTTACAAAAGTTATAAAGGACCTAAAAGAAACCTTCACTGATTTCTTACAAAGGCTGTCTTCAACAGTAAATATAATGATATCAAATTCAGAACCTAGACAGATGATAATTGAATCTCTGAGTTTTGAAAATGTCAATGCACAATTCAAAAGGGTAATTAGGCCCTTAAAGGCAAGAACAACACCTTTAGAGAAATGGATCTGAGATACAATGAATATTGAATCTCATGACCATGATAATACTTGGATAGGAGAGGTGATTTCCAGAGGTTTGAAGAAAAATAGTAACGTCAGATGTTTTAAATGTGGGAAAGTGGTAAACAAGGTTTAAAAAAAGGGGGGGGGGTTGTAAACAGGACATTCCTAGAAACAATGTCTCTTCAAGGAACAACGGCAACAGAATGCCCTTCCCTTCTGGATTATGCAGATGGTGTAACAAAGGCAAACATTGGACTAACAAATGTAGATCAACAAGAGACAGACAAGGTAATCCTTTGCCTCTGCCATTGGGAAACTCCCTGAGAGGCCTCTTGCATGACAAATTTGGTTCAATCTTTTCCTGCCATCATGAAAGAAACCCATTCCCAGAGCAATTAAAGAACCTAATGCCTATTGTAAAAAAAATATACCACTTGGGGTGATAAAACAGCTATAGAAGAGAGAACAAAAAATTCAGGAGAAACCATAAACCAAATTGATAAAGATTAGTTCTATAACCTCCCTAAAGTTGGGGTTGGGGAAAAGTTTTGTTTTGTTTTTCAGGAAGATAAAAACAACCATCTAGAAGAATTTAAAGACCTTTGAAGAGATAAGCATCCAAAGAAGAAGAGAAAACAACCCAGAAAAAATTAACAGAGAAAATGAATAATCCCAATGTGATCTTTGAAGTCTCCAAAAAGATGGTGGGACCCCACAACAATGATTCCATCAGGACAATGATAACACCACCAGGCTGACAAACACCCTCCAAAGATTGGCTTTAGACTACAAACTGCTAAGGACAATTTTGACATGGCTAGCTAGGATGATCCTGCCTCACAGACTATTTGAGCAAGAATTTGAGACAAGCCCTGAACTTTCACATTATGCAGAGACTAGAAAACAAATGGTACAGCTACCTGTTCCAGGACAATTAACTTAAAATTTTTCTTTTCAGGATTCCCTAAATATGCCTTTGCCCCCAGACAACAGGAAGTAATTTTAAGAACATGATGCCCACATTCCCAAGAGGTGGGATGGGTGGTTTTTGGTCATTCAGTGGGTTATAGATAATTGTCATTGTTTAGGGTGATTAGTTACAAGTTGTTAATTGTTAACAGGAAAAAAGCTAAACAAAGGAAATAAGAGTCTTCTTTCTACAGATCCACGTAACCCACACACCTGTGCTGTGACAAACTGTGACAACTGGTGCCCAACACAGGGCTTTCATGACATAAAGGAGGACAAAGAATCCACTGAAGAAGAGCAGAGGAGCTGGTCATCTTAAGAACTGGAATGAAGTGCTCTCAGGGTCATGGGGCATTTAAACTCACCATCTCAGAAGCAGCAACAAAATTTACAGTTGCTATAATGCTTGTCAAAAAAAAAAGCAGTAACTGCACGATTTTTATAGATAGATAGAATGGCTCTTGATACAGAAAATAAATCAAGGGAAAAAACCTTTCTCAGTAGAGAAAAGGGAAAGAAAAAATTTAAAAAGGAATCTTTCCAATAGAGAAGAAGGAAGAAAATAAAAGGAAATTTCCTGATAGAAAAGGGAGAAATTTTTAGTCAAGATGAAAGGATTTTCCCAGTAAAAGGGGGAAAATATTGAAATTAGGCCTAAAGATTAAAAGGTCCTGTAAAAGAAAAATAAAGAAGAAAGCCTCTTCCCAGTAGTAATAGAGGAAGAAAAGGTTCTTTCTGATATGAAAATTTCAGGATAGCTAATGGTTTGAGCTCTTTCTGCCTGCCAGCACAGAGTGGCGGTGTCTAAATTACAAAGAATCAGCAGGTGGGTTCACTGCTGCAGCCTGAAGAAACACAGCAAGCCCAGAGTTTATAATTTTGTTGTCTGTTTGCTTAACTTTGGTGTAAATGTTTTTTTTTTTTTTTTTTTTTTCTCAGATCAGGAATAACTCAATATTAAAGATCCCTTCATGGGAAATGTTTTCTGTTTTTCTCTAATAGTGGGAATAACTCATTATTAGTAGTCCCTTCATGGGAGAAAGAGGATGTTTAAATGGGCCCAGCTTCTGGTGAAGAATGGTTGTAGTCAGGACATGGAATGCTAAGTCAATGCTGTTTGATTTCCAGAGATATTAATAATTCATTGTATAGAAGATGTTCTTTTCTTTTGATTGTATAATAAATGTTTAGATATATGTTTTATTTTCATGGTAGATAAACTAAAGGAACAGGATTCACAATTTTAAACTATGTATTGGGTATGCTCTTGTCTGTTGATCACTACTGAGAATTTGGCTCTGCTCTTTAAGTTGCTTTCTAGAAATTTTTGGTTAAATTCTATAGAAATCTAACACCTGAAACAGATTGGGTTGTTAGCTTAATAAAAAATGTGATTGCTAGGATAAAAACACATAGAAAATAATCTCTTACTGATAATGAGGTTACAAAATTATTTTTCCATTAAATAAAATACAGGCAAATCGCTTGGTCTACATTGTTAATAATTGGTGAGTTGGATTACTGTGTTACTCAGGATCTATAAAAAGAATCCTCTTTTTAAGATTTTATAAAAATACTCAAATATTGCCTAAAGTTACCCCTTAAAATCCTATAGAGATTGTATTTAATGCTTTTATAGATGGCATGTGTAAAAAGGACCATGGAAATAGAAGCTGGTGATAGAATTGCTCAAATATCATTGCTTTCCTATCTTAAAAGCAAAATGATGCCTATATGTAGATCTGGAGACTTTGGAAGTACAAGTAAAAAGGTGTTTTGACAAACAGTTATAAATGATGAATGGCCTAAATTAAAAGCAAAATTAAATGGGATTGAGATTATTGGATTCTGATGCTGATGTATCTATAATTTCACAAGAATCCTGGGATCCCAACTAGCCTCTACAAGAAGTCTGCACTCAATTTGTAGGCATTGGAACCTTATCTCAAGTAAAACAGAGTGTAGAGTGGATTAAATGTCTAGGGCCTGAAGAACAGGTAGGAATGTTAAAGCCTTATGTGGCTTGATGTAGCCATGAATTTATGAGGAAGAGATTTGTTACAATAATGAGGAGCTCAAATTAATAGTCCTACAATTTCAGAAACAGCTTGTAAATTGATGTTTAAATTAGGATAAATATATCCTAAAAAGAGTGTCAGAAAGAATTATAAGAATAGGTCATAGGCTGTGCAGATTGTACAAAGGCAAGATAGGACAGACTTTGGCTATCCAAATTTACAGTAGGGGCCACTGTCAGTAGCCAAATTTTGTGTCAATATTTTGTAAATCAACCACTGGAAATGACTCATAAACAATTTTCTTAGTCTGTTATTTATCATTATATGGATGATATTCTATTAGCTGCCTCTGATATAGATACCTTAGAAAGAATGTTTAGTGTAGTACAGAAAAATTGTTAGAGATTACAAATTTCTCCTGAATAAAATGCAAAGAGGAGACTCTTAGATATTTAGGCTATAAATTAAGTAACTGAAAATTCAGTCACATAAGGTACAGATTAGGAGAGATAGACTGCATACTCTTAATGATTTTCAAAAAATATTGGGTGATATTAACTAGCTGCAGCTTACAATTGGATTGTCTTCTCAAGAATTAACTGATTTGTTTTTAATTCAGATTTAAACAGTCTAAGACAGTCAACAGATGAGGCTAAAAAAGAATTAGCCTTGGTAGAATGAAATTTACAAAATGCCTATGTAGATAGATTAGACCTAACAAAGAAGTGTATTTTAGTAATTTTACCTTCAAATCATTCTCCTGCTGGACTCATTATGCACAGAGAGGATTATATTTTGAAATGAATTTTCTTAGCTCATAGAGTAAAATATTAAAAATGTATATAGAAAAAATTTCTGAACAAATCATAAAAGGAAGATTAAGACTTCTTCAATGGTCAGATATGGATCCAGCCGTGATTACAGTTGTTAGTTATTTAGTGGCACTCTTACCCTGCAAGGAAATGTCACAAAACATGACAGAATCCATGACAGAGTTAGAGTGTGAACAGGCCTACAGAAAACACACATGAATAAAGATGGAGTTGGAAATATGGTGCCAGCTTACAAAGGCTGGGCCATGCCTATGCACACAGGCCCCTGTGGCTATTCCATACATGTGCATAGATCACATGGTTGCACTGCGTGCTTTACACAACCATGCAAAGCAACTGGGTCCTGGTCATGCAAGACGTTTTGACCCGGAAATGGCTTGGCGTGGAAGTGTCTGGGCATGTGCAACCATGCCTAACCATGCCTAACCATGGGGGCATGTTGTGAAACCCTATCATTGTCGACTCTTGTTTTCTTGTTTTTTAAAAGAAAGAATGGTGGTGCTGTGTGATGTTCTGTATGTCAAATGTATTACTCTGATTGGTTATTAGTAAAACACTGATTGTCCAGTAGCCAGGCAGGAAGTATAGACTGGACAAGCAAAGAAGAGAATTCTGGGAACAGGAAGGCTGAGTCAGGAGAGACACTGCCAGCCACCACCATGACAAGCAACATGTGAAGATGCCGGTAAGCCACAGGCCAAGTGGCAAAGTATAGATTAATAGAAATGGGTTAATTTAAGATATAAAAACAGTTAACAAGAAGCCTGAGCCATTAGGCCAAACAGTTTAAATAATATAAGCGTCTGTGTGTTTATTTTATAAATGGGCTGTCTGACTGCCAGGGCTTGGCAGGACCGAGAGAAAAAACTCCAACTACAAATGGCACCTAACGGCTCAAGTTTCCACTTTAAACCTGAGAATATTTAATAAGCAATTCAAAATGGAGCTAAAAACAGCTTCCTAGTTGTCTCTCTCAAGTTGGCGAGTTCCTGGCATGAGTGTTTGACCAGCAGTATGGCAGGAATGAGGCATCTGCAAGTGGCACATTACACTGCATGGTGGAGTTAGCCTTTGCTAGTACAAAAAAAAAAAAAAAAAAAAAAAAAAAAAAAGGCTTCTGGGCTACACACTGCTTTGATAAAAGCATAGACTCACTGTTACTAAGAGTTGATGGCTCCCAGAGGTGGTGATAAACATACCACCTATACTTTGGGAAGCTGCCATTTTGATCGTAGAAATGCTGCAATAGTTACAATAAGGCAGATTCAGATGAAACAAGACTTTAAATGCTTTACAGTGTGTGTAAAAATGTACTTAGGCTTGGAAGAGAGAGAAAAAGGAATATATACAGTTATATAAAGAAATACATACTTTTTAAAAGTAAAGGTAGTATAAAAAATAAACCACATAAAGATGGATATTACAAAGAGAATCTGGATTGTGTTGTCTTTGGGATTCTTAACTGCAAAAAAGCATTTGATTGTAAAAGCTGTTGAGTTAACCCAATATGTATATTTTAAAGATACCTTGACTTCAAAATTTGGATGTAAGGATATGTTTTGGAAAGGAGGTTCTGCTTTTGTTTTCAAAGAAAGCCAGAGGCTATGGGTTTGTTCCAGATTAAGATACATCAGGTTTGACCAGCCAAGACCCCCTGAAAGATCTCTGATGACACCATGGCCCAGATGATCAAACATCCAGAATGGTTTCAAGGCAACTGGCTCAGATGATACACGCTCACGGACTATTCTATAATGTTAATTTTTTCTTTGTGTTCCCATAAGATACAGCACCTCCCTCCAGCAGGAAGTAGTAAGAGAAGCTGTGCCCAAATTCCAAATATACCAAGCTTGCTTTGGAGATGGAATTGGCTCACTCCTTCTCTAAACCCAAACATATTGCTTTAAAAAAAAAAAAGGTTGAAAGATTCTTGTGTCCCATATCAGAAGAGCCCTCTGGTGTGGGACAGAGGAAAACCAATATTTTTATTTAAATCAGGTTGATTATAAATGCGATCTTTTTCTAAAGAAGAAAAGGGGATATGATATAGATATGATAGGATGAAAGGGCAGATTGTTAAATCTACTTTTAAAGAGCAGTTTGTTTAAAATGTTTTACATTGGTATACATTTTAGTTTATTGATACAAGTTTAAACTTAATTTTGTTATACTGTATATATTTCTATTCTCATTTGAGGTATTATGTTTATGTAGCTCATTTAGATTGTAATGGATAATTAAGAAATACAGATTAATAATTAGTCTTCTGATAGTTAAACTTATAGTCATGTTGTTTTCTAGGTATACATAGATATAATTCAATGAGGTAGGTAATATTCAAACACTTCAAAGACCTACAGAATATGGCATTTAAAATGTTTTAAAAATTTAGACTTTCTAGACAATGAGACATGTCTGCTCCTGACAGCACCAGATTTACTTCAGAGAGGAGGATGGGCATAAAAGACACTCTATATGGAGTTTATCTTCTTCTTGGCAAAATTAGCCATTTGGGCAAGAAACCATTCTTTCCTGGACTGCTTGATCGACTGGACATGCAGGACCCATGGGAAGGTGACCACTGAACTTTGCTTGACAAAATGGTCCTTCAGGTTCCTGCTTCACAGAGGAAACTGCCAGACATTCTACAGGACACAGAGAAAAATGACTGAGAGACTCCAGGCCTGTGGGCTGAAGACAGATGCCCCAAATTTTCAAAGGAACATTAGGTGACTGTCCAGGCTGCCAGCTGTCTCTGTCTACCCTGCAAGACTCCTGAAAGTTGCTTGCATCCTTCTCCCATTTATCAGGTAATATTATATCCTTCTGAGGTCTTTGATGCAGTTGAAGACTAGAGATAGTTATAATTTTCCTTAGTTATGACAAAAGATAAGTTAGATATGAAACCTTAGACTCACAAATATAAGATAGATAGGATATCTTCTTTAATTTTGCCAAATAGACTAGTTATTATAAATAGACTAGATATTATAACTGTAATTCTTGCTTGATAATTGTTTTGTTATCTGTAATTTTACTATGTGAAAGTTAAAAACTTCCTTTTTGAAAAAAAGAAAAGGGGAAGTGCTATGGGATGTTCTGTATGTCAAATGTGTTGCTTTGATTGGTTATTAATAAAACACTGATTGGCCAGTAGCCAGGCAGGAAGTATAGGCAGGACAAGCAGAGAAGAGAATTCTGGGAACAGGAAGGCTGAGTCAGGAGAGACACTACCAGCCACCACCATGACAAGCAACATGTGAAGATGCCGGTAAACCAAGTGGTATAGATTAATAGAAATGGGTTAATTTAAGATATAAAAACAGTTAACAAGAAGCCTGAGCCATTAGGCCAAACAGTGCAAATAAAATAAACATCTGTGTGTTTATTTTATAAGTGGGCTGTCAGAGAGAAAACTCCAGCTACATGGCGGATGAGTGGGTATGGGGCATCATTTCTCTCAAAGACTGCTTCTGGCTGAATGGTGGGTGTTGGTTGGCTCTTGGGGAAATGGGAAAGGTAGCTTCTGAAGTCCTGGGATGATGGCGGGAGTCCTGGAATCAAGTTCTGTCATCCCTTGTTTTGCAGCTGTCCATTCTTTGTGGTGTGGCTGGGAACCTTTTGTCTGACAAGATACTGGTGACATAGAAAAAGCTTAGAGAAAAAAGAATCATTATTATTTTATTTTTTGGAGTTGACATTTATCTGAGGTAGATCCAGCCTGTCCAGGTGGAGACATGTTAAAAGGTGGCTGTGAGAAAATTAATAATTATGGTGTTTTAGTACTCGGTTTAATTTTTTACCTGAGACAAGCTTTATTAGAGGTAGTTTATTTAAGGCACCTGTTCCCTTTATTAGTTTAGCATTCAGGAAACACAGGTGATCAGTTGAGTATTTAACAATGATAGACTGTTACTTACATTTTTTCTTATCACCTGGGTATTTGTAATGGTCCTTTTGCCTCCAGCTCTGTGTGGCCCTAGTTGGGAAAGGAAGGGATGATACCTTATTCCTCTGGAATTAGTGACAAGGCAGTGGATCTTGATATCCTCTGGAGCTTGAGAGAACAAAGCCTTGTTGGTTTTGATGTGTATGAAGAGAGATTTTTCTGGGATGGAGGTGAGATAAAGGGTTTTAGATGAGATTGGTGGACCCACTGAGGAAAGTCTTCGAGTTTAGTAGCTGTAGGAATCACAAGAATTACCTTGAAGTGTCCCTGCCACTTAGGGGAAAGGAGTGAAGGGTGTTGGCCTGGAGGAAAGAGAAGAACCTGATCCCTGAATTGGATTGGAGGTGGAAAAGAATTGTCACATGGCTGAAGTAATGAACTGTCTGCGAAGCTCCATAGGATAGACCTTAGGTGACATAAAAAGGGAGTTAACAGGCTATCTGGAACAGTTGGAGGATTGGATAGAAGACCTGGTGTTAGAACTGGCCTTCCATATATTTGTTCAAATGGAGAGATTGAAAGAGGCTTTTTAGGAAGAGCCCTGAGCCTGAGAAGAGCTAGAGGCAATAATTTTACCCAGTCAAGGTGAAGTTCCTGTGACATTTTAGTAAGAATAGTTTTTAAAGACTAGTTGGTACACTCCACCTTTCCTGAGGATTGAGGACGGTATGGGATATGAAAATGCCAGGGAATGTTAAGAGCCTTAGCTAGTGTCTGAGAAATTTGAGAGGTGAACTCTAGGCTATTGTCAGACTGAAGAGAAGCAGGAACCCAAAACTGAGGAATAGTTTCTCAGAGAAGGAGGTCTGCAACTGTCTGAGCCCACTTATTAGAAACCAGATTATGCATCAACTGAAGTCTCCAGGAAGAAGATGGGGCCCCACAACAACAACAATTCCACGTGGGAAATAATAATATCATTAAGCTGACAAACATCACCTACAGATCAGCTTTGGACTACAACATGCTCAGAGCAATTTTGAGATGGCTAGCTGAGATGATCCAGTCTCAAAGACTACTTGAATAAGGACTTGAGATAAACCCTGAACTTTGGCATTATACACAGGCTGGATAATGAAGGATATTGTTACTTTTCCTAGAATTTGACAATTAACCTAAAATTTTTCTTTTCAGGATAAAGATACCTTTGCCCATACCCAGCAGGAAGCAATTTTAAGAATATGATGTCCACATTCCCAAAGAGGTGGTGTGGGGTGGGTGGTTTTTTGGTCTTTTAATGGGTTTGGGGTCTGGGATAATTTTCATTGTTTACAGGGGTTGGTTACAAGTTGTTGTCAAGGGTAAGGAAAAGGGCTAAGCAAAGGAGATTAGATCTAAGGTTCTTGTTTTAAAAAAAGAGAAAAGAAAAGAAAAAAAGACAATTACTAGTTTTAAATACTTTACACTGGATTGGATTGTTTTATATTGTATACAAATTATATATATATATATATATATGTATATATACATATATATACATATATATATAGAAATTGATATTGTTAGAAAATGCTATATGTATATTTCTAATTGTACTTATACCATTCATTTAACAATGTAATGCAATTTTCTGATCCTTGAATGTTATTATTACCAATTATTAGGATATAAAGAAATGAAAGTTAGTAGTTAGTCATTATAATAGAACTTGTCATATTAGGTATGTTTTAAAAATTGAGCAGATATATTTTTAGATAGACAGGTCATCTTCAAAACCTTCAGAGATCTACAGAATATGGCATTTAAAATGTTTTAATAACTTAGAAAATTTTTCTTTTTTGTTATGACTATGAGACATGTCGGCTCCTGGCAGTACCAATCTTCTTCAGAGAAAATATGTGCATTGAAGAAACTGCATATGGAGTTAACTTTCATTGTGGCAAAAGTTAGCCACTGAACAACAAAGTATCCTCGAATCAACAGGACAAAATGGACAAACAGGATATGAAACAAAGGACTACCAGTTCTTGCCAAAACAAGCGTGTGGTTATGGCTTTATCAAAAGGCATCTTCTGAGGCCAGGACAATATGGCACCATCCCTGAAGTGGCCTTTGCAATCCAGAAAAGGTACAGTGCCCTTTTCTTCAAAGGCAGCTGAACAGGCAATAGGCCGATGGCTTCTGATGGTGTAATGGAACAGCAGCTGAAACAGTTATTCTTGAAGAGTAACTAAGCTCATGCCTCTCAATAGTAGATTGGCATTTAATCCTAATACTATAGGATATATTTACTATATATATATACTTACTATAAATAGAGGGATGTGAAGAAGAACAGGATGGTGAGATGAAGCCACATATACACAGCCAAGAAGAATGGACAGCTGAATTTAAAAAAAAAAAAAACACCAACAAACATGCACTTCCTGTTTTTATTTTTGTTAGGTAATATTATTTTCCTTCTTGGATCTCTGAGGGAGTTGAAGATTAGTTAGTTATAGTTGAAGACTAGTTAGGATAGAAAGTTAATTAGGTACATTTTGGACTTGCCAAAATAGGATAGGTGATAGAATTATTTTCTCTGAATTTGTCAAATACAAATGAACTAGACATTGTTTAGGTATTTATTAACTGTATATGTTGTATATAGTTATTGTACTTTTGTATATAGTTTTTCTTGTGTTTAGTCATAACCTTTTTCCTTTTCATTAAAATAGAAAAGGGGAAATATGGTGATATTTTATTTGTACTGAAATGTGATTTTAATTGTATGTTAATAAATAAAGTTGCCCAGGGGTCAGAGCTATTAGAGCCATAGCAAAAGCTGGGCATTGGTGGTACACGCCTTTAATCTCAGCACTTGGTAGGCAGAGCTAGGTAGATCTCTGTGTGTTCAAGGATACAGCCAACAGACAGCGACGAGGCAGTCATGTGGTTGGTTTTACAACCAATGAGAAGGCAGAACAGAAAGTCTATATAAAAATAAACAGACAGGAAGTAGGTCTCTTTCAGAGAGGTCTCTTGGCTGAAGAGGCTAACTGCAGCAGGCGGGTAAGGCTCTTAGCGCTGATCTCTTGGCTTTCTCCTTTGCATTGGTTCTGTGTTTCTTATTTAATAAGATGGTTGGTTACATCTACACCAGATATGCCTCCACACAATTTGAAAATAAGACCACCATCACGAGGAGATATTTAACTTTCCTGACAGTCCGCATATGAGTAAAATCTAGCTGCCAGTCAGTCCCTGGAAGGGAACCTCTGGTGTGGTGGGTGGGAAAAGGCTGACTCCTGTACTTGGTATTAGGATCTGTTTTTGGCAGATCTCACAAGAGGCAGTAATAGTTCTTAAGAACTGTAAGTTCTCAGAGGTGGGCTGCAGGTGAGCTTTTATGAACTGAGACAGAGCAAGATTGTTAGGATGAAAGAGCTGGTGTAAATAGGAAAGAATTTGTCTAGTGTCAGGAGTTCCCCGTGAGGGTGTAAGCTGTACTCTATGGATTCCCTGTGGTGGGTGAGGTGAGACTTGGCCCTGGAGGGCCACTGTCCTGGCTGCCTGGTCAGCCCAGTTGTTTCCTTTAGAGATGATAGAGCTATCAGTCTGATGAGACCAGCAGTGGACAATTCCTATAGCCTTGGGGAGGAGAGAAGCCTCCAGCATGGCCATTATTTGGCCTGAGTTAGATATGGATCCCCCTTTTGCTGTGAGAAGGCCACCCTCCCTCCAAATAGTACTGTGTGACAGGAGGATATAAAAAGCATATTTGGAATCTTGGTAAACATTTAGAGATTGTCCCTGTGCCAATTGGAAGGCACGAGTGAGAGCTATTGGCTCAGCCTGTTGGTTAGTAGTGTGTGTGTGTAATATCTGTGCTTCTATTACCTCAGTATCTGACACTATGGCATAACCCGCTTTACGGGTCCCTTCATATAAAAAGGAGTTGCCATCTGTGTACCAGGTATAAGTAGCCTGAGGCAATGTGCCCTCCTGTATGTGTGAAGGGTGAGGTAACAGTTCCTCTAAGGTTTCAGTGTAAGAATGAGAAGGAAAATAGTCAGCATTAGGTTGAGGGAGGAGGCTTGAAATGTTAAGAGGTGGACAGGTCCAGAAAGTAAGTGTGGCATCCTCTAGTAATGCCACTAGAGAGAAAGAACTTGGGAAGGAAGTAAAATTTGTAAGCCTTTATAAGCTAAGAGATGGGAGAGATTATGGGGAGAGAAGACAGTAATAGGTGACCCAAAGCTTAGCTTCTTTGATTCCTGAATAAGGAGCTCTGCATCTACTAAGGCATGGATACAAGGTGCCCAGCCCTGACTGATAAGGTCTAACTTCTTTGACAGATAGGCTACAGGTGCAAAGGAGGGTCCCAGCTGATGCCCTAGAGTTCCCAGGGCAAATCCCTTCTTCTCTGCTACATAGATGGAGAAAGGATGGGTTAAGTCTGGAAAATGAAGCGCTGGGGCCTGAAGAAAAGCCTGTTGGAGCTTCTGGAAAGGTTTAGTGACAGGATCAAGAAGGGGCTCATGTGGCGAGCCCTGAACTGCCTTGTATAAGGGGCAAGCAAGGAGAGAAAAAGATGGAACCCAAGACTGTAGGAAGCCAGCTATTCCTAGGAAAGACAGAATCTCCTGTTTAGTAGAAGGGACTGTAAGAGATTGGATTAGATGCTTTTTATCTACAGTAATAGCCTTATGGGTTGGAGTAATAGTTAGACCCAAATAGGTGACCTGGGGAGCTGTCAACTGAACTTTAGAAGGAGATACCCTGTAACCTCGGCTAGAAAAGAAATCTAGGAGAGCAGAGGTGTTAGTTTGGCTAACCTGTAAGGATGGGCTACAGAGTAAAATATCATCTACATACTGTATTGGTTTAGAGACAGAGAGAGACAGAGAAAGCAGGTCAGAGACCAGAGCCTGACCAAATAGGTGTGTACTGTCTCTGAATCCCTGTAGCAGAACAGTCCAGGTCAGCTGTGTGGACCGGTGAGTGTCAGGGTCAGTCCAGGTGAAAGCAAAGATATTTTAAGACTGAGGACTGAGAGGGATAGAAAAGAAGGCGTCTTTGAGGTCTAGAACTGAGAAGTGAGAGGTTTCTGAGGGGATAGTGCACAGGAGAGTGTAAGGGTTAGGCACTACAGGATGGAGGGGGACCACTGCAGAGTTAATGAGCCAGAGGTCTTGAGCCAGGTGGTAGGTTCCATTAGACTTCTTAACTACAAGTATGGGAGTGTTAAAATGCAAAGAGGTTGGGCGGAGCAGCTTTTTCCTGAGAAGGTCAGAAATGATAGGCTTAAGTCCTCTTAGGCTCTGGAGTGAGAGAGCGTACTGAGCTTAGGTGATATATCTGGTAGGGTTCTGTAGCTGGATAGTAATAGGCTGATGGTGCCTAGTGATAAAAGGGTTTTGGGTATCCCAGCCTTTTGGGTCTACCTGAGAGGCTGGCAAGTGAAAAGAACTGTTAGAGTCAGTAGAGTGAGTGGCTAGGAGAAGGAGGAGAGGAGCTGCTGGCACGTCTGGGGTGAGGCAAATGTGTGGAGCAAAAGAAATGGACGTTCCTACCTTAGCTAGAAGATCTCTTCCCATTAAAGGTACAGGGCAGCTTGGCACCAAGAATGTGTGTGAGAGGGATGCCTTTGAAAATGCAATTAAGTGGTGGTGTCTGATGAGGTAGGTAAGGCTGTCCCCCAACCCTGACAATAGGGAGACGAGAAGGAGAGGTAGGCACTCAAAATTCTCTCAGGATAGAGTAGGTAGCTCTGGTGTTCAAAAGGAATGAGATGGGGCACCCATTTATTTTTGTTACTACCCTAGGTTCCCTGTGTGAGATGGGAGTGGCCGGTGCGGAGACTGGGCAGTGTCAGTTGTCATCGCTGTAGGCCAAGCCTAGAAAGTCAGCCGGAGGGTGGTCTTCATCTGGTGTTCCTATGTCACTTGGGACATTAGGATAGTAAGCTGACCAGTGACTCTTTTGGCAACATTTTGGACAAGGTCCTGTTGGTGCCCTTCATGGGGTGGTGGTGCAAGCCTGGGCCCTCTGACCTTCATTCCCTGCACTTGAAACAGGGACCAAACGGCTTTTGGGGAGCTGGTTAGATTGTGTTTACCAGCATCTGACAGCTCCTTTTTTGGGACTTCTCATCTCTCTGATGGTACACCTTAAATGCTATTGCTAGGACATCTGCCTGTGGGGTATGAGGGCCATTCTCTAAACATTTAAGTTTAGCCCTAATGTCGGGAAACTCTGTGAGACAAAGTGGGTCATTAGGAGCTTCCTGCCCTCAGGGCTCTCCGGATCTAAACTAGTGAACTGAAGTAGAGCCTTGGTGAGGCGCTCCAAGAAGTGAGATGGATTTTCATCCATATCTTGAATTATCATCCTCAGTTTTTCATAGTTTACTGGTTTTAGGCAGCCTTACGTAAGGCTTGTCAGGAGACAGGTAATAAACCTATCTCTGGCTAGAGAGCTACCCTCTACTCATGCAAATAAACTAGGAGTGCCTGGTTGCAAGGCAGGGACCATCAGTAAGATTGTCCATATGACTCAGTTAAAAAATTGGAGCTGTATGCCATTCTGATGATATTATTAGACTTTAAGGAACCTCTCAACATAATTATTGATTCTCAATTGCTGAAAGGATTGTATTGCATATAGAGACTGCTGAATTTATTCCTGATAATTTAGAATTAACTTTATTATTTGTACAACTACAACAGACAGTCTGAGAAAAATATTGCCCACTGTACAACTATGCTAAAAACCTCAGCATTTCATAAGAAACACCATGTTAATAGTAGAGGCTTAAAGAAAAAAATTTCTATTACTTGGCAACAAGCTAAGGTAATTACAAAAACTGCCCTGTTTGTTCTTTTTATAATCCAGTTTCTTTATCTACAGCAACTAATCTTAAAGGTACACAAAAGAATGAAATTTGTCAAATGGATGTATTTCATTTGGTATATTTTGGGAAATTAAAATATGTTCATCCTACCATTGACACTTATTCTTGATTCCAATGGACATCTGCCCTAAGTTCTGAAAAGGCAGATTCTATAATTACACATTTATTAGAAACAATGACTGCAATGAGCATACTGGTACAAATTAAGATTGAGAATGCCCCAACTTATGTTTCCAATAAAATGAAACAAGTTTTTGCATATTACAACATAAAATACATTACAGGGGTACCATACAATCCTACAGGGAAAGCAATTGTTGAGAGATCTAACCTCACCCTAGAAGAGATGCTTGCTAAACAGAAGAGGGATATGAGGACCCCCAGAGATAGACTGCATAATGCCTTACTAATTTAAAAAATTTTTAAACATTAATGAAACAGGAACAATATTGAGTTATGGAAAAAATTGCTAAATTGAGTCAGACCATATATTATAAATATTTTAACATCAAAATAATCCTGAGAAAGTGTTAAGTTAGGGCTGAGGCTATGCCTATGTTTCCACAGGAGATAATAAATTGTGGATTCCATCAAAATTGACAAAAATCCACCATGAGCAAAAGATATCTCCAATATGCTGCAGATGCAGGAATGCCTCTTCCAAAGTGGAGACACAAGAGACTTTTGCAACAAACAACTAATCCTCCTACCTGGGGACACCTTAAGAATTTGTGTGACAAAGGAGAGATAATACTTCATATGACTCACAAAACTTTAAATGCCTCAAACTTATTTCTTGCCATGTTTTTCATGGTAACAGTGCAGGTAAAAAGGATGGATCATAATTACTGGGCTTATATCCCCAGTCCTCCAATTAACATAGCAGTAAGTTGAGAAGATATAAATATTACTGTAGTGGTTAATGAATCTTCTTGACTACCTGATCCTTATGACAAATGAGGTCCCACTCAGCCAATGGAGGAGGGTAAAGTGATTGACAGTTACACTGTTGGTGTAAAAGAAATACCTGTTTGTATGGGAAATCGAATTCAATGTCTAAAAATAACCTCTCAAGTATGGCTATCCATAGTCAATACTACCCAAGATTATTGTAATAAATTTTATATGCTTCATGCATCTAGTTTTAAAGGACAAGAGATTAATGCCACTAGTTCCATAAATCTACCATTCTGTAAGATGAGGGTTACCAACAAGGAATCTGACTGGGTACATTGGCAACAGTATAAGAGTGAGAAACCTTGAGTGCTAATTAATATCTCCAAAGGAGACATCATAGATTGGAGCCCTTATGGAAATATTCTCACTCAGAGTTAAGATGGAATTGGTATAATATAAATGAAACTGTGGAAATCAATGCTTCTATTAATGAGCCTATCTTGTAGCATGGAATGGGAATGGTAAGTCCTTTCCTACAATTTGGCAATTCAATTCAAACTAACTTGTGGAAATTGGCAAGTGCCTTCCACACTCTTAAGGCCTGGAAAGGAAAATTAAACATATGTATATGGATCTGTGGCTGCATTCCTGCTGAGCTTCTCCTGGCCTGACTCCAGAGAGTAGCACCTAACCCTAATCCACCCTTTGTTCAACCAATACCTTTTGTTTTTCTTATAGCCCTATGTGAATCTTGTCTGAGAGTCTCCCAAGGATCAAAGATATTGGTGAAATTATTAAGGCAATTCCATGTAGTTAAAAGGGAGGTTTATTTTGTGGGGTAACTTACAAGTGAAGGGATAGGTTACAGGGTCTGGGAAAGGTGTAGCCCAGTCTGGCAGTGTTCTCTGGAGAACTCTGCTTTGTCTACCTCCAGCGTCCAGGGTCCAGGAATCAAGAGAGCCAGCTCATCTGGATCTTGGGTTTTCAGGATCCTCTCTTGGTCCTGCCTTGTATGTGTGACAGTTACTGAAGCCTCAATGGGGGTTGGAACTTCCATATCAAAGCTAGAATGGCTACCCACTACACAAAGGCCTATGCAAAACTTGGTTCAGGAAACCTAGGAAACCATGGTACCTGAGAAATCGAGAAATTTGTACTTGGCATTGCATCTTTGGGAGCGCCTTTCAGGTTGCTTTGAAGATTTGAAAATTAATCGGCTAAACTGTAAGTAGAGAGAAAATAAACATGCCCTGGATGAAGGAAAAGGCTTCAATCCTTTGAGGCTGGACACCCATGCAGCCATGAAAGGCTAGATTCATTCTTAAGATGCCTCTATGATGGGTGACATCATTCTGTATTCTGTGAATATGTGTTGCTCTGATTGGTTGATAAATAAAGCTATTTGGCCAATGATGAGGCAGAATAAAGTTAGGTGGGACATTCTAACTAGAGAGAGAGGAAGGAGAAAGACAGAGGAGGGATATACAGCTAGATGCTACCAGAGAGGCAAGATGTAAAATACTGGTAAGCCATGTGACAAAGTATAGATTTATAGAAATGGATTAATTTAAGATGTAAGAGCTAGCTATCAAGAAAGCTGATCCATGAGACCATATCATTTGTAAATAACATAAGCCTCTGTGTGTTTATTTGGGTCCAAGTGGCTGCAGAACCGTGGGGATGTGGGAGCCCAGCAGCACAAATAAAAACTTTCAGCTACATTTGGTACCCAATGTATTGGCTTGAGTTTTTACCTGAAACCTGAGAATAATTAGTAAGCAATTCTAAATGGAGTCAGAAACAGGTTCCTGCTTCACGTCTTCTGTGGGCTGCAAGACAATGCAGCATTTGGGCTTGAGCACAGCATGGCAGATTCCTGCCACAGTACACAGTGGTGTCTCTAAGCTGCACAGAGCACTGCATGGCAGATTTAGCTTTTCCTAGTACAGGGGAGAAAAGGGTTTTTGGACTATACACTGTTGAATGGAGGCACAGACATACTGCATCCCAGAGTCTGGAAATGAGCATGGTTCCCCCAAAGCTAGAGGTAAACATAGTTCCGCCATTTTGGAAAACTGAGATAGGCAGAGCCAGCAGCCAAAGCTGCTTTTTTAGTCACAATAATGCTGAGGTTTAAAGCAATAGATTCTCAATAAAACAGAAAGAGAGGGGAAAAGGAATATAGACAGTTACATAAAGAAATAGAAAGTTTTAAACAATAAAGTTTTTAAAGAGAAAGTAAAGGTAATATAAATAAATAAGCCACATAAAGATGGAAATCGCACAGAGAGCCTGGATTATATTGTCTTTGGGATTTTCAACTGCAGAAAGACATTTGATTGTAAAAGCTGTTGAGTTAAGCCAATATATATATATATTTTAAAGATATCTGGACTTCAAAGTTTATGTATAAGGATATGTTACTTTGAAAAAGAGGTTCTGCTTTTGTTTCCACAGAAAATGAGAGCCTATGGATTGCTCCCAAGTTAATATGGTTTGATCAAGGAAGACTCCCTGAGAGACACAGATGATCCTATATCCAAAAACAGCTTCAAGACAACTGGCTCAAAGAATACAGTGTCATAGACTATTCCAGTTAGGACTTGACCATAGTTTTTAATTTTCTTAGAATCCCCATTAGATTGCCATTGCCCTCTATCAGCAGGAAGTAGCCTAAAAAACTATGCCTGCATTCCTAAAAATAGATTATGGATGTTTGTCTTTGTTTAGGTAGTTTGTTACAAATTGTTATTGGTCATAATGAATATCTTCTAAAAGAAGAAAGGGGATATGATATGGAAATATAGCATATATACAGGATAAAAGGGTAGATTGTTGAACCTACTTTTAAAGAGCATTTTGTTTAAAATGTTTGACATTGGTATAGATTTTAGTTTATTGATACAAATTTAGAGTTGATTTTGTTATTATATATATATATATATATATATATATATATATATATCAACTCTATTTTAAGGTATTATGTTTATGTAACTCATTTAAATTATAATAGATAATTAAGAAATACAGAATAATAGTCTTCTAAGATAGTCAAACTAATAGTCATGTTAAGTATTCTAGGTATACATAGATATAATTCAATTAGGTAGGTAATCGTCAAACACTTCAAAGATCTACAGAGTATGGCATTTAAAATGTTTTAAAAACTTAGACTTTCTTGGACAATGAGACATATCTGCTCCTGGCAGCACCTATTTACTTCAGAGAAAGATGGGCATGAAAGACACTGCATATGGAGTTTATCTTCTTATTGACAAAAATAGCCATTTGGGTAAGAAACTGTTCTTGTTTAGACTGTTTGACAAAATGTTGTATTGACTGGAACCCACAGGAAGGTGACCACTGAACTTTGCAAGGTGAGATGGTCCTTCAGGTCCTGCTTCACAGAAGAAACTGACAGATAGTCTACAGGACACAGAGAGGAGTGATTGAGAAATTCTAGGCCTGTAGGCTGAAGAATAGATGGCCCAGTGTTGCAGAAGAACTTTGAATGACTGCCCAGGCAGCTATCTGTCTCTGTCATTCTAGAATTTTGGAAGTTGCTAATAATGCTCTTCCTGTTTACTTAGATAATATTGTATCCTTCTGAGCTCTAGCTGAAGACTAGACAGTTATAATTATTGTTTTCCTTGGTTATAATAGGTAAGGTAGATATGAAACCCTAGACTCATAAATATAGGATAGATAGGATATCTTCTTTAATTTTTGCCAAATACAAATAGACTAGATATTATAGCTACAATTCTTGCGTGATAGCTATTTTTTATATGTAATTTTATGAAGTTGAAGTTAAAACCTCTCGTTGAATAGAAAGAAAAGGGGAAATGATGGGTGATGAAGTTCTATATTCTGTGAGTATGTGTTTGTCTCATTGGTTGATAAAAAAAGCTGTTTGGCCAATGGTGAGGCAGGATAAAATTAGGTGGGACATTTCAACTAGAGAGAGAGGAAGAAGACAGACACACCAGGGAGACACTGCTAGCCACTGTCAGGAGAAGCAAGATGTAAAGTACTGGTAAGCCACAAGTAATGTGGCAAAGTATAGATTTATAGAAATGGGTTAATATAAGATGTAAGAGCTAGCTAGCAAGAAGCCTGAGCCATTAGGCTATATCATTTGTAAATAATATAAGCCTCTGTGTGTTTATTTGGTTCCAAGCAGCTACAGAACCGTGGGACCACCACAGTGGTGGGGGAGACACAGAAATACTTTCAGTTATACCTCTGAGTCTCCTTTCCACAGATTTGCACGAACGCACACACCTGTGCTGCGACAAACCATGACACATCTTTTGGAAGTCACTTGCTTGCACTTCATGCTTACTTAGGTAATATTATTTCCTTCTCCGGTCTCTGAGAGAGTTGAAGATTTGATGTTATAGTTTTTGTGTTAACAAATTCAGAAAAGAAACTCAATAAAGAAGTGTAAAGTGTATAAGTTTGGAAGGTATGAAAAGACAGTTTTGTGTTGGTAATACAAGTTAGGATAGAAAGGGAATTAGGTACAACAGTTTGTACTCACCAAAATAGGATAAATAATGGAGTATTTCTCTGGATCTGTCAAATGTTTATGAACTGGACATTATTAATGTAACTCTTGATTGTATATATTGTACATACTTATTGTATTTATTGTATAGAGTTTTTCTTATAGTAGTTATAACATTCTTATATTATTTTAGGCAGAAAAAATGGAATTGTAGTGATATATTGTGTGCCCCAAATAATCTTGCCAGAGGATCAGAAAAATCAGAGGACAGAGCTATATACTAGATTAGACATAGAGGCCAGACAGTGGTGGCACACACCCTTAATCCTATCACTCAGGAGGCAGCTATCTGTCTGGATCTCTGTGAGCTCAAGGCCACACTGGAAACAGCCAGACAGTTCTGGAATACTCTTTTAATCCTAGTACTGAGAAGCACGGATGCTCTTAATTTCAGCAAGTGAGGATAGGGTGGAAAAGGTAAATAAGGCATGATAAAACAGGAACTAAAGCAGTTCAGCTGAGATCCTTTAGGGTGGAGACACAGAGACTTTTAGTCTGAGGAAACAGTATTGGCTGAGGAGTTGACAAGGTGAAGTTGGCTATGGCTTGCTCTGCTTCTCTGATTTTTCAGCTTTCACTCTCATATCTGGCCCTGGGTTTGTTATTAAAAGACCATGTAAGATTCAAACAATAGTACTGGGACCCATTTAATGATTTTGCCACAGTTTAGAATTTTTGAGTGACATATACTAATATGTTCATTGCTTTTGCAAAGGTCTCTGGCTTTAGCAAGGAAGAAGAATAGAAGCAAGAACAGATTAGCAAGGCCCATCTGGCTTTTTCCATACCAGACCCTGAGGCAGGACAGAGCAGAGGCAAGAAGACTTGGTCTACCCACCAGCACCTTGCTGTCATTTCTTGTCCATGTTTGCCATTAGCTCCTCTCCTTCCATTGAAATACCTCAAGGTGGAATACTGGTGAAGAAACCCTGGCTTTGAAAGCAGGGATCTTCATTTAAAGAGAAACACATACACAAGAAAACATCCACTCTTTGTTTTTCTAGAAAGGACAGGGCTTTCTTTACAGCCAGACTCCACTTTTCACACTAGCTCTCTAGTGTGTTTGTAGTCTCAATTCTATATCATGAATGTTTGTACCACCATTGCACCAGCATATCATGCAGGGTGATCAATACTGTAGACCTCAGAATTGTAGTTGGGATATCTGGTGGTGTGCAGAATGCCTTCTAGTATCATGAAGACTAGTCAGTGGGGGGAAGACTCTAGTTAGGCATCAGCTTGACTTCAATGAGATGTGTAAGTGTTGTCTACATCAATAGGGCCTTGCCATATGTTTTGTGGAGAGCAATCAAAAGCCTTGGCAATAGACTGAATTGTTTGGGGGTTTCCATGACCACTTTAGCCAATGACAGACTGAATCAGATGTGACCCATTCCTTGCTTTAGATAGTTCACTTGGTGGCAAAGATGTCTATTTGAGACATCCTCTCCTGGTCACTTGGTGATTTCATTTATGTTTCTTTTATATATGTATGTTTTGAGAAATGTCTATAGTAGTATGTTTCCATATGGTTCTTCAAATGGACCTTAAGTGTTAGTTTTTCCTTCTTTATTCCCTTCTCCCCTCCCCCTCCCAGTTTAATCTTCTTACTTCAGCTCCAACCTATTTCTCCATAACTATAAATACTATTTCTCCTTCATTGGGAGATCTCCTCCTCCTCCCCTATTTCCTTACTCTATATCTAACCTCTTTGGTTATGTGGATTGTATCAAGATCATTGAAGGCTTAAAAGGTAATATCCACATATAAGAGAACACATACAGTATTTGTCTGTTTGGGTCTGGGTTAGTACTCAGAATGAGTTTTCTATCAATTTGCATGCTAATTTAATGACTTCCTTTTTTAAGAGCTGAGTAGTATACTATTATGTAAACATGCCTGTCCCTTGTTGATCTACATTTGTTGGTCCAATGTTTACCCTTACCACACCTTCTGCATAATCCAGAAGGAAGGGGCATTTTATTGCCATTGTTCCTTAAAGAAACATTGTTTCTAGGAATGCCCTTTTTACAGTCCCCTTTCAAATGACCTTGTTTTCCACATCCAAAACATCTGACATTCCTCAAACCTCTTGAAATAGCTTCTCCCATCCACATATCATCATGGCCTTGAGATTCAACATTAATCGTGTGTCTAATCCAATCTTCCAAGGGTACAGATTTTGCCTTTAATGGCCTGATTATTCTCTTGCATGCTGCATTCCCATTCTCAAAAGCCAAAGATTCAATTATTTGGCTAGGTTCTGAATTTGGAACCATTCTATTTACTGCTGAAGTCATCTTTGTAAGAAATCCATGAAGGATTCTTTTGGGCCCTGTACAACTTTTGTGAATGACTTAGTTTTCTTTCCTGCTTCCTCAATTCTGTCCCATGTGTTCATGGCTGCCATTTGACATAGAATTAGGATTCAGTTATCATATAAACATTGTCTTTGTATTTCAGCATGTTGGCCTTCTCCAAGAAGCTGATCCTGGGAGATTTCCACACCCCTAGCCCTCCCCTGACTTTCTATGGTTTTAGCATCATGTCTGAACCACATGCATTTACCAGCTCTTTCCAGTCCTGAGGAATAATCCTATTACAAGTTGACCAGGAGTTTAACATTTGCTTTACAAATGTGGAATGCATGCTATAAGATACGATTGCCTCCTTAAACCTTCTTTTTTTAAATTTAATTTTATTTTATTTTACAATACTATTCAGTTCTACATAACAGCCACAGATTCGCTTGTTCTCCCCCTTCCTGCCCCCCTCCCCTTCCCCCCAGCCCACCCCCAATTCCCACTTCCTCCAGAGCAAGGCCTCCTCCTTAAACCTTCTTAAATCTAAGATTTTAATTGGAGTTCAAATATTTTGTACATTCACTTGACCAGGTAGCTGCTATATGATTAACAGATAAATTAAGTTTGATTTTTTTTGAAAACAGGCTTTCTTTCTGTAACATTATAATCCAATCCTGAAATAATTTCACCCTTAAATTCTTCTGTCTGAGTCTGAATTTCTCTATAATTCATTTTAACAGGTTTTTCTAAAGCTTTTATCCTGCCACTTAAATTGACTATCTTTTAAAATTGTAAAATAAGGATAAGTAAAGTAATAATAAGCATAATTGGTGTAATGTACATCCCATCAACATTAATCTTCTCATATAATTGCTCCATTTTCAGACTGCCAAAGTTTTATCAAAGACCAATTTTCTTCTATTGTACAAATAATACACATTTTTTTAATGTGGAAAAAATTCTTTTTTAAGTAGTTTTTCCCTTTAAAGTATCTGATATCTTAATTGACTTACCAAGTCTGCATAGAACAGTAGAAATCTGAGAAAATTTCAAAACAGCTACCTAATGTCCAAGATGGGAATCCAGAGAGAGAGAGAGAGAGAGAGAGAGAGAGAGAGAGAGAGAGAGAGAGAGAGAGAAAGCAAGAAAAGCAAACAACCAAGAGAGAAAGAAAGAAAGAAAGAAAGAAAGAAAGAAAGAAAGAAAGAAAGAAAGAAAGAAAGAAAGAAAGAAAGAAAGAAAGAAAGAAAGAAAGAAAAAGAGAGTAGCCACATGTTCTGGCTAAAAGCTGAAATTCAGACATGTGCTCCTGCTTGAACAGATTCGAGCCTGAGCTCCAGTGGCTTCCTTATCCTCTGACCATGTGAGTTGGTGATTAAGCCACAAGCAGCTTCAGCTGCAGCTGTTTGTTGTTGTGGCAGCTACAGTCCAGTGTAGCTCTACCACATGCAGCCAGAACAGTAGCTCTGGGTGGGCCTGGTACCTCTAAACTCTGGCTGAGTCAGGACCTGGCTGGTCTGTAACCACCAAAGGTTTTTAATGAATTCTTGCCACATGGGTGCCAAATGTAGATGTAATTCTAAATGGTCTTATTAAATAAGAAACAAAGAGCCAAATAAAGAATTAAAAGCAAAGAGATCGAGTGGTAGCCAAGAACTAAGACAACCTTATTTTACCACTCACTGCAGTCCTTCCCTTGAGAGAGAGACCTTCCTGTGTCCTGTCTTTTTATTGCCTTTCTGTTCTGCCTTCTCATTGGTTTTAAACCCAACCACATGACTTCCTTGTCACTGCCTGTCTATGCTGATCTCCAGGTCTCTATGGTTGGTACTATGATTAAAGGAGTTTGTCACCATGCTGGCTGTGTCCTTGAACATACAGAGATTTTGCCTGCCATGTGATTGGATTAAGTGTGTGTGCTACCACTACCAGACTTCTGCTGAATGGCTTGCTCTTAGCTCTGATCCCCAGGCAATTTATTTTTTAACATACAAATAAAATCACATTTCAGTACAAATAAAATATCACCATATACAGGTTTTTGAAATATGACCTGATAACTCTCTGGATTTCCTTATTGTCTGTTGTTATGTCTCCCTTTTCATTTCTGATTTTGTTAACTTGGGTGTTCTCTCTTTGCCTTTTGGTTATTTTGGCTAGGGGTTTGTCTATCTTTTGATTTTTTTCAAAGAACCAACTCTTTTTTTTTTTCATTTATTCTTTGTATTGTTCTCTGGGTTTCTATTTGATTGATTTCAGCCATCAATTTGATTATTTCCTGGTGTCTATTCCTCCTGGATGAGTTTGTTTCTTTTTCTTCTAGAGCTTTCAGTTGCGCTGTTAAGTCATTGGTATGCGATCTCTCCATCTTCTTTATGTGTGCATGTAGTGCTGTGAATTTTCCTCTTAGCACTGCTTTCATAGTGTCCCATAAGTTTGGGTATGTTGTACTTTCATTTCCATTGAATTCTAGGAAATCTTTGATTTCTTTCTTTATTTCTTCCTTGACCCATTGGTGATTCATGTGGGCATTATTTAGTTTCCATGAGATTGTAGGCTTTCTATAGTTTTTGTTGTTGAAATCTAACTTTAAGGCATGCTGGTCTGATAAGAAACAGGAGGTTATTCCAATGTTTTTCTATCTGTTGAGATTTGCTTTGTGACCAAGCATGTGGTCAGTTTTTGAGAAGGTTCCATGGGGTGCTTTTGTGTTAGGGTGGAATGTTCTGTAGATACCTATTAAGTTCATTTGAGTCATAACATCTGTTAGATCCTTTATTTCTTTGTTAAGTTTCAGTCTGGTAGATCTGTCTTTTGGTGAGAGTGTTGAAATCTCCCACTACTAGTGTATGGAGTTTGGTGTGCAATATAAGCTTTGGTTATGTTTCTTTTATAAATTTGGATGCCTTTGTATTTGGAGCACAAATGTTCAGAATCGAGACTTCATCTTGGTGGATTTTTCCTGTGATAAATATGTAATGTTCATCCTGATCTCTTTCGCTTAATTTTAGTTTGAAAGTCTATTTTATTAGATATTAGGATAGCTACACCAGCTTGTTTCTTAAGTCCGTTTGATTGGAAAGCCTTTTCCCATCCCTTTACTCTGAGGTAGTGTCTGTCTTTGAAGTTTAGGTGTGTTTCTTGTATGCAGCCAGAAAGATGGATCCTGTTTTAGTATCCATTCTGTTAGCCTGTGTCTTTTTATAGGTGAGTTAAGACCATTGATATTGATGGATATTAATGACCAGTGATTGTTAGTTTCCTGTTATTTTTTGGTGGTAGTGTTGTGTTTCCCTTCTTTGGTTTTTGTTGGTGTGGGGTTATCTATTGCCTGAGTTTTCATGGGCATGTTTAACTTCCTTAGGTTGAATTTTTCCTTCTAGTGCTTTCTGTGGGGCTGGATTTGTGAAAAGTTATTGTTTAAACCTGGTTTTATCATGAAATATTTTGTTTACTCTGTCTATGGTGATTGAGAGTTTTGCTGGGTATAGTAGTCTGGGTTGGCATCCATGGTCTTTAGTGTCTGCATAACATTTGTCCAGGACCTTCTAGCTTTCATAGTCTCTATTGAGAAGTCTGGTGTTATTCTGATGGGTCTGCCTTTATATGTTACTTGGTCTTTTTCCTTTGCAGCTCTTAATATTTTTTCTTTGTTCTGTATGTTTAGTGTTCTGATTATTATGTGGTAAGGAGCCTTTTTTTTTTTTGATCCAGCCTATTTGGTGTTCTCTAGGCTTCTTGTATCTTCATAGGTATTTCTTTCTTTAGGTTGGGAAAGTTTTCTTCTATGATTTGGTTGAATATATTTTCTGTGCTTTTGAGTTGGTATTCTTCTCCTTCTTCTATCCCTATTATTCTTAGGTTTGTTCTTTTCTTGGTGTTCCAAATTTCTTGGATGTTTTGTGTTATGACTTTTTTTGGCTTTAGTGTTTTCTTTGACTGATGAATCTATTTTCTCTATCGTGTCTTCAACCTCAGATTCTCTGTTCCATCTCTTGCATTTGGTTGGTTATGCTTGCATTTGTAGTTCCTGTTCATTTAGTCAGAATTTCTATTTCTTGTATACTCTCAGTTTGTGTTTTCTTTATTGTCTCAATTTCAATTTTCAAATCTTGAACTGTTTCTTTCATCTGTTTGCTTACTTTTTCTTAGATTTATTTGATTGCTTCCAATTTTTTGTTTGTTTTTTCTTCCATTTCCTAAAGGACATTTTTTATTTCCTCTTTTAGGGAGTTTTTCATTTCCTCTTTAAGGGCCTCTATTATTTTCTTAAAGTCATTTTTATGATTGATTTCTTCTGTTTCTTCTGTCTTGGTATGTTTAGGTCTTGCAAGTGTAGAATTGCTAGGTTCTGATGTTGTAATATAGGTCTTTATGTTGTTGCCTGTATTTTTGCACTTGTTTCTACTCATCTCTTCCTCTTCTTAGTGTAGATGGTGTCTGTGTTTGAAGGTGCCTCTCTTGTTCTAAGTGATAGTCTTGGTCCACTAGGATTTCTTGGTTGTATCAGTGCTGTTGGGCTCTGTTTCTCCGGGAGTAGCTTAGTCCAATAAGTGTTAGTGGGTTCTTTCTCAAGGAGCAGTTGTTCCCAGTTGGTGCAGGGTGGGCTTATGGCTCCAGCGGTTGTTGGGTTCATAGGAGTTGATTTTATTTTTGGTGGGGGAGCAGGGAAAGGTAGATGTCTGGTCCCTGGGAGTCTGATGGCTGGGGTCTAGGAGCTAGGGACCTGGTTTGCTGGTCCAGAGATGGGGCCTTACCCGTTCCCAGTCAGTGTAGGGTGGGCTTATGATTCTGGTGATCTGGTTTGGTGGGCTGGGCAGAGCCTTCTTTTGTGTTCTCAGGTCCTGTTTTGATCATTTGTCAACTCCTCAGCTGATCTTGTTTCCTCAGACTGCAGACTGTAGGCTTCTAAAACCTCTCCTGAATGGATCTCAGCTGAGCAGGTTGTTCAGTAGGGCAATCTCACCAACACCTCCAAGTTGTTGGGTTTTGCAGGATTATCAGCTGGGCCCTGGGTTGGCCTCAGGCAGAATGTTTAGGTCCATTCTGGTCATGTCTCACAGAGACAGCTCCTTCCCCAAGTGCTGGAATTAAAGGCATCCCTGCTCTAAGCTCTTAATCTCCATGTTTTTCCAAAGTAATTTTGATTTGTATGATCTGATGACAAAGGACATTAAACATTTATCAAAGTATTTCTCAACCATTAGTGTTACATCTTTCGAAATGCCTCTATTTAGTTCCATACTACACTTTTAACTGTGTATTTTTATTTTTTTATGGATGCTTTTAGTTATTTATATATTTCAGATATTAACCCTCTGTTACATGTGTAATTAATAAAGATCTTTTCCCTTCTGTAGCCTGCCATTTTGTCTGAATAATGTTGTCCTTTGTTATGTAGAAGCTTTCAGTTTCATTATGTCCCATTTATTAATGGTTGGTCTTAGTGTGTGTGCTATCAGTATCCTGGTCAGTAAGTCTTCTCCTGTGTCAATGAGTTCAAGGCTATTGTCCACTTATTCTTCTATAAGATTCAGGGTATCTGGCCTTGTGTTAATGTATTTTATCCATCTGGAGTTGAGTTTTGTGCAGGCTGACAAATGTGAAATTATTTATAATCTTCTTCATGCAGCCATGAAGTTTCACTAATTCATTTTATGGGGCCACAATTAAACTGATACATATACTACACAAAGACACAGCAAAGAAAGAAAATTACAAACCAATTTTCCTTATGAACATAGATACAAAAGTCCTCAATAAAATACTTGCAAACTGAATCCAAGCCCACTTCAAAAGGTTATCCACTGTAATCCATCTGCCAACTATTTAGCAATGGATTTGTTTATATGACTCAGTACATTTGTCAAGAAACATCTGGCCAAAAGCACAACTAAATTGTTAGGTTGGTGGAGAGTTACCTCCAAGTTGCCAAGGTAGCATAAACCATGTCAATTTCATCAAACATTTTCCAAGTGATTCTGGGGTCCCCTTCCTGCATCCTCTCTTCCCTGGACTGCAGAGCCTTCCACATCTTATGGGAACTCCCCATTCTGTCTCTCACACTAGAAGTTTGAGGTGACATTCTTGATGAAGCACATCTTGTCTGCTTTCTTTTAATTTAGGACTTCCTATATTGGGAAATTTGCCTAACTTGTTTCAAACTGGAGGAGTAAAACTTCCTCAATACTGGTTAATAGTGTCCAGTTATGATGAACTTACTCAGAGCATTTTCTCTTCATTGTCCCATGTTATCTATTCACTTGGTATTTGTGTATCCCTGTCTTTAACAACGATTTATTATATTATTCCTGCCCATCTGAAAGCCAACCCCCTTCAGGAAATCTCCTATAGCAGCCCTGTTGTGTGTGGTTTGTTTCTACTTTAAACTTTGATCATCCTGATGCAGAGAGTGGTGTCTCACTCACTTAGATGAACACTTAAATTCCATGCCACAAATGAGAAGCCATTGGGCCATATTGAACCATGATTTTCTCATTTTCAAAGCATCATAGAAGTGCTGTTATAGTCAGCTACCTTGGAAAACATTTTTCACCTGGCTAGCACTCAAAGAAAAGGACAATAGTCACTTCTACCTCTTACTGAAATTAAGCTCACTTGTATTATAGTGTTATGAATTCATCTTTTCATCCTCTACCACTTATCACTTACCACTGTGAGAAACATGGGAGGAAAATTGAATTTAAAAGTCCAAATTCAAAGAAAGTCTTGCCTAGACAGTTCTCATTTATCATGAGAAAACTTGAAGTGTTCTAGAATGCTGTTTATATTTTAAATTAGTTAAAATTTGTACTCATCTGTCACAGTAATCACACCTCAAGTAACCACATGTATGTGAATGGGTATCATTTCAAAAAACACATTCACAGAACATATCTGTCATTGAAAGATTTTATTGAATGATACTAGTCTAAATACTAAACACAATGATGTGTTACCACATGACAGTTCAGAGTTCCTGATATTCATCCAATGTCATCTGATTCGGGATTCTGCAGACTGATGGACTCATAGATAATTCCACATCATCTGATGCTCTGTTTCTCCTCTCTCAATGTAAACAGATGTTAAAGCCTGTTCCATGGCGCCATCTCCTTTACAATTGTTGGTATTGCACTTTCAAAGTCAAATCTGCAGTTCAACAGAATGCACACAGAAGTGTATGCTATGAACGTGTATAATGCACTTCTGTAGAATACAAAAATCAAACCTTAGATAGACTGACCCCAAATGCTAGGATCTTCTCTGGTTTTGATTTGATCTTAACATCTTTGTAAAGTATGGGTGCTGGTAAGTGTGGAGTGTTTGTGAAAGCACCAGGTTCCTTGACCAGTATCCTTTTGCCAAATGATAGTGGGCTGTAGAAGACAAGTAGTGAATTTCTGAGGTTCAGAGAAGATATGGAAGTGAAAGATTTTCACAGAGATCTAGAGTTTCAAAGATTTAGAAAAGAGTTATCTTGGAGCATTTCTGAAAGTTTTAGAGATATACTTAAACTTCCAAGAAACTTCACAGTTGTACAAACTTGTAGATTTTGGAAAAAAAAAAGGGAGGGAGAAGGTAATATAGAGGGAAGAAGAGTGAGGAGATCGAGGAGGGTGAAAGGGGAAGAAAGACAAATAAAGAAGTGGGGATTTGAGGAAAATCACACAGAGAACTGAAAACATCAGAACAAGGTTGAGGAGAGACAAACATTATATGCAATCAGATACTATTCTCACACACTGTCTTCTGCCAGGAATGTCTAGGTTATTCAGCACCTTGGTTATAAAATGAAGACCCCAAAGGATCCCTTCACAACCTACAGATTCTGTATGTGGGCCTCTAGTTTCACAGAAGAATTAATATGGTGTGAGATGGAGTTCAGGTACCTGGGGTCTGCCTCACTGCTCAGAAGGATCTTGGATGGAAGATCCAGTGTTGTGTTTGCCTCTTTGTGATTGTGTCTCTGACTGCAATTGTGATAATAGGTAGTTTTCCTGATAAACAATTCTAATGATTCTTAATTTCTTGTTCTCCACATCAGGATCTTCTAACTCACATGTGCACTCTAGCTTTCCTATCTGATGTTAAATGAATATATGTGTGTGTACATGTGTGTATATATTCATTCTTCCATTCATAGTTACCAAAGACATGAACATGTTCCAAGGGACTCCAGCAACCTTTTTTTAATTTTTAAATTTTTTAAAAATGTTATAACATGTACTATTTTATTTCTTCCTTTTCTTTTCCCTCCTCAAATTTCTTCTGCATTCCCCTACTTGTTTTTAAACCCATAACCTGTTGTATAAATATTATTGTTACACAGACACACACACACAAACACACAAACACAAACACACACACCAAATAGTGAGGCCATTTAGAGTGGCTTGTATGTATATGTATTTAGAACTGACCACTTGGGATTAGGTAACCTATGAGAGAGCTCATCCCTGGAGAAAACCAACTCCTCAGTAGCAACAGTTGCCTGTAGTTCTTCATCTAGGGTCTTGTAAGGATTTTCTCATCTTTGTTGGCACATCAACTTGTAGCCATATCTTTGAGATTTCAATTGTGTAGTTTTCTTGGTACATAGAGAAGATACTATCTCACAGCTGACTTCCTGATCCTCTGGTTCTTACAATATGCACTCCTCTCTTCCTCAGTGTTCCCGGAGCCTTAGTTGTATGTGTTGTGTTGGGTACCCCATGGTCAGTTGTCTCTGCATTTTGACCAGTTGTGGATTTCTTTAGTGGTTTATATTTGCTGCAAAAATAAGCTTCTTTGATGAGACATGATAGCCTTACTTATCTAAGGGTAAAATGATAAGTATTTTGAAGTCAGTTTAGGAAAGGGGCAGTAGTAGGTTCTCAGGAGTATAGGACCTTGGCAACCATGGTGTTTGGGCTAGGTCTACATTATCAGGCATGAATTCCTTTTTTTTTTTTTAATAAACCTTCAAGTCCAATTATGTAGCTGTTGGTTATTCACTAAACCTAAGTGTCACTATTACACTATTGAGGATATCTTGCTGTACTAGTCATTGTGGTTCATAGGCATTACACTGTGTAGGACTACTATGTAGACAGAAGTATCCTGTCCTGACACCTGCTCCAAAATAACAACAAAGAGGTTTAATATTAATTACAAATGCTCAACTTGTTACTACCTAACTCTTACATTTAAATTAAGCCATATTTCTTATCTATGCTTTGCTACTATGTGGCTTATGGCTTATTATCTCATTTTCTACATATCCTCCTTCCTTGGCAGCTGGTTGGCTTCTCTCTGACTCTGCCCTTTATCATTCTATAAATCATACTTTGGCTTTCCCATCTAACTTTATCCTGTTCAGCTACTGGTCAGTCAGATTGTTTATTAAACTAATCATAACAACATATATTCACACAGTGTACAGAAGAATTATTCCATAGTATTAACCGAATGTTTTGTCTAATTAAAAAGGAATGTTTTAATTTTAACATAGTAAAATTTTATACAACAAAAGAGTTATCAAGTATGAGTTACAATTACATATCGAGTCTATTTGTATTTGGCAAAATTAAAGAAAATACTCCATTATCTATCTTATCTTGGTGAGTTTAAAGTTTTATACCTAGGCGCACACGCGGCCACGGCAGCTTGGGAGCCTCTGCTGGGTGGGCGGGGAGAGGGAGGGGCAGGTTTTGGCTCTCACCATGGCCATCACTCAGTTTCGGTTATTTAAAGTTTGTACCTGCCTAGCGACAGTGTTCTCATTCCTAAAGAGACTAATATGCAGATCTGGCAGAGGAAGGAAATTAAGTGGAGACCAAATCACTTTGCCCACCACAGTTGATTATTCGTCTGTCCCTAAACAGATGTGGAAGAGTGGACTTCCTGGGATGAAGATGCACCCACAAGTGTGAAGATTGAAGGAGGGAATGGGAATGTGGCAACACAACAAAGTTCTCTGGAACAACTGGACCATGACTATTTCAAGGACATGACACCAACTAAAAGGAAAACTCAGAAAATTGTCATTAAGAAGAGAGAACTATTGAATTTTGGTATCCCTGATGGTAGCACAGGTTTTTCCAGTAGATTGGCGGCTACACAAGACCTGCCTTTCATTCATCAGTCATCAGAATTAGGTGACTTAGATACCTGGCAAGAAAATACCAATGCATGGGAAGAGCAAGAAGATGCAGCCTGGCAAGCAGAAGAAGTTCTGAGGCAGCAGAAAATTGCAGACAGAGAAAAGAGAGCAGTAGAACAACAAAGGAAGAAAATGGAGAAAGAGGCGTAGTGTCTGATGAAGAAGGAGCAAAACAAAATCGGTGTGAAACTTTCCTAACACAAGCTCGCCTGTCACATCCCAGTGCCAGTAGGAGAAGCCTGGGCCTGCAGCCTACAGGACAAGCATTTGTATGGACTGGAGATCATTTCAGAATACAAACACTGCTTGAACTTAATGTGTTCGAGCCATCCAGGACACCAGGATTCTCCCACAATACCTTGAACTGTTAGTAGTCAAGACTCAAAACTCAAAAATAATGAGACAATTATTTTCTTCAACATGTTCCAAATATAAGACAGTTGTTTGCTGTAGAGAAGTTATTTCAAGTGGAATATACCAGACCAGTACCTCTCAAGCTAGTGTTTCTAGCTGAATAAATTGGGTGTAAATAATTTTATGATAGAAAAATTATTATCTGCTATCTATTATGCTTTCATTCATTGTGCATAATTATAAAATAATTTTAATAGTCTTTGTTTCCATGATCACTTGACATAAATTAAACAAAATATAAGTAGGGCTTCATACCCTCCTTGATTTTGTTTTCAGGTAGTGTTGACATACATTTTCTATAATTTGAACTGGCATTGTTTGGTACAACATTAAGGAATATGATGATTTGGATTTTCAAGAAAATAACATTAAATGCAATAATTTTATTTATCAAATATTTTGTATATTCTTATTTTCTTTTGGATGGTATTATAATGTTATACAGAGCTATAATTTATATTGCATATATAAATGTTGAAAATCAGCTGCAATGACAAGTTTGTGTGACTTAAGAACTAGGATTTGTAGCTTTTTCCTTTCATTATAGATGTCAAGATGTTAACAGTGTCTTTAAGGACCATAGTTCTTTGTCCTCCTCAAAAGCCATTAATTTTCAAATGCAGAAAGCCTTCAATTTCATTTGATTTTTTTTAAGTGATTCTGAAAGATTTATCTTTTTTTCAATCTTACATAATGCAGGGTACCTATACATTCAGCTAGATAACATTACTGATTCATTACAAACCAAGTTATAATTTTTTTGTTTGTGATATTGATTGACTTGTCTAAATAAATATAATTGCATATTGTGTTTTATGGGGGAAAATCATATCTCACAGTTTAAAATGAATAACATTAAATTTTCTCCACAATTGAAATATAAAGAAAAAATAAAGTTTTATACCTAATTTTTTTCTATCATAAATAAGGAAAACAATAAGTTTAACTATGTAGTCTTTAACTCCATCAAATACCCCAGAAGGATGAAATATTACCTAATGACAGAGACGTCAGACTACCTGGACAGTCACCCAAACTTCTGCAATGTTGGGACATCCAACTCTGACCTATAGGCCTATTGTATCTGGCAATGTTTCCTGGGAAGCAGGGAATTTTGAAGGACTGTCCTACCTTGTCTTTGCAAAGTTTGGCAGTAGCCTTTCTTGCATCCAGCTGGTCCAGTTTGGACAGTAACTGTCAGCAATTGAGGCAAGGTGAGTTTCTTTGCCCACATTGCTAGCTTTTGCCATAAAGAAAACAAACCCAAGCTGGGTGGTGGTGGTACACACCTTTAATCCTAGTATTTGGGAGGCAGAGCTAGGCAGATCTCTGTGAGTTTGAGGCCAACCTGGTCGACAGAGTGAGATCCAGAACAGGCACGAAAACTATACAGAGAAACCTCCCTCTCAAAAACAAAATAAAACAAAGAGAGAGAGAGAGAGAGAGAGAGGGAGGGAGGGAGGGAGGGAGGGAGGGAGGGAGGGAGGGAGGGAGGGAAGGAAGGAAGGAAGGAAGGAAGGAAGGAAGGAAGGAAGGAAGGAAGGAAGGAAGGAAGGAAGGAAGGAAGAAGACAAACTCCATATGGAGTTTCTTCAATGTCCATCATTTTCTCTGAAATGGATTGTGGTGCCAGGAGCCGACATATCTCACGGTCATGAAAAGCCTTAGGTTATTAAATATATTAAATGTCATATTCTGTAGAGCTTTGAAGTGTTTTAAGACCATCTTTCTATCTAAATATATCTATGTATGACCTTAAAAACATAGCTAACTGGCCAAACACCCTAATTGTCGTGCTAGAAACCTCATCCAATGACTGAGGGAACTCCATGCAGAGATCCACGGCCGGGCCCGGAGCTCCTGGAGTCCAATTGGCGAGAAAGAGGAGGGTTTATATGAGTGAGAATTGTTGAGACCAAGGTTGGATAAAGCACAGGAAAAAATAGCCAAACGAATGGAAACACACGAACTATGAACCAAAGGCTGAGGGGCCCCTAACTGGATCAGGCCTTCTGAATAGGTGAGACAGTTGATTGGCTTGATCTGTTTGGGAGGCATCCAGGCAGTGGGACCAGGTCCTGTGCTCAGTGCATGAGCTGGCTGTTTGAAACCTGGGGCTTATGCAGGGATGCTTGGCTCGGCCTGAGAGGAGGGGACTGGACCTGCCTGGACTGAGTCTACCACGTTGATCTCAATCCTCGGGGGAGTCTTTGCCCTGGAGGAGATGGGAATGGGGGGTAAGCTGGGGGGAAAGGGAGGGGGGAAACAAGGGAATCCGTGGCTGATATGTAGAATTAAATTATATTGTAAAATAAAATAAAATTAAAAAATAATAAAGAACATATCTAACATGACTATAAGTTTGACTATTATAGATTAATATTAATCTCTATTGCTTACTTATACATTCCAATTTAAATGAGCTGCATAAGCACAATACCCCAAACAAGAGTAGACACATTCATACAGTATAACAGAAATAACTTTAAATTTGTATCAATAAACCAAACATAAAATATACCAATATAAAATATGAAAGATTAATAGCTGTTTTTTGGATTAAAGTAGACTCAGTAATCTACTCTTTTATCCTATCATTCTATATCTCCCCTTTTCTTTTTAGAATGATATCCAATCTAATCTCCTTTGTTCAGTTTTTTTTTCTTGACCATTACCAATAACAACTTGTAGCCAACCCCCTTAAATGATAATAAACATCCATAACCCATTTTTTGGAAATGTGGGCATAGTTCTCTAGACTATTTCCTGTTGATTGGGGGTGCTGGATATCTTTAGGAGAACCTTTAGAAAATAAGGATAATTTTTAGATCTTGACTAGAATATTCTGTGAGGTTAGATCATTTCAGTCAGCAGCCTTGAAGCTATTATGGATGCAGAAATCTGAACCAACTGAAACAGGCATTCTGAGAGGCTGGATCACCTGAGCCACTGGTTTTCACTGGTGTCTGATCCCTTTATTTTGAAAACACATAAAATTTTAAAGGTAACATACATATTAGATAATGAAGAAGATGATGATGATGATAATGAATGTCTTTTGTACAGCTCTTAGTAGGTGCAGGGCATTATGCACTTAGTAATGATAAACAATCTTAAAAATTCACACTGTAGTGATAGTACCTTCATTTTACAAATAAAAGTGATAATCAAAAACATTTGTCTGAGTACATGCAGCTAAGCAGTTTTATGAATAATTGAATTCATCAATATGACTCCAAAAGTCACATTTGTAACCACTGTGCTGCTTTTTTTGGCCAGTGGTAATTCTTATATAGTATGATATGATAGCTAAATATAATACATGTACATGCACTCACATGTGCAACCCACATATGTACACCCAGTAGTCTTCCAAAAATGAGGACTGCTCAGTCACACTCACTAAAGTCAATCAGAAGTCTCAATCTGAACCACATATTCCAGTGTCAGTTTAGGTGAATGGTTGTGTCCCTCTGCTGTCTCCAGCACCCTCCACATCAGAACTATATGGTGAATCTCATAAAATATAATCGTGCTGAAACCCTGTCATGTTTATTCTTGGTTGTCAACTTTACTATATCTGGAATTAACTATAATCCATGCTGCAAGTACACCTGTGAGGGAGTTTTCTGGATTGGATCATTTGAGGAGAGAAGACCCATTCTAAATCTGGGCCATAGTTTCTGGTGGCAGCCTATATAAAGGACATGGTAGAAGGAAGTGCTTGATCTTATCTTTGCTTAATTGTCTTTATTTTCACTGGCAAGCTCATTCATTCACTTGTATTAAAGCCTACTTCTTTGGGATTCTAATGTATTTTGAATACTCGCTTAGACATTCAGCCTCATAGACCAAATAACTATTTGATTCTTAGACTTTCCTTTAGGAGACAGACATTGATGGACTAGTCAAACAACAACCTGTAAGAAACTCTAATAAATCCCACATATATGTGTATATATATATACATATATATGTGTATATATAAATATGTATATATATCTCATATATTTGTATATATATGTATATACATGTATATATACATACACATGCAGGCACACACACACACACACACACACACACACACACACACACACCTTCTTTCTTACAAGTTGGAACAGCATGCTTTAGGGCTAACAAACAGCAGTGACACATTCAGAGAAAACCTGAATGTGTCTTAGTCTTCTCAACCATAGAGGCCACAGTACTGCTATTAAGACAGATGGAATCCATTCAGACTATAGTTTCCCCTTTCCAAAGCATCCATACAAGCAAAGTATTAGTCCCTAACATCAGAAAAAGTCTACCAATATTTTACCACTTAATCCTGATACCTGTATGAAAAATCAAGGGTGGTGTTTATTCACGTCCTAGTTCATGAATAGATGAAAATTGGGTTCAGAAATGCTGTGTCAGATGAGGAATTGGTTTCCTTGATGAATTTGGAAGCCTCAACAGATGCACGTATTTTCAATTCTTTTAGCCTATGTTCTAAAATAGTCTTTCATTAAAAGTTTTTCTCTTTTCTCAGAACTATATCAAAGCCAAGAAAACTAAACTTCTATAAATTCTTTTATCAAGATAAATGTAGCAATGCTTGACTGTGCGCTTACTTAGTTGAAGTGGATGGCTGAATGTCCCAGGAAGTGTCCCTGTCCTTTGTCACTGCTGCTCTCTGTGATCTCTCTGGTCAGTTAAAGTGTATCTCTGGTGACATTCCTAGCAGATTTCTTCTCCTTCCTCGGCTTTTTGGCATGATCCCCTCTGAGCATTTAGATGTTAGAAATTTGCCCAAGATTTTAACATATTCCTGAGTTTGCTTTCATTTTTAATTCACCAAAGCTTTTTTTTTTTTCTTCTGAAGAGCTACTGAATCTACTATTTGAAGCATAGGAAGGAGAACAAGCTGAGGCTAAAGTCTAAGGTTTGCCATATAGAGGATGGACTTACTCTGACAAGTCACAGGAGTTTTATCCTTACTTTCTAATCTATAAGGCTGAGATTACATGTCTCCCTTAGCTCACAGACATGGAAAAATATCAGATTATGCATGCAAATACCAAGTATAGATAGGGACCCTTAAAATAAGCTTAATATTTTTGGTTTCAGAACTTGAAGTAATATACTAGGATGGACAGGGAGTAAAAGAAATATGGACATACTTCTTCCTTCCACTGACACTTTCAAAGAGATGGGAAGGAAAGAGGGGTGAGGGAGGAAAAAGAGGCAGGGAGGAACAGCTAAAACTGAGAACTATTTGAGAGGTATTATGGAAATCTAATACAGTAGAAACTTCCTGAAATATGTACATATATAAAAGAAATTCAATCGTCAAATAATGAAGATGATAGAGCCCCAACTGGAACCATCTTGTTACCAAATGAGGCTTCCAGTACTGGGATTGGGTTACATATAATTTAGTCATTTGTCAATGGGGTCCCATGGGGACATTCAAACAACCCAGGTTATTGCCAAGGTTATTGGTTGCTCTCCAAAAACCAACACTAAGGACTTATTGCTGAAGACAATACCTACACAATTCATTGAAGCCAGAAAAGTTGAGCTGTTGCCTATCTAGAGCCTTCATCCCTATGGACTAATGTTCATTGTACTAGAAGGTAGTCTGCATGCTACTAAAGGAGAAAGGTGAACAGCAACTTAGCCACAAAACTTTCTATATACAATGATGACAGTACCTGCTGCAACGGGGTCATATAACTTGTGGGAGTAACCAACCAATATCTGATTTGACTTAAGACTCCCTCCATTAGATGGAACCCATACCAGCACTGCTTGGGTGGCCAAGAACCTGAGATCAGATAAGCTGGGGACCAAGGAGAAAACCAAATACCACTGTTCTGCTAAATACACATAGCAATAGATAACTGCTAATGACAGTATACTCATAGATCAGTATCTTGCTCAGCCAGTATCAGAGAAGCACATTGGAGCAAATACAGAGACCCACAGCCAAACATTATACAGAGAGTGAGAGACTTTCAAATACTCAACCCTAAATGAGATATCTCTATCAAATAGCTCCCCTCAGGGCTCAGGGAACTGTGTAGAAGAGGAGGCAGAGAAGGGATGGAGGACACCAAGGAGACAGGACATCTAGACACAGCAGGGCTGTTGCACATGTAAATTCACAGGGCCTGCGCAGGTCTGCACTAGATAAGGTCCTAGATCTGAAAGGAGAGGTGGACACATGCCCCCATCCCTAACCCAGAAGCTCTCTTGATAGCCACTTGCAAATGAAAACCTAGTTTTCTCCAAGGGAGTCTCACTGGAAAACAAGCCAATCTAATGGGTAGGCCCCATGCACAGTAGTAGATGGTCAACACAAAATGAACTCAATGGCGTTTTTGGAGGTTCTTTCTCTCATAATGTTGAGCCAGAACATATTTTTTTAACCTTACAGATCTTCTGATATCTTCTTCAATTTCTTTTTTTGATATCTTAAAAGTTTTTGTCAAACAAGTCTTTAACTGACTTGATTAGAGTTTTCCTGAGATGTTTCAGATTATTTGAGGATATTGTGAATGGTGCCATTTCTTTCTCAGTCTGTTTGTAGTTTGTATATAGAAGCCTACTGATTTTTGTGAGCTTACTTTGTACCCAGCTATTTTGGGGAAAGTGTTTATTGGCTGTAGGAATTTCCTGGTGGAATATTTAGGTTGCTTCTGTATAGAATTATATTATTTACAAATAAATATACTTTGACTTCTTCCTTTCCCATTTGTATTGTCTTGATCTCTTTCAGTTGTCTTACTACTCCAGCTAAGAGTTCAAGCACTAATTGCATGGAAAGAGTGGAAAATTTTGTCTTGTTCCTGATTTTAGTAGATTCACTTTGAGTTTCTCTCCATTTAAGATGATGTTATCTATGCACTTGCTGCAAACTTCCTTTGTTATGTATATGTATGTCCCTTGCTTCCTTAATCTCTCCAGGAGTTTTGTCATAAAGGGGTGTTGGATTTTGTCAATGGACTTTTCTGTATCTAATGAGATAACCATGTGTTTTATGTCTTTCAGATTGTTTATATGGTTGATCACATTTATTGATTTACACATATTAAATAATCCCTGCATCTCTGGGATAAAACTTACTGGAGCATGATGGATAATTTTTGATGAGTTTTTGGATTCAGTTTGCAAGTATTTTACTGAGAATCTTGCATCTATGTTCATAAGGAAAATTGGTTTATAATCATCAGTTAAGTCTTTATGTGATTTTTTTATATCAGTATAATTGTGGCCTCATAAAATAAATTGAGCAATGTTCCTTCTATTTCTATTTTGTGGAATAATTTAAGGAGTATTGCCATTCTTTTTTGAAAGTTTGGTGTATAATCATCTGGTTTGGGGATATTTTTTCATTGGTACAATTTTTAATTAATGCTTGTTTTTCACTGGGGTTTACAGGTCATTTAAACTGTTTATCTGATCTTGATTTAAGTTTGATTAGTGGTATGTATTGAGAAAATTATCTATTTCTTTTCAATTTTCCAATTTGGTGGAGTATAGGTTTTTAAAGTATGTCCTTATGATTCTCTGGAACTCTTAATGTCTGCTGTTTTGTACCCCTTTTCATTACTAATTGTATTGATTTAGCTCCTCTCTCTTTGCTTTTTAGTTGATTTAGATAATGGTTTGTCAATTTTATTAATTTTCTTAAAGAACCAATTCTTTGTTGCTTTGATTCTATTGTTTTTTATTTGAATTTTATTTATTTCAGTCCCGAGTTTATTTATTGTTGTCTACTCCTTTTGAATGTGACTTCTTTTTGTTCTGTAACTTTCAGGTATGTTTCTAAGTTGCTAGTACAAGACCTCTCCATTTTTTGCAGGCATTTAGTGCCATGAACTTCATGAACTTGCCTTTTACAACTGCCTTCATTATGTCCCACAAGTTTGGGTATGCTGTGTATTCATTTTCACTGAATTTTAGAAAGTCTTCAATTTCTTTCCTGACCAATTTTTCATTCAGTGGAGAGTTTCAGTTTCCATGAGTTTTTAAGCTTTCTGTTGTTTCTGTTGTTGATGATATCCAGGTTTAGTCTGTGGTGGTCAGAAAGTTTGGAGGGTGTTATTTCAATATTCTTGTATCTATTGATACTTGCTTTATGTCCAAGTATGTGGTCAATTTTGAAGAAAGTTCCATAATCTACTGAGAATAAGGTCTGTTCTTTTGTGTTCAGATGCTTATTTTATAAATATCTGTTAGGTCCATTTGATCTATAACATCTGTTAGTTCCAGCATTTTTCTGTTAGTTTTTGTCTGGATGACCCGTCCATTGGTGAGAGTGGGGCATTGGAATATTGGAGTGTATGGGGATCAATATATGATTTTTAGTTGTAATGGTGTTTCTTTTATGAACTTGGGTGCCCTATTGTGTTGGTGCAGGGATGTTGAGAGTTACAATGTTGGCCTCTAGGAAATGCTGCCCCTGGAAAGTGGGAAGAAACTCAGGGCTTGCTCATGCCTCTAGGACAAAGCAGCAGAGATGAACTCACACAAACACCCATCAGGGATCATTTTCCTCAGTTTGGAATGAAGAAGCTAAGGGCCATCCACAGGTGGTCAGGCACCATTATGGTGAGCAAATGCATGGAGGGGTATGGGAGGTAGAGAGAAGCAAAGATGTTCATGTCCTATGGAGAGAGGCAGATCTTTAGAGGTGAAGGAGGTGAGGAAAGGGCTAATGTGGGAGGCTTGCTTGCCATCTGGGGTCATGGTGATATCTGGTCCTTGACTGCTGTCAAGGGTGGCTGAGAGAACCAGGTCTGGTTCTCTGGCCCTGCCTCAGCCACAGTCTGTGTTGAGGTCCATGGCTCCTATTACACCAAAGGTCATTGATGCCCAGGATCTGGGCTATCACATGTGCCCAGGTTAGTGCCCATGGGCCATGCTAACATGGGGACCACCCTGATCTGAGTGACCTGAGCTGCCCCCCAGGGCCATAGGGACATTTGGGCTTTAGCTATTGCCAAGGTTCATATCTGGGTCCTTGGCCCTACTGCAGCCAGGATCTGTGTTGACATTCAAGGTGCCTATTGCCATCAAAGATCAGATGGATGCCCAGTGTCTGGGTCTCCACCTGGGACCACATTGGTGTCTGAGAGCTACACTAGAGCTGGGGTGATGTAGATCTGTGTGGCCTTCACTGCCACCTGGGGCCATGGTGGCATCTGGACCCAGGCTATTGCTGAGGACCATGTCTTGGTTTGTGGTCCTACCACATCTGGGGTCTGTGTCGATTTTGAAGGCCTGTATCACCACCAAAGCACACACATATGTCTGGGCTCTGGACTACAACCTGTGGCCACATTGTAGATCTAGAGATATGCCTTGGCTGAGGCCATTCCAATCTGAGTGGATCGTACTTCCACCCATGTCCAGGTTGTTGACCAGGCCCGAGCTGCTGCCAAGGGCCATGTCTGGGTCTATGGCCCTACTGCATCCAGGGTCTGTGTTGATGTCAGTGGCTCCTGTTACCACTAAGGCTGTGTAGATGCCTGGGATATGGGCTGTCACAAGAGGCCATATTGGTGTCCAAGAGTCCATGCTCTACCTGGGGCCATACAGGTCAGGGTAGACTATGTGGCCACTTAGAGCCATGGGGGCATCCAGGCCTGGGCTGCTGCCTGGGGCCATGTTATTGTCTGAGGGCCACTTTGCCGCCAGGGTGATGCTTATCTGAGAGGTCTGCACAGTCACCCAGGGCCATGGTGACATCTGGGCCCAAGAGGTACCAGGACTGTGTTTGTGTCTGTGGTCCTACCACAGCCAGGGTCTATGTTAATGACCATGGCCCACATTTTCACCAAAGGTCACAAGGATGCCTGGCTTCCAGTTCATCACCTGTGGCCATGTTGGGGTTAGGGAATGAGGGATGTGCGGCTCCTGGGGTCATGTGGATCTGAGTGGTCTGCATTGCCACCCATGGGCATTGAATCATCTGGACCCAGGCTGCTGCTGAGGATCATACCTGGGTTCATGGCACTACCATGGTCAGGATCCACATTGATGTCAGTGGCTTAGGTTTCCATCAAAGGCAGTGCAGATGACCAGGATCTGGGCCAACACTTGAGGACATTCTGGTGCCTGAGGATCATGCTACTTTTGCAGATCTTGGTGACCTGTGTTGCCACCATGGGAACTGTTAACTTCCAGGCCCAAAGTGTGGCCTGTACTGTTTGTGACTCCTGTTGCCATTAGGTGCTGTATGATGCTTGGGGTCTCTGCCACCCCATGGAACCATGTTGGAGTCCAGGAACCACACTGGTGCTGGGTCCATACCAATCTGAGAGGCATGTGCTGCCACCCAGGGACATGGTTATATCCAGACCCTAGTCACTACTGATGGTCATGTCTGGGTCCATGGTCCTGCCCATAGGTGGGGTCTGTGTTGATGTTTATTGTCTGTATTGCCACAGGGACCCATACAAACCATGTGTTGAAACGTGTATTGCAATACAAGTGCCTTGTTGGGTTGGGCCATTCCCTAACTGGCCTGGGAATAATGGACCCCACGATACCCCACTATCACAGGAAAGCTAGCCCTGCCCTTCACCATGGGCATGGAAGATACGGTTCCACTCCCTCACAGAGGAGTGGTCCCAGTGGCTCAGACTACCCAACTCAGCAGCTACCCAGGTACACGCGCAAAGCTGGCACACCTCAACATCTACCCCATCCATGACCTGCTAGAGTGCATGAAGAGACTGATCCTGTTAGAGTCATGGCAACATGGTCTACATGACTCAGGGCAACAGTGTGATGTCTGGGGAGTTTCCATGGTGGTCCAGTGCTGATGGTGTGCATAAGGCCAGAGGCCTTGAACCTGACCAAAATTACATTCCACAGTAAACACTTGTAAGGAAAACTGTTTGGACAGAAGGCTATATTACATGATACACAGCAACTTCCAATGCAAAAAAGATGAATGGAGAAGCAAAGATGGAGGAGCAAAGTGGTTTAGAGTTTTGTTGTTGTTTCCTTTTTCTTTGTTATGTTTTTACTTACTTACTTACTTACTTATTTATTTAACATCCTGGGTACAGTTTCCCTTTTCTCTTGTCCTTCCAGTCCCCAAATGATTTCCCCTCCATTTCTGTTCAGAACAGGACAGGTCTCCAGAGAATATCAACAAAGCATGGCATATGAAGTTGAGGTAAGACTAAGTACCTCCCCATGTATTAAGGCATGGCAAGGTGACCTAGTATGAGTGAGGTCCCCAAAACTAGTAAAAGACTCAGAGACAGCCTCTGATTCCACTGTTAGGGGTCCTACATGAGGACCAAGCTACACATCTGCAACATATAGAGAAGGCCTAGGTCAGTCTCATGCAGGCTATCTGGTTGGTTCAGTCTCTGTGAGATATTATGAGCCCATGTTAGTTGATTCTGTGGGTTTCTTCTTGTGTCCTTGACTCCTCTGGTTCCTACAATCCTTTCACCCTCTCTTCTGCAGGATTCCCCAAGTTCCGCTGAATGTTTGGCTGTGAGTCTACATCTGTTTCCATCAGTTGCTGGATGAAGCCTCTCTGATGACAATTGGGCTAGGTACCAGTCTATGAGTAGCTCAGAATATCATTAGGCATCACTATATTGACATTTTTTTCTGTAGTCATGTTTTGTTTTATCCCAGGAGATCTGGGCATTCCCCTTGAACCCTCATTAACTAATCTCTTTGAATTGTTGCTGTGGGGTGTCTTTCTATATGCTGTGAATATGTGTTGCTCCCATTGGCTAATAAATAAGCTGTTTTGGCCTATGACAAGTCAGCTTAGAGGCAGGCAGGAAGCCCAAGCAGATACAGGGAGGAGAAAGGTAGAGAGGAGAGATGCCAGCTGGCTGCCCAAGGAGCAATAAGATGCCGCCAGACCGGTAACTCCACAGCCACTTGGCAAAACAGAGATTAATAGAAATGGGTTAATTTAAGATGCAAGATCTAGCTAGCAAGAAGCTGAAGTCATAGGCCATATAGTCTGTAATTAATATAAGCCTCTGAGTGATTATTTTATAAGTTGCTATGGGACCCTGGGTGGGAAATATTTGTCTGGACTATGGGACAAGGCAGGACCAGAGAAACTTCAGTCTACATTTGGTGCCCAAATGTGATGGCAAGAATTTCCACCTAAAACCTGAGAGAACTTAACTAAAATGGAGCTAAGAGCAGCTTCCTAGTTCATATGTCTCATGGGGGCCATAGTACAGAGATGTCGCTGTGCAGAGATACTATGGCATTTGAGCTTGAGCACAGCCTGGTGGATTACCACCATGGTACACAGAGGCGTTTCCAAGCTGTACAGTGCACTGCATGGTGGATTTAGCTTTTGCTAGTTAAAAAAAAAAGCAAAGCAAAACAAAACAAAAACAACAACAAAAAGACCAGGTTTATGGCTACAAGCTGTTTGATGGAGGCATAGATCCACTGCTTCCCAGAGTTGCCAGTGAGCATGGCACCCAGGTCTGGCAGTAAACATACCTCTGCCATGTTGGAAAGCTGAGGTGGGTGGAGTCTGCTGCATTGTCCTAGACACTCAGCTTAACAGTTTAAAATCTCTCCTGGTCAGAGAAGGATTATACATTCACAATAAGACAGATTCAGACAGAATAAAACTCTAAACAGTTTACATTGTGAGTAAAGGGTACATAGGCTTAGAGAGAAAAGGCAAAGGATATAGATAGTCATAAAAATAAAATAAAGCATTAAAAATAAAATAATATATAAAAATATAATGAGCCATGTAAAGATGGAAATTACACAGGGTCTGGATTGTGTTATAGATGGGATTTTTAACTAGAGAGATACATTTGGTTGTAAAGACTACTAAGTTAAATCCATATGTATTTTTAAGGGTATATTGACTTCAAAATTTGCCTCTAAGGATATGTTGCTTTGGAAAAGAGGTTCTGCTTTTGTTTCCACAGAAGATGAGAATCTGTGGATTGCTTTCAAGCTAATACAGTTTGATCAACCCAGACCCCCTGAAAGGTCTCTGATGATTGGCATGGTCTAGATGATCCAACATTTAAAACAGCTTCAAAGCAACTGGCTGAGATGATCCAGCCTCACAGACTACTACAGCCAAGATTTAACTTTAATTCTTAATTTTCTCAGGATCGCCATAAGATTGCCAGCACCCCTAATCAGCATGAAGTAGTATGGGAAGTTATGCCCAAATTCCCAAATATTGTTTATAAATGTTTATTTTTAAAGTGGGTTGATTATAAATGCAATCTCTTTTTAAAGAAGAGATGTGGATATAGATATGATAGGATGAAAGGGTAAATTATTTATTGAATCTACTTTTAAAGTGCAACAACTTGTTTGAAATGTTTTACATTCTTATGGATTTCAGTTTATTGATATAAATTTAAAGTTAGTTTTTTTATACTGTAAATATATTTCTATTCTTGTTTAAGGTATTATGTTTATACAACTCATTTAAAATTGTAATGTATAATTAAGAAATACAAATTAATAATTAGTCATCTATGATAATCAAACTTATTGTCATGTTAGTTAAGTTTTCTAGGTATACATAGATATATTTCAATTAAGTAGATAGTCTTCAAACACTTCAAAGACATACAGAATATGGCATTTAAAATGTTTTAAGAACTTTGAATTTTCTGGACTTTGAGATATGTCTTCTCCTGGCAGCACCAATCTCCTTCACAGAAGATGGTAAGCATCAAAAAACTCCATATGGAGTTTGCTTTCTTTATGGCAAAAAGTTAGCCATTTGGGCCAGAAACTGCTTTTGCCTGGACTGCTTGATATGTATTGTATAAACTGGACACATAGAGTCCATAGGAAGGTGCCCACTGAATTTTGCCAGGTGAGATGGTCCTTCAGGTTCCTGCTTCACAGAAGAAACTGCCAGAAATTCTACAGGACAAAAGGATAAGTGAATGATGAACTTTGCCAATAGGTGAGACAATCCTTCAGATTTCCTACTTCACCAAAAGTCTGCCAGAGACTCTAGGCCTGTAGGATAAAGATGGATGCTCCAATGTTGCAGAGGAACTTTGGGTGACTGTCCAGGCAGCCAGATATCTCTGTCATTTCTAGAACTTTGGAAGTGCTTACAATGTACTTCCTGTTTACTTAGGTAATATTATATCCTTCTGGGGTCTTTGATGAAGTTGAAGACTAGATAGTTATATTTCAAGTCTTCCTTAGTTATGATAAAAGATAAATTAGATATAAAACTTTAACTCACAAAAATATGAAAGATGATAGAGTAATTTCTTTAATTTTGCTAAATATAAATAGGCTAGATATTGTACCTATAATTCTTCCTTGATAAATGTTGTGTTACATGTAATTTTATTGTATTAAAGTGAAAATCTTCCTTTTTGATTAGACAGAAAAGGGGAAGTGCCTTTCTGTCTGCTATGAATATGTTTTGTTCCCATTGGCTAATAAATAAGTTGCTTTGGTCTATGCCAGGTCAGCTTAGAGGCAAGTGGGAAATCCAAGCAGAGATACAGCGAGAAGAAAGGCAGAGTCAGGGAGATGGCAGCCTGCCACACAAGGAGCAACAAAATGCCAGCAGGCCAGTAACACTATGGCCATGAGGCAACACATAAATTAATAGGAATGGGTTGAGTTAAGTTATAAGAGCTAGCTAGCAACTGTATGGTCATGGCCATACAGTTGTAATTAATATAAACCTCTGTGTGTTTACTTGGAACCAAGTAGCTGTGGGACTGGGCAGGACACAGGAAAACTTCTGATAACAGATTGTAGCATAGTTACCCTTTATTTTACAGCTAATATCTACTTATGAATGAGTATACAAAATGAGTTTGTATTTCTAGGTCTGGGTTACCTCACTCAGGATGATTTTTTCCAGTTCCATATATTTGCCTTCAATGCTTTTTTTTGTTTTGTTTTGTTTGTTGGCTTTTTAATTGAAATTGATAGTTTTATTTATATTTTTAATATTTATTTTAAAAATATTTAATCTTGATCTTATTTTTATTATTTCTATTTTAGTTTCCCTTCAAGGGTGAGGGTTTGATGCAAAGGCAGTGGGAGATGAGTAGGATTTTGGCGCATGATGTGAATTTCCCAAAGTATCAATAAAAAATGTTAAAAAGGAACTGTAATGTTCTCTTGGTGGATTTTTCCTTCAGTGAGTATGCAATGTCCTTCCCTATCCTGACAACTTTTGGGTTGGTGTCAGCAGATATTAAAATGGCTACATCAGAAATCTTCTTCAGTCCATTTGCTTGGAATATATTTTTCCATCCTTTTAACTCTGACATGATATCCATCCTTGATATTAAGGCATGTTATTTGGATGCAGCAGTAAGGTGGATCCTGTATTCACATCGATTCTGTTATTTTATATCTTTTAATAGAAGAATTGAGACCATTGATATTGAGGGATTATCAATAAGCAGTGTTTGTTAATTCCTATTTTGTTGTGGTGTGTGTGTGTGTGTGTGTGTGTGTGTGTGTGTGTGTGTGTGTTTTCTCTCTTTTTATTTGATAAACTGGAATTATTCATTCATGTTGTTGTCTTGGGTGTGGTCAACCTCTCTGTGTTGGAGTTTTCCTCTTAGCACCTTCTGTAGGGCTGGATTTATAAATTCATATTACTTAAGTTTGGCTTTATCATAGAATATATTATTTTTTCCACTATAGTGAGTTGTTGGCTTTTTAATTGAAATTGATAGTTTTGCTGGGTATAGTTGTCTAGGCTAGCATCTATGGTTTCTTAGATTCTAGAGCATCTACCCAGGCATTTCTTGCTTTTAGAGTTTCCATTGAGAAGTCAGGTGTTAATATAAAAAGGTCTGCCTTTATATATTACTTGATTTTTTTTCCCTTACAGATTTGAATAGTCTTTCTTTGATCTGAATGTTTAGTGTTTGACTATTATGTGCTGAGGGTATTGTCTTCTCTGGTCTAGTCTATTTGGTGTTCTGTATGCTTCTTGTACCTTGATAGGCATGTCTCTCTTTAGGTTTGGAAATATTTCTTCTATGATTTTGTTGAAAATATTTTCTATGCCTTTGGCCTTTCATTTCCTTCCTCTATTTCTATTATTCTTATATTTGATCTTTTTGTAGTGTCCCTATTTCCTGGATGTTTTGTCTCAGGATATTTTTAGATTTAACATTTCCTTTGATGGAAGTATCATTTATTCTATTGTGTCTTCAATGTCTAAACTTCTGTCTTTCATCTCTTGTGTTTTATTGGTGAGGCTTGCAGCTGAGGTTCCTGTTTGAGTTACCATATTTTTTACTTCAGATTTCCCTAGGTTTAGATTTTCTTTATTAACGCTATTTCAACTTTCATATATTGATTGTAATTATTTCTTTCTTTCTACTGTTTGTGCTTTCACAGACACCTTTAACTGATCTATTAATTTCTTTTTAAAGATCTCTATAATATTTATAAAAGATATCTTAAGGTCTTTGTCTTATGCTTCAGCTGTGTTGGAATTCTCAGAGATTATTATTTTAGGGTTTCTGGCCTCTAGTGGAGATATATTATCCTGGCTATTTTGATGTGTTTTCATGTTGGATTTAAGACATTTGAGTTTGGGAAAATTATAGTTCTAGGTGCTCCTATCTGGTCTTGCCTTTGTTGGGTAGGTGTTTTGTTCCTTTGTTTCTGTTGCCCTCTCTCATTCACAGTAGAATGTAGTGGCTATGTGTTGCCTGCTAGGGAATTCTTCTAGGATCCTGCAAGATGTAGTCATTGGGGCTTCTAGGTAAAAATGTGTTTCTAAGCATTGGGAGCTTATTTTTAGGAATGAGGATGGAGTAGGGGTGCTGAGGGTGTCCACAGGAGGAAGAAAAGCAAGATGTTCCACCAGGATCTGCTTAGTCTCCTGGGAATGGGCAGAGAATGAGGATAGGCCATAGCAGATAATCTGCTATAGAGCTGGGGATGAGACTCGGGGGTGAGGAGGGAAAAGGAACGTTTGAAGCTTGCCTATATGCTACATTGGCCTTCATGCTTTTATGGCAAGTTTGACTGGTGGGTTCCCAGGAAATGCCTGGTGGTGTTGGGTGCTGGAATAGTGGGATGAGTCAGGGAAGGAAGATCAGGGAAGGTCTGTTCCATCTACTGAAGATAGGGGCTGAAAGGAAGTGGAGGTTGCAGCAGTTAATTTGCTACAGAGTGAGGTTGAGACTAGGGGGTTAGATTTGGAGGAATAGAGGGAAAAGTGAAGATTCATAGTTATCCTACCTGCTTCTCCGACCTGAGTGGAAAGTCTTCTGGAGTTGGAAGCTGGGATAATGTGATGAGTTTAGGAAAAGAAAATTTGGAGTGGGAGGTCTATGTGATTTACTAGAGATGGGGATGGGAGGAGGGTGATGTGAAGCAGGTGATCTGCTACAGATCTGGGGATAAAAGAGGGGGATTTGATTCTGAGAAGGAAGAGATGAAGATTGGCATTTTATCTACCTACTTCCTTGGCCAGAGTGGCCTGGAAGCCAAGGGAATAAAAAATACCTATTGTCAATAAAATAATTGTTTTGTGAGTGAACAAAGATACCACACTGGGAAAGAAAATAATTTTTTGTTTCATCCCAGGAACTAAGAAATTTGCATTTCTTGGGGAGGATTTAAATTGCATTGGAATATAAAGTTACTCAAACAACCCCAAACCCCTCTTCCTGGGTCTGCCACCTACCACTGTAGCACAGAGATTTAGGAGTTGGCCTAACTTAAATGAGCTCTGAATCTTGGCTTGCCAAGCAATGAGTGGAAAAGGAAAAACACAAGGCATAAAGTAAAACAGTGGAAGTCTATCTTTCTGAAAAAAAAATTACTATAGAAATAGCTCTCAGAAAAGGACTGTTTCTGTCTTGCTTGGTAACAGGGTCTTCAGCCAGGATGTCCCTTTTATCTTTTCCATTTCTGTCTCTCTCTCTTGAATACAAACATAGATAGCCTGGATGATAGTCACTTTTGTCAGGACTTCTCATCTCAAATACTGATGGAATTAGATTTGGCATGGTTATTACTGGATCTTCACATATTTTTGTCTTTTGTCTAGTCATTCAGCCAATGCTGACTGAGCCTTGGAGTACAGGGGTAAAACAGTTTGACAAAACTGACTAGTTATAAAGAGATGAGTTGGAAATTTGGCTTGTGTATATTAAGATATAGCCATTTTGTGGATTTGGGAATACAGAGATGAATAAAGGTGCCCATGACAAAAGAACTCACACAGAATATGTAAAGCATGGGTCAATTCTTAGATGTTGTGTTGTGGGATATTTGATCATACTGTGAAATTCTAAGTCTGTGTTAATAAAATTATCTTTGGATTGGGTTGGAGCTAGCAACTAGTTGACAGGAATTAGTCATAGAAAGGATGGAGGAGCCAGGAATAAGGATAGAGAGGCACATAGGAAGTAGAAGTGGATGACTTATAGATTCACTGCAATTTTGTTTTGGGATGAGTGAAGAGACTTTGTCTTGCTGAGTCTCTGGCTAAAATGGAAGATCAGCTGGTTGCTTCTCCACTTCTCTGAGCTGAGAGTTTTTCACTCTAACATCTGACTCCTGAGTCTTTATTGGTAAATAGAATTATAGAGACTTAGTTAAAACCTACATTTGTCAGACACAGTTGAGCTGGTTCTAGCAGGACTGGAAATTCTGCCAGGCTGTAGTTTCAGCAGTGGGGTGCTGACTATGGAGCCTTGGGGTACAGACGATAGTTAAAATGTCGGTAGATCCAGGTTCAGCTGTGAAATTGACAGAAAAATAACATTTGATGCCCAACATGGGGCACAACCACACAAACAGAGAAGCCATGATGCCAACTATCACTGCCGCAATTGACTACTGTTCTCACAAGGCTCTGTTCCAGCCACTGATGCTACTCACAGGAACATCTCAGAGGACTCCAGAGGGTGGGCTCATGCTCAAGAATTGTGGAAGGGACCCCAAGCTCACCAATGACTGCTATGGACAAATTGAGAAGTCAGCAGATTTGGTGAGACAACTAGGAAATTTTAAGGAAAGAGTTAAGTAATATTTTAAAAAAGAAAAATATGTCCCACATTAAGAATGGGAAAGATCACAATTAAGGGAGTTAGGACTTTGAATAGTGCTCCAATGGATGTCTTGAAAATGGAAAAATAAATAAATAAAGGGATAACTGGAATTATCCGTTAGCTGGAATTGGCATAATTCTAAATATAATGACTATCAGTTTGGTAATTTATATTTTTTACTTTAAAAAGTGGTTTGATAACTGCCAAATATGAAAATTTGATTGATAAGGTACAAGCTTTAAAAAGACTTACTGTTGATAAGACACAAGCCTTAGAAAGGCCTACAAATGAAAATAAGAAGAAAAAAAAAACCTTAGAAACAGACAGAGGAGTTTAGAGCAGAAGTTACCACACCATTGCATTATGAACCTGAAGAGGAACAGCCCAAAGTTATTAGAAAACCAACTTTAATTTATCCAATTATCATTCAAGAACAACCACCATATGATAGACATACCTAAGGCTTTTCAAAAGTTAACTGGGTTCCAATTGGAAAATTAGATGTGAAGAGATTCAAGGAAGCAAAAGTTTCATATGATATGTATTCACCTTTTGTGAGCCAGATGCTGTCTCAAAAAAATAAAAAAAGGAAAAGGGATGTCAGCAAGGTATTCCCAGAAACAATGTTTTTTTTGTTTGTTTGTTTTTTTGTGTTTTTGTTTGTTTGTTTTTTTAATTCTGAATATTCCACTTTTATTTCAGCCCAGAGAGAGAGGGAGTCTCTGGGCAGAATAGATGCACTTTCTTTCTTTCTTTTTTTCCTTTTATTTTATTTTACAATACAATTAAGTTATATATATATATAATATATATATATATATATATATATATATATATTCCCTTGTTTCCCCAATCCCTCTCCCCTCTCCTTCCCCCCAGCTCACCCCCCATTCCCATCTCCTCCAGGGCAAAGCCTTCCCCGAGGACTGAGATTAACCTGGTAGACTCAGTCCAGGCAGGTCCAGTCCCCTCCTCTCAGGTCGAGCCAAGTGTCCCTGTGTAAGCCCCAGGTTTCAAACAGCCAACTCATGCAATGAGCACAGGACCTGGTCCCACTGCCTGGATGCCTCCCAAACAGATCAGCCAATCAACTGTCTCACCCATTCGGAGGGCCTGATCCAGTTGGGGGCCCCTCAGCCTTTGGTTCATAGTTCATGTTTCCATTCGTTTGGCTATTTTTTCCTGTGCTTTATCCAACCTTGGTTTCAACAATTCTCGCACATATAAACTCTCCTCTTTCTTGCTTATTAGACTCCTGGAGATCCACCAGAAACAATGTTTTTTAAAGAGATAATCCAAATGGAAGGCCCCATTCTGCAGTATGCATAAGGTACAGCAAAGGCTGACACTGGACTAACAAATGCAGATCAACGGTATTCAAGCAATTTAACCCTTTGCCTTCAGGAAATGTCTTAGGGAGCCTCTTGCAGGCCCCAATATTTAATTTGATTCAATCATTCACTGTCAGCACTGGAGAAACTCATCCACAGAGCAATTAAAAAATTTCATGTCTGTTGTTAAAAGCCATGCTGTTCTCAATTTAATCAAGGACAGAATAACTTCAGTAGATAAAACAAAAAGTTCAGGAGAGACCATAAAACAAGTATTTTGGCAAAGTTCCATAAATGATTAAAGACCAAAGTTCAACTACAAATACATGGCATTGAAATGGTATGTTTATTGAACACAGTTACAGATGTAGCAATAATTTCACCAAAATCTTGTCACCAAGATTGTCCACTTCAGGTGGTAAATATATAGCTTTTAGGGATTGGAACTTTATCTCAGGTAAAACACAGTACAAGGTGAGTCAAGTATATAGGGCCAGATGGACAGACACAAAAAATAAAGTGATATGTAAGACAGCAATGATTTTATGAGGACATGATTTGTTGCAGCAATGGAAAACACAGATTAACATTACTCCAATCTCAGAAACAAAGCATAAAATAAACAATGCTTCTGAGAGAAACATTCAAAGGTATTATCAAGAACAGTCACCCACCATTCAGGTTGTGCATAAGCAGGGCAAAACAACTGTTGGTTTTTCCAATGTACCAACAACCCAACTTTTAAAATGCTTAACTGACAAACCTCTGTGGGTGGAACAATAACCTTTAACTTCAGAAAAAATTACAGGCATTGGAACAGCTGGTCCAGCAGCACCTAAATGCTCAACATATTGTAGGATTAACCGGTCCTTGGAATTCTCCTCTAGCTGCTATTAAAAAGGGATCTGGATTCACCAACCCCACATGTGACAGAGGACTGATATTCAGAATATATAAGGAACTCAAGAAATTAGACATCAAAACAACCAACAGTCCAATTGAGAAATGGCCTTTAGAACTAAACAGAGAATTCTCAACAGAGGAAACTCAAATGGCTGAAAGACATTTAAGGAATTGCTCAACATCCCTAATCATCAGGGAAATGCAAATCAAAACAACTCTGAGATACCACCTTATGCCTGTCAGAATAGCTAAGATCAAAAACACTGAAGACACTTTATGCTGGAGAGGATGTGTAACTAGGGGAACTCGCCTACACTGCTGGTGGGAATGCAAGCTTGTACAACCACTTTGGAAATCAATAGGGCGCTTTCTTAGAAAATTGGGAATCAATCTCCCCCAAGATCCAGCTATACCACTCCTGGGCATATACCCAAGAAATGCTCAATCATACCACAAGAGCACTTGCTCAGCTATGTTCATATCAGCATTGTTTGTAATAGCCAAAACCTGGAAACAACCTAGATGCCCTTCAACTGAAGAATGGATAAATAAATTGTGGCACATATACACAATGGAATACTACTCAGCAGAGAAAAGCAATGACATCATGAGGTTTGCAGACAAATGGATGGATCTAGAAAAAAAATCATCCTGAGTTAGGTAACCCAGACTCAGAAAGACAAATATGGTATGTACTCACTCATAGGAAGATGCTAGATGTGGAACAAGGATGACTGGACTGCTACTCACATCACCAGTGAGGCTACCTGGAAAACGGGACCCCAAGAAAGACACGGAGAAATGGATGAGATCTACATGAACAGCCTGGACATGAGTGGGAGCAATGAAGGGCGAGGGTCGAGGGAAAGAGAGCGGGAGATCCTAACTGGATCAAGAAAAGAGAGGGAGAACAAAGAATAGGAGACCATGGTAAATGAAGGCCACATGAGAAAAGGAAGAAACAAAGAGCTAAAGAGGCCCACAGAAATCCACAAAGATACCCCCACAAAAGACTGCTGGCAATGGTCGAGAGACAGCCGGGACTGACCTACTCTGGTGATGGGATGGCCAAACACCCTAATAGTTGTGCCATAAACCCCATCCAAGGTCTGAGGAATCTAGATGCAGACATCCACGGCTAGGCCCCTGGTGGAGCACTGGGAGTCTAATTAATGAGAAAGAGGAGGGTTTATATGAGTGAGAATTGTTGAAACCAATGTTGGATAAAGCACAGGGACAAATAACCAAATGAATGGAAACACATGAACTATGAACCAAAAGCTGAGGGGCCCCCAACTGGATCAGGCCCTCTGAATAGGTGAGACAGTTGATTGGCTTGATCTGTTTGGGAGGCATCTAGGCAGTGGTACCAGGTCCTGGGCTCGTTGCATGAGTTAGCTGTTTGAAACTTGGGACTTATGCAGGGACGCTTGGCTCAATTTGGGAGGAGGGAACTGGACCTGCCTGGACTGAGTCTATCAGGTCGATCCCGGTCCTCAGGGGAGACCTTGATCTGGAGGAGGTGGGAATGGGAGGTGGCTGGGGGGAAGGGGAGGGGGATAGGAAGGGAGAGAACAAGGGAATCTGTGGCTATTATGTAGAACTGAATAGTATTGTAAAATAAAAAAAAATTAAAAAAGGAATCTGGAAAATGGAGGATGTTAACAGATGTTAGAGCTATTAATAAGGTGATTCAGCCAATGAGCTCTTTATAGTCTGGAATTCCTGTGCCTTCTTTATTACCTAAAGGATGATCTCTGATGACAATTTGACTGCCAGGATGGCATATAAGATGGCTGATGTGCTGCCAGAAGAGATTGGAGAAAAGGGGACCCAAGTTTGTGGACCATCAACCCTCCATGTGTTCCCCTCCAGATCTTCTGCTTAGCATGCCTCTAGAGGGCCAAGGCAGAAATGCCTACATGTCCTATGGTCATGCTTTATGGTGTGCACATGCCATGCCCTCCTTCATATAAATATTTCTTGTAATATTAGTCTTCTTCTACTATCTGATCTTCATGTCCTGTGTTCTTAGACCAATGGTGATTTCTGTGTTACAGGAAAGGAGTGAAATAAATTTCACAGGAAATTATACAGAGATGATCACTCAGGCTGGGGTTAAGGCAGTTATGCAGTACAGAGATGATCATTCAGGCTGGGTTTAAGGCAGTTATACAGTTCATGGAAAAGAACCTGCAGCTGGGGAAGATTTTTAGGCTTGGATAAACTGTACTGAATGTGTGGTCAACTGTATCACATGGTATGATGTTTATCAACACACTGGACCTAAATTGGCCATGATGAATAATTCAGTTTCTGAGGATATTCCAAGGATATTGTGTAAAACTTGAGACCCTAAGGGGTATTGGCTGAAGACTATTGATGGAGTAACATATAGATGCAATGACAAACTAAAATTGTGGGAACCCAGAATAGGAGGAAAATAGTGGCCTTCACCAAAAAAGGGAGATGACAACTTTAATCCAGATACTTTTTGATTCCTCCTGAAGGAGTGTGGAGATAATGTGACAATTGATGGAATGGTTGCTACAAGCTTTATTGGGTTCCTAGATTGAAAACAGCTGCCAAGAAAGGTGAGCTTCCTTTCATAGAAGCTTTATAAATTAGATTAAGTCTTCCTTGGAATTGTTGGGATACAGAAGGACAGAAGTTGCTTACCTTCAGGGACAGATTTCTTGTCTGAGGTCATTGTAGCCCACCAATCATGGGGCTTAGTGTTTGCAGAGGGCTGAGGAGGAACTTAGGCAGCTACAGGGGTCTTGAGGTTGGAGCAGACTGTGTGATAAGGAAATGACTGTCTGGTACATTGACCACTGTTCTTATTTTTACCTTTTTTTTTTTTTTTTTTTTTGCGAAATTGCATGTCGCTAGCTTTTGGGTTAAGTGCTCAAAAGATTGTATAATCATTAATAATAAAAATAGGTTATGCTTGCTTTGTTGTTAAGTCTGGGATAGTTCCTGTGTTTAATAAAAGATGATGAAGAATATATTGTTGATTTTCTAAGAATAATTTTTGGAATCATGACAACATTTTGCATTGGGTGATTTCTCCTTTTCTTTCTGTTCCCCCTTTACTTATGATAATAAAAGACTGAGGTCACCAGAGCAAAAGCAGAAGCTAAAGTAAGAGAAGTTAGAGAAGCTAAGAGAAGTTAGAGAAGCTAAGAGAAACTAAGAGAAGTTAGACAAGCTAAGAGAAGTTAGACAAGCTAAGAGAAGCCAGGGAAGGAAAAGAAACTTAGCAACTGCCGAAGCCTGAAGTGACTTGTCAGCTTTCATGAAAGTTGTCTCTGAGTCATTATTGTGCCTTCCAGGTATCCCATCCTTCAGACCCCAGAAACTGCTGAGGCTGGTCGCTGGTATTTGATAAGGCCCAGATTTATGAATATAGCAGAATATCATTAATAATCACTTCACTGTTTTTTTTTGTTGTTGTTGTTGTTGGTTGTTTTTGGCCTGTCATATTTGGTTCTACACTAGTTCTCTGGGCTATCCAGGCTCCATTTCCTGGCCATCCAGGCAATGTAGGGTATGGTCTTCCTCTCATGGTGTGGGCCTCAATTTGAAGCAGACATTGGTTGACTACTCCTATAAGTCCCATAATGGGGTGCCAAGATTGCCCTAGCACATCTTTACAGGCAGCACAGATTAGAAGTTGATGTGTTTATTGATAGATTCTAGGTCTCTCTTTCTGTAACCTACAGAGAAATTTGAAGAAGGTTTTTATACATCTTCCAAATGCAGAACCAGTTAGGGTTCGAAACACTTTGAGAAGGACACTGAGGAAGAGGAAATATCCAAGCCACAGCTAGCCATATCAAGGATCAGTTTCCTGCACAATTCTGTAATATTCAGCTCTTATGTCTCAAGCTACTGTAAGCATTTTATGCTTATTTTGTGTTTCCATATTCTAATTAATGATATTTCAGGAGCTTCCAAACTGGTAGTGTTCCACAATCTAGAATTACCATGGAAGATTGCCACTCCCTTTCTGCTTTGTGCTCAGCAATAAACCATAATCTCCATAATTCCTGGAGAAAACATTCCCCTCAAACTTTTGATTCTTAGTTGGATTTTAAATAAAAGTATAAAATTTCCCTATCATACAAAATATTTTTAACTTATTTTAATTGTGTGTGTGTGTGTGTGTGTGTGTGTGTGTGTGTGTGTACACTGAATAACCTAGAGCTAGGTTAGAAGTGGTTGTAAACGGCTGGAAGTAGTGTTGGGAACTGAAGTTTGGTTCTCTACAAGAGGAGCTAACCTTTCTTTACTCAAGTATTGCATTTTTTTTTTAAATCAAAGAATAAATTTTCCTAATTTTGTGGAGATTGCTCCAATTTTTAAAATTGATTTATTTATGCTTCAGCTGTATTATATAAAAATTCTCTTCTAGGCCCTTGTATTGGAATATTTAGTTCTTAACTAGTGATAACTGTATTAGAAGGAGGTGAGTTTGCTGGGTTGTGGATGCTTAATAGCCCGCTCCTATGTCCTACCTCATCTCTGCTTTCTCTTCTTCCAAGGTGTATGGAGGTGAGGAGAACCAGCCACACACCCCCACTGCTGTGTCTTTCCACCATGATGGACTGCATCTAATCATGAGCTAAAGTAAAATTCTTCATTCTTTAAGCTGCCTCTTGCAAGTTTTTTGCTACAGCAATATTAAAAAAGTACTTAATTCACATTTCAGTTGCTTTCCCTTCCTGCCCTCCAGGTCTTATTAGGGCCAATTAAATGAGGTAGTGACCAGTCCAAGGAAAGTGTAAATTGAAAGAATAAGGCAGAATATGTGAAAATAGAATGGAGATATGTGTTAACTTTCTGTTTATAGAAAATTTGAGATGAGAAAAACAACTCAGAAGGAGGAAAGATTTACTTTAGCTTAAAGTTTCAGAGATTTCAGTTTGTTGTCAGTTAGTTCCAGTGACTTAGTTCCTTTGTTGAGGCAGGGGATGGCAGTGGGTAGGATTTGTAGATAGAGCATTTAAGACTGAGTAAAACATCACTTTATGGCCATTGAGAAGTAAAGAAAAAGAAAGGGATTAAGAAAGAAAAAGAAAGAGGAGAAGAAGATGCAGATGTGGAGGAGGAGGGGGCCAAAATAAATTGAGATATTATCACAATATCCTTTTTATGGGCATGACTTAAATAACTCAACTTTCTTCAACTTGACACCACCCATAAAGGTTTCACCACTTCTTAATAGCATCACAAGTTAGTGATCAAATATTTAACATGCATGACTTTGGGAGTGATATTTACCATCTAGACAATAAGTCATTATTGTCAATGATCTCTTCTGCTTTCCTCCTAGTCACTACAGCACAATCCAGGCCTGGCCCTGATACTTTCCTAGGTCCTCCATACCTTCTTTTCAATGGAAGTTCCTACTTTTTAAATGGAATTCCATTTTATCTGAGATGGACTATGCCTCGATCCTAATTATTCCTCCACATACCTTGCCTTGGACACCTTGGGCCACAGTCATAATTCATTTCTGTGGGAAACCTTGCTGATACACTCCCTTAAAGAAAATTCGACTCAGTTGGAAATCACTTCCTTTGTGGTCATCACTAAGTACTATTTTTTCCTCTTCCGTACTAGACCAAAGAGCCAAGAGGCAGAGTCAACATTTTGAAACCCATATACTTTCTCAGAAGTCAGATCAAGAAAAAACTCATCTTTCTTTGTTATTGACACTACACAGCCAACACAATATTATTTTTATAATTGTTGGTTTTTCACAAATACTCCTAACATTGTGTTCCCTCTAAAACAACATCTGGGTTAGCTGTTAAGACAGTGTAATATACCTCAGGATAGTCCTCAAAATCAGAGCTAATGTTTATACAGTACTTGGTACTGTTGGATGATGAGTAGACACAGTACACAGGCATTATTGGTGATCATTAAGATCACATCAGCATAATTACTGTAAAATTAAAGAGACTTAAATGACTGAAGGATACACCTAAATCCCAAAATCTTTCATGTGAGCTCCTCTTTGGCCATCCATTGCTACAGCAATAGTTTCCAACTTGTCATTTTCAGAGTGGTGCACTCTCCTTAAAACCATACTTATTTACCACTAAACCACTTTATGTATTTCATGTGGAAAAAATGCTTATTTAATAAAATCCCTGTTGTTGCCAAGAGAAGAAAATTTCCCCAAGTACTACTGGCCTCTTGATACATCACTGTACTTATCCTGTCTTCCTAGTCTATTTTCTGTTGATAGAGCAGAATGCATGCGTGAGTCTATTGTGCAAAGGGGTTTATTTAATTCACAGTTTGGGGAGTTGGTAATTATAAATCAGTGATCTGTATCTCTATCTGTTCAGTTCTGGCAAGGGCTCCACAAGGTGTGTCATCACCACTAAGGGAGTACTTGTGAGAGATCAGGTGGTGAGACTGGGATGAGGCCAGCTTGCTTTTCAAAACAACCCACTTCCGTGGGAATTCAACCTTTCTGTGGGTGGCACACCAAATGACATAATTATATTCTACCATGCCCCAACTCATAAGGAGTCTCTGCCGCAGCAACCTCCAGCACACAGACTTTGAAGGGACACTTACGCTATAGCCAAACCATAGCACCATCAAAAGGGGAAGGGCATTATTGTGTGTTGATATTATTAGGTATATTTCTCAAATTGTTTGGGAACTTTATCAAAAGTCAGCTGCTGTGGAGATTCAGTTCCTATCCAAATTACTGGAAATCTATTTAAAATTTCAGATGTCATGCATACTGGTTCTAACAGAAATTGACTTGGAGGTATCACAGGGTGATTGATTAGTTAAGTAGGGTGGATGAGAAGGGAGAGTGAAGGATTCTATTTGGTTTTATAATCAATCAATATTTATATGCACAGTAAAGAAAACTACTAATAATCTATAACAGCCTCAGTTGTCATCAATAGAAACCACAATGCCAATCTGAAAATAACAAATTTCAACCATAATTTTTTACTCGTAGTTTTACCACATAGTTTCCTGTATAGCCATTCCTCCATTCTATAAGACTTTAAAGACTTAACTATTTTTGTGCTTTTCCAAATGATACCAAAGCTGAATTGGTCTCAGTCCTTCCAGGGTTCTGGTCATTTGGGGCTGGGACTGAGGGGACTGTAGCTTAGGGTTTGAAGATTTGTCTATTAGAAGTGTCTTAAGTAATTACTTTTTAGCCTGGGAGGTTCTTGAGGAGCATGAACAAGATATTGATTCATACTACAAATGGTTCGCAAATCAATAAGACCTCAGTTTGGGTGTGACTATATTTATGAACTGAGATACCATCTATGCATGAGTCCCGTGAGTCCCTGCTGGTAAAGTACCCATTCTCAATGGTTGATGAGACATTACATCCTCACTCTGGTATCTAATTTGTGAAATACCTAATCTCTCCCACACTTTCCACTGCAGTGGCTGGGGAGTCAGAATCTCCCCCTTTGCTGAGTAGATCCCTCTCTTTATCTCAGATATAAGGACTGTTCAAACTCATAAATAAAGGCAGTTCTTTAGACCATGGGCTTTATACTTGTGCATCTGTGGGTGCAAACAGCATTTAGCCAAATATTATTACAAAATTGTGGTGTCCATACAAACATGTGATGATCTAATCTTCTTGACTCTAGAAGACAAAACGTGGCAGCATGGGTTATAATGGAACCAACCATTATTCTTCTTTTGGTAGCAATCAATTCCTAAGGGAAGCTTACTGGGGTCTCATGAGAACTATATTAATCCTCACAATATGGTATAGCAACTGTTTTATAGATTTACATTGTATTGGCTACCACAACTAATCTAAGGATAAGTTAAAGAACTGAGAAGATTTTAATAAGTTAGATGCAAATAATGTATTATTTGAGCATCCATGAGTAGATATGGGGTTCCAAGGACCAACATCTTATGGAAACTAAAGGATGAATGTATTTTGGGATACAGTGATAACTGATCTATAAACTTTCTACCCCATAGGAAACCTTTTTTGTGTGTGTGTGTGAGGCAAAACAAATAAATAACTTTGCATATGGCGTTCATGATAAATTCCTTGTATAGCATTTCCAGTAGTATTCTTTATCATTAATAATTTGTTGAATTTTGTAAAATGTTTATTTTTGAATCTATCAAGATAATGACATGGTTTTGATTTTTTATCCTGATAGGAGGTATATCTTATCAATTTTCATTAATTATCTCCAGTTACTTATTATTGCTATGACCAAAATACTTAACTGAATAGCTTAAAGAAGATAATATTTATTTTAGCTGATAGTTTCAGTGGAGTCAGGTAGTGGCTTCCAGTCTCTGTTTCTGGCCATAATGAGACAGAACATCATGGTGACTGAGGACCTTCTTTACTTCACCTTGTCTGGGATGCCATGGGTGGGACAGGAAGGAGTCAGGGACAAGAAGATCCCTGTGGTATATTTCCTTTAGCTACTAAAGTTTCCAGAGGTTTCCAAGACAGAGCCATCACCTGATGATCATGTGTCCAACACATGATTCTGTGAGAGGCATTTCATATTCAAACCACAGCACTGCACCCTTGGCCTTAACAGGTTCAGGAGCATCCATAACGCAGAATGCATTTAGTCCATCTCCAGACTCTCCAAGTCCTTACAGGTACTAATATTCTTTAAAAATTCGGAGTTCAGCCTCTTCTAAGACCCAAAGCCACTCTGAGCTGTGATTGTGCAAATACAGCACAGAATAAACATTCTCATTCTGAGAGAAAATTCCAGAATAACAAGGCATGATGGGACTGAAGAAAGACAAAACAGAGGGGTTGCAGTTTGAAGCCATTCACCGACAAAAAGTTCACAGATTTCACCACCTCCCTAGCTGTTTGTAGGATGAGTGATGAGGACATTGTGTAATTCCTCTGGCAAATTGCTAGTTTTTAGAGTTCCTTGGGTTTGGAGGTTCTTAGGTGGTTGCTATGGAGTCTAAACACAGTAGCTGTGGATGGAGCCTGCAGACCCTGTGGTCTCAACTCTGCAAGATGTTCCAAGGATTCCTCAGAAGCTCCAGCTTTGTTAGGTGGTGTGTGATAGAGCTGGTCTCGTAGGAGCTTTGGTAAGGAGCAGTCTCTGTGTGCAGGCCTCTCTCTTGATCTTCCGGGCTGGGGTAATTCTGAGTATAATTTACTCTGCACCGGGTGTGGGCCTCTCACAGAACAGGCTGGATGACTTGCTGGTAGTCTGCTCAAATGTAGTCATGGACATATTGCACCTGGTTATAGGGCCCTCTAAAACTATGGTCTGGATAGTTCCATGGAGACTGAGAGGAAGGATTGGGAGGCAGCTTCTATGCAAATGCTAGATCCCTCAGAGGCCCATGGAGGTCCTATAGGTAACATGTAGATGCCCAGCATATCTTGGGGTTGGGAATCATACCCAGTGTTTATCATGGGTAGATCTGGGGCTGCTCTGTTCCTGTCAGGCTATGGTCATGGCATGGTCTTTTTGACACCACTGGAGGAGTCTGATTTGTCTAAATTATGAATTGATTCCTTTGTTAAATGCCCTTAAACTTTTACATATTGCCTGTCCAAATATTTCTGCTATAAAGGGCTGCAACAAACAGTTACAACACTAAACAAAATATTCACTGTACAGATTAGCCTATGCATCTTTACAGTTGTGTAAATTTGTCCAAATATCAGTGTTGTGGGGTATTCGCCAGAGAAGACTACCCAGACATGGGTTTAAGCCAATAGAAAGTCTTTTATAAGTCAGCCTGTGACTACACTGCATATTTGGGATCCCAGTGTAGCACTGAACCTTGCTAAGGTTGAGTTTTTAAGCACAAAACCATGTTCTGTGTTGACAAGAACAGTTAGCCAGAAGCAGGATTAGAGAAGCCAAAAGCAAAAGTAGTACATTTAGAAACTTTCCTAGAACTGTGGGCTTTGATGTATTAGGCCTTTGTTTTAGTTTTGGCAGGTGGTGCTGTCTATATGCTGAATTTCATTAGCCTGAATGGTACTTCCCTCATGGAGCCAGTTGTCCTAAAGTCTCAGGGACCACTAAGGTCTTGAGCCCTATTACAACTATATATACCATAAATATGCATTTTTAAGATTTAATCATCTCTGATGTTGGATGTTTGCTTGAGCCAAGGAGTTTAAAGACATCCTGTGCAACATAGAATGATCTTGCCTCAGGGAAATAAATAAATAATATAATATTTTAAATAAATATTTATGGATAAGATCCTGGGCTTTCCCCACATAATCATATATGCATTATGTCAAATTCCTTAAAAACCTGCTTATATTTTAATATTAAGTTTAAAGTATAGGTAAAATTTAGCAGTAAACTTATGAACAATATTTGTCAATCTACGAACTTGTTACAGCTTTGCATTCATGTGGAGCTTTAATTTCTCTAAAGAATATTTTATAGGTTTCATTGTACAAATTATATTTGCACAATTATATTTAATTTGGATGTTATATTCATAAATTATATTTTGTTATAATATTTAACAATTATGTTTTTAGATGTAGTGTTCTAAGTATAGTACCCAATATGAAATTTGTTTTGCTTCTTTTGTGTGTGTGTGTGTGTGTATGTGTGTGTGTGTTCAGAAGCCAAAATCAACTATCAACTATCTATCTCAATTACTTTCCACTTTATTTTGGGAGCATCTTTTCTCACTGAACCCCGAATTCACTGATTTGGCTAGCCTGGCGGGCCATCAAGCTTCTGAGATCCCGCTATCTCTGCTCCCACTCCTAACACTGGGATTACAGGTTTTGGGATCCACACCCTGACTTTCATTTGCATTCTGGGGATATTCACAGACCCCTCTGTTGTGAAGGCTCCTCTAATATATTATGACAGCCCACATATGACTGTTAGCATTTTTCCTCATTTTTTATGATAGATTTCTCCACCCAAGATTTTATCAGAAGTGAAAACAGCCACAGGGTTTTTCTCATAAAAAAAAAAAAAAAAAAAAAAAAAAAACCCTCTCACTTTCCAGAATCCAGTTCATTAATTAGTTCTTTATGGTTTTAGTTCTTTCACTGGTATTGCCAGTCCATAATCCTTTGTTTTAAATCTCACTTTTAGTATGGGAGCACTATCTCTCAGAAGTTGAACTTTGGAACAACTTCCAATCATTCATTGTTGCTTCAAGTATTAATCCAAAACTGTCTAATCTTAGAGAATAAGACACAATTTATTCTGCAGCCAAACATGAGTGGTCATGGCCCAGGAATAAAAATTTAGGTGAAACTGCTGGGAACAGTTTCATGAAGTAAGAGGACAAAGAAAATCATAAATCAAGATGCTTTAAAAATACATTAGTGGGAATATCAGATAAGTGAGCTACAAGCAAACTGGGGAAACTTCTCTAGCCCTCAGATGCTGCCTGATGAAATTCTTGGCCATTGAGTTGGTGGTAGCTAGAGGCCTGTTTGTATACTCTTAAAATTTTATTTTATTTTGTTGTATCTCTGTGTGGGTATGTGCGTGTGAATGCAGGTGGCTGCAGAAGTGGAACTGGAATTGCAGGTGGTTGTGAGATGCCTGATGTGGTGCTGGGAGTTGAATTTGAGTCCTTTGCTAGAAGGTATGTGCTCTCAGCCACTGAACCATCTTTCTAATCTCACTGTCAACACATTTTTAAAAAAGAATTTTTTTGTCTTGGTGTCTTACTTTGTGCCTTGTTTTGTGCTTGTTGAGTATCTTAGTAGTCTATTTCATTTTAGTAGTAGTGTATTTAATTTACATTATTCTTTACATTTATTTATTTATGTGTGCACACTTGTGTGCATGTACACACACATTCTCCTACACATGTTCATGCCCTTCTGTGTCTGTGGAGGTCAGAGAACAACTTGAGGGAGTCTGTTCTCTCCTTCTTCCATGTGGATCCCTGGGATTGAACTTTTGTCATCAGGCTTTGCTTAGCAGCTTTACCCTCTAAGCTTTCTCATTTTTCCCATATATTTATTGTAAGAACTATCTGTAGATTTACAATATTCAACTTTGTCAATTTTTAACTTAAAATCATATGAGTCATTGTGTAACATATAAGATGAAGTACATAGTGATAGTTTTCCACCCTATTCTTGAAGTTACTGTAAAGATAAATTTTACTTTTGCATGTGATGTCCATCCCTGCCTGTTACCTTCCTTTAGGTGATCAAAAGTAAACTGCCCTTTAAATATACTTGGAGATATATGTACATCCCTGACTTTCCTGAGTTCTTGAATTAAAGGTGTGAAGCACCATGCCTGACTACAAATATATTATTTATAGAAATTCACTCCTTTAATCTAGATTTGTATTTACTGCTATTGCTTTATTTTATTCTGTGATCTCTATTTTAAGCATTTGGTAGAGTACATCTGAAAGCCAAGAATTCCCTCTTCTTCTATTTTTTGAAGATGTGCTCATTTGTCCTGTATATTTTTCAAATTTCACACTTTTGATTTTTTTGGAAGATCTATTACTCTCTATTTCAGTCTATACTTAAATACTGAAGTAATAGTTTTGGTCATGATAATTATTCTGAAGCTAAAATGAGTTTCCTCTGGGAGAGCATATTTTAATTTCAAATATATGTAAAATTTCTCATTAAGTCAGAACACAACTCACAATCTGAGCAGAAGTGTTCACATTTAAATTCAACACAGTGGTAAAATAAACATTTAGTATTAAAGTCACTTTTGCAAACAAATCTTTCATTTAAGTAGATGGATTATAACTTGTTTCGAAAGGAAAGAATACACATGTTTTTCTTTTCCTATGAAGTCTTGACCAGAATTAATTAGTGAAGTACAAGATAACTATATTATGACATAAAGCATGCTCTGCTCCTGGAAACCATTTGTTAAGAGATTAGGATACAGATATGACCCAGTGTGGGAGTAATGAGAGAAAGAGCTCACCGTGGAGCAGGAACCAATTTTTAAATAATAAAAAAAGATTGATTTATTTATGTGCATATATGTCTGTGTTTGTGTATTCTATGCTGATGCTGATACTTTCATAAGCCAGAAGAGGGAGTTGGGTTCCCTGAGCTGGAGTTGTGAGCAGGTGGTTATGAGCACTAGATATGGATTATAGGAAGTGAACTCCCATCTTCTGGAAGAGCAGCAAATGCTCTTAACCACCGGGTTATCTCTTCAGCCCCAGAAGGTCATTGTAACTACTTCCTTGAAACCAGTGTTTACTGAAGACTGCCTTTTCTACTAGATAAACAGCTCCAGTTGTATAATGCTAGAACATGTGAGGAAATTAAAAGGGAATGGGGTACTTTTTATAAACTCTTAATATATTTGCATCTAACCGTGCTGGTAAGGTATGGAATGACTTCATTTTTATTCTTTGAAGAAATTGAATTATTTTGTTGTTATTGTTTGAGACAGGCATTCACTACATAACCCAGGCTGCTTTGGAATTCACTATGTAGCCCAGGACGAGCTCATACTCATAGCAATTCTCCTTCCTCAATCTTCCACTCTAGGATTGCATGTGTGAGCCACCCTATTCAGCTTACAGCTCAACACCCTCCCCCTTCTCTGCTCTCATCTTCCCTCTCTGTGCGTATTTCAGGTATGTTCCATGATCTGGTTCATACTTCTGGCGTGAAATATAAAGTCAGCTAAATAAATGTCAGCAATTTTAAATTTGTTCATTCTCTTGTACTTTTTTCTCACAAATTCAGCTTTTATGCCACCTTTCTGTCAAATACTGGATCCTTTACCAATGTTCCATGAGGAAGAAACAAAAGCAAAACAAATGAAAAACTGAAATCAGAATCACTAAATGTTATCAAGGAGGGAAACAAATTAAAATCAAGAGCCATCAGCAAGAGTACAGCCAAAAAAAAGTGAAAAGAAACTGAAGATTCCTAAAAAACTATGTTGAAGCTCTTATATCAGCAAAATACTCCTTCATGGAGTGGAAAAGAAGCAGATCTTTTTTCCTGCTAAGGTACTAGAAATGCACATTCTTTTTGAGTGTTGTGGAAAGGCAAATGTGTCTGTAATGGTAATTCTAATCAGTTTCTACAGAGTGACTCAGGAACACATTTGTGGATTTTGGAGATGATATACACTGTAATTCTTTGATTGGGATAGTGGACATTCTAGAAAAAAGTGAACACAGAAGTACAAGACAAAAGTGAATAAATCTTCTCTTATATGTTAGAAACATTTACATGGAATCAAATTTCAGTGCAGTCACTCTGCTTTGATGAAGCTTTGCTTCAGCTCCTGACCTCAACTGCTTGACCAGTCTCCTGTGAGGATAATTAGAAGGTCTCTTTTTGAACAGCAAACCTATTTTTAGTGATGGAGCTACTCTTCATAGTGTCTTCTTGAGACTGATAACTAATGGCTGTCTTTTGAGAAAATCCTAACCTTTCCATGGATACCCTTTGTATATGTGTGACTGCTTCTCTGTTTTCACACTCAGGACTCCATAGTGGTAATTGATCACCATTACCTCTGACATTAACAAGAGCATCACATACATCATCACTAGAGTCATCAGAAGATTCTCTAATAAGGCACAGCATAGTCTAGGCCCAAGTGACCAAACTCACTTCATCTCTGTGTTTGTTTCTCATTTTCCAACATAGGCATTTAATTACCAGACAGCTAGATAAGGTTGTATAGAGTCCCAAAGTCTTCCACAGTATCAAAATTAGAGATCAGTTGAAGGCTTGCTTGCTGAGTTTTTATTTTTATCATTTTTAATTTATTTAAATATTTAATATGGTGTAACTTTCTGATTAGATTCTGTTTTTTCCTCTTCAGTAAGTGGGGAATTAGAGGCAGGCATGGTTCTACAGTTATCTTTGATTTCATCTGTGTTATATGTGTTAAGATTTACTTCCTTTTCTTTCAAAAAATTCTGAGATTGAGCTGCTCTATTGCTCTTAATATTCTGACAGCATGGGACTGTAGAGATCTCTCAGTGCTTAAGAGCACTTGTTGTTCTTCCAGAGGACCTATGTTCAATTCCCAGCAAACATGGTGGATCACAACTGTCTGTAGTTACAGTCCCAGTGGATATAACCCCTCTTCTGGCCTAAAAAGGCACTGTAAACTTGAGGTACACAGACACACATACAAGCAAAACACTCATACATATAAAATAAAAATGAAGGTTAAAATATTTTGATAGCATTATGTAAGAATTTTATTGAATATATAATTTAATACAAAGATAATTTGTATCTGTAAACTGAATCATTAGTATTACACTATCTGTAACTACCATATATCACACTCAGTGATACTGATATAATATCTTTAAACTCTGAAAAGATCTAATGAATTTTTAATTTTATTGAAGGTGGAAGAATACTAGATTATGCTCATTAATATTAAGCAGTTTTCTTATTGCCTTCTATGTACACTATCATATTCTCTATATTTATTTAATTTCCTCTTTCTTTTACAGTATTGATGTGACATTGATACCTTTATTTTCTTATGGTGCTAGATAAAATATTTAGTTCTCCAGAATTGAAGACTAAGATTTCAAAGATTTTTTCTTATACAAATGATGTTTATAATATTTTAAAGACATGTTTTAAAAAATTTATCAAGAAAAGGAAGGTCCCGTAGTTTCCACTTTCAAAGACTCAGAACATAGTCCACAGCATTTCCCTATGTTGCATCATTATGACACCTTTGGGAGTTTCTTCACCGTAGCCATTTTAAATTACCCAGATCATATAACAAGTGACAATATTGCTTCATGTTTTATTTTCAGGGAGAGTCAAGTCAACCTAAAACTCATACTTACTTGAACATTATTGGTGGAACCCTAATGTTAAAGATGAGCTTAAACAAACAATCCTACACGGGGGTAGGGTGCCGCCTTCAGCTTTCTCTTGAAATGGAATGTACATGTCAGAGTGGAAAAATAAGCTGCTGGGTACATCTATTCCCCAGAGTTCTCACAGAAAACCCTACTGACTGTCATCTGTCCATAGCACATCTCATAGTGACCGTTTTAATAAAAGGGACACAGCTGATTGATGCTCAGATACCCCATGTAATCAGATGATATTATTTCTACACTGGCTGTCTTTATTTATATGTCCTCTACTTTCTTTGGTGAAGGATGTAGGAAACTTTAAAGCAGCTTTTAAATGGCCCATCGTGGTCATTGCTCATTTGCTTGGTCATATGTTCTGCGCAGTATTCTTCTCTTTATTCTTGACTTCAGAGTCATTTTATTCTGTAAAGATATTTTTGTTTTTACTTCCCTGTCATTTCTTTGCCATTTTTAAGTATTTAAGCAAAGAAATATACATTGTAGATCTTTATTAACGTCAGACAGTATATTTATTTTAACTTTCATTATCTGAAAATTAGTAAAGAGAAACAAATAGAAGAATACTGAGGAACACCATGGTAAATTCACACTATTCATCATTTTGAGCACCTGATAATAATGAAGAATATGATTGTGATAATAATGAAGAATGTAATTATTTTATTTTAAAGTATAGCTAAAATAAAAGTAAGCTAATTGCTTCATTTCACAGGGATTAGAAGCCAAGATTGTCCTCAGTAACAAGGATAATTTTAAAAGATCATGACATATAACTTTGCTGGTTCTAAACACATGAATGTGTATGCTTGAAAATCAAGAGATTATATGATCCAGAGGAAGAAAAATCAGTATGTTAAAGAGACACCTCCATTCAAAGTTTATGCATCACTGTTCACAAGTTGACAAAAAATGAAAACCACCTATACATCCATTGAGGGTTGATAAATGAGGAAATATGGTATATATATATATATGTACTGAAATAAATTCCAACCTTTTTAAAAGCAGGAAATCCCAGCATTTGTGATGACTCTCAAGAACCTGGATGACATTATGTTAAGTGAAATAATTCAAACACAACATACATGATATTTCTTATACATATAATGTATAAAAGTTGAACTTATATAGACAGAATATCTAATACTGTTTGCTAGATTCTAGTCATGTGTTCTGGACCTTACTGGGAAAAGTAGAAACAAAGTTTCAGTCAGGATGAGTAAGTTCTAGAATCTGTTGCATAGCATGTTGACTATACTTAATAACAGTATATAGAGTACTTGAGAGTTTCTAAGATGGTAGATTTTAAATGTTCTTATCACCCACACAAAGGTAAATATTTTAGCTGATAGATATCTTAATAATGTGGCTATAGAAATCACTTCACAACATCAAGATGTATCAGAACACTGTATTGCATACCATTACTATATATATATATATTTTGTCAGTAACACCTCAATAAATAAAAATGAAAAATGAATACATTAATGGAGTTGTACCAAACATTTTCTTTTGCTATTTTATTCATAACCTAACACATTTGTTCTTGTCCTAATTTCATAAAATGTGTCATTATAAAATAATCTAATGTCTCTATAGTCTTATCATTCACCTTCATATTATTGATTTATATGGGTCATATTTACATATGATGTGAAGTGGTGATTGTGTGTCTCCGGTCTTCTGAGGAAATTACTTAGATTGACTTTGTTCTGAAGTAATTGTCTAGGTTGGCTTTGGTTCCACACATGCACAATGTAATTAGGTTTCTGTGTCTGACTTGTTTTGTGAAACATAATATCCTCCAGTTCTATCCATTTAGTTACAAATGACAGGATTTCATTCTTCTTTATGGATGAATAATGCTCCCTTCAGTGAAGTTAATCTCCTGAAGGCATGGAGCCAAGTGCAGAACAAGACAGGATGCTAGAAGAGATTGCCTCATGGGTTGGCAGCAGTCACTAAGACTTCCTTGCAAGGGGAATTTTCTCACAAGACAGAATTTCGGAATGGTCTCTTGTGTTTCTCTGTGTTGTCATGATTCTTACTGCCCCAAAATTGATACCATGATTACAATTTCATTTTCTAGGTGTGATGGCGTCTGTAGCTTCGTGTTTAGCTGGATTCTTCATGGCCTTTCTTCTCTTACAGATCACCGTACTCACCCAAGGTAGAGACATCCTCCCCATTTTATTGACTAAATTTGTTCTTTGACAATTTCACACATGCTTACAAGGCATTCTGCATACTCCTCCCCAACTCTCTCTTATTCCCCTTTCACCCTTGTCATCTCCTCTTTTCCTGACATGTCCCCTCCTCAGAATCGTGCTTTGTGCTTTGTTTTGTAACCCACTGATATTAATCAGGATTGTTTGTGTACCCACAAGTTTGGGACTATCTATTGTGATATGGTGGGTTCACATAACAGAAGACAATGACTGTTTCTGCCTTAAAATCCACCAATAGCCAAAAGTTCAGCGTGGAGGAGTAGGACCATTACTCTTGGTCCTTCTAGCATCATAATTTTCTGAATGATGATGACAGTCTCAGTCTTTTTTTTTAATTAAGATTTTTTTCATTCATTTTACACACCAAAGTTACCCTTCTTCCCTTCTCTCACCACCCCAGCCTCCCCGTCCCAACCTACCCCATACTCCCCCACCCCACACGAGGACAAGGGCTTCCCATAGCGAGGCATATCCAGTAGAGGCAAGTCCAAGCCCTTCCCCTTGCCGCAAGGCTACACGAGGTGTCCCATCATAGGTAGTAGGCTCCAAAAAGCCCACTCATGCAGCAGGGATGGATTCTGATCCTACTGCCAGGGGGTCCCCAAGCAGACCAAGCTACACATCTATCTTACCATGCAGAGGCCCTAGTCCAGTCCCATGCAGGCTCCACAGCCCTTGATCCAACTTTCATGAGTTCCAACTAGTTGGCTTTGGTCATCTCTGCAAGTTTCCCAACATGATCCTGATGCACTTGCTAATAAAATCCCTCTTCTCTCTCTTTGACTGGACTTCTGGAGCTCTACCTGGTGTTTGGCTGTGGATCACTGCACCTGCTTCCATCAGTCTTTGGAGAAAAACTCTGTGATGACAGTTAGGGTATTCACTGACAGTCTCAGTCTTATGAAGGTCTATTGTAGGCTACTAAAGCTGCTTGAGATTATGTTTTCAATGGCTGTGTTATTCTTTAAGATAGCATTTTATAGCAGTTTTCCCTATCACCTGGCTCTTACATTTTCTCTGCTTCCTCTTTCCCAATGTTCCCTGACCTTTAACTATCATTTATTCCAAGTATCTTGAGCACCCACGAGTCTCTGCATACAAAATCCAATAGCATAGGAATAAGGCCAAGAATAGGCTAATGGTACGTCACGAAATTAAATAGTTTGTAGCAAAGAAACTGTCAATAAAGAGAAAAGGCAGCCTTTAATCCTAAAGCTTGGGAATCAGGGACAGGTGGATCTCTGTGAGTTAAAGACCTCCTTGGTGTACATCAAGAGTTCCAAGCCATCAGAACAATGTAATAAGACACTGTCTCAAAAGCAAAACAACCAAACCAAACCAAACAACATAAAATAGTGTATTTGTAACAATAATTCAAGAAAAAGAGGCCATGAATTTAATTGAGAGAGCAAGGGGGTACATGAGAAGGGTTCAGGGAAGGGAGGAAAGGCAGGAAATTATGTAACTATAATTTCAAAAATGAGAAAATTATTATCTGCAAATACATTTTTAATTGAAATAGAATTATATCACCTTCTTTCATCCAGACACTCCCAGGTATCCTTCCTGCCCTCTTATGTCACTCCACCAATCTCAAGTTGACAGCATTTTTATTTAATTATTCCTGTCATATATATATATATAAAACTTGTTGAGTATTTTTGTGCTGTTTGTGTGTATATAGTCTTTCAAGACTGATCACTCTGCATTGGAGAACCAAAAAAGGTGCTCCTTCTCCCAGCAATCATTAGTTGCTTATAGTTCTTTGTCTAGGGTTGAATCCTGATTTCTTCCTTCAACATTAATATGCCTGTTGATATTGCCATTGTTCTAGTATTGTTTATTAGCCATTTCTTGGAAAGACTGACTGTCTCAGTGCAGACCTGGCATTCTGGCTCTTACAAAATTTCCATCCCCTCTTGTACTATGTTCTCTGAGCTGTAGAAGTAGAAACTATAATGTAGATGTAGCTTGTGGGTTGGGCTTCCCACAATCTTTTGTTTCTGCATTGTGCCTAGTCACAGTTTCTGGGATGGTCTCCATTTCCTGAAGAGAGATATTTGCTCTAAGAGAGGGTGCCAGCTTCACCTGAGGACATAAATAAAAAAAAAATCAATGGATCCGTTGTGAAATGTCATCCTTCACATAAATATGAAATCATGAATTAATCTCCCAAGTGAAGCTAATATAATTTTCTTCTTATATATCAATGCCTGAGATTACATGCATAGGAGTACACACATATTTATACACCAAGTATAAAACAAACATGCACATATATTTGTGTATGTATAGAAATGCATGCAGGCATGTATACATGAAAATACTTATATATCCATGTATTCTTTTCGATAATTTGAAATGAACTATGTACAAGTTTTGCAAATTGCTTTTAAAATATGAGTTTTAAGTAATTTTGTATGAATGTTTTGCTATTCTTTTCACAGTTTTGGAGAATTTTATCTTGTGATCACTTAAAACCACTTTACTTGTGTTCTACTATATAGATCTACTGAACTATTATACTGCACCATTAAAGAATAATGAAAGATATGTTAAAGAAACATACATCATTAAAATAAGAATGGAAGATTTATTATTATTTCAAGATATTATATACAAATTCAAAGTTACCAATTTAAATTATTACATATAAAACTTCACATAAGTATAAATATGTGTATGAAAATTTTAGTATTGATCTATCAAGTCACATGAAATTCTGCATGATCCCTTGTAATTTAGTTACACTTTCTTGAATGATTGAGCTTTTTAGAGAGTACTGACATCTCTGTGTGTACATAGAATAGATCCTTTTACTTTGGTGTGGCACTTACAGGAGCACAATTTATAGCATTCCCTTCTGTAGTGAGGTTTCTAAATGAGCAGGTGATAAACTCAGTTCATGAAGAGCTTCCCTAGCTCCTAAACGCTATGCTCACTGTTTCTTTTCTCTCTTCTTGTATTCACCTGGATATGAGATGGATTGACCCAACATCATCTTTACCTTCTTGGGTTGAGAATTCTGATCATCAATCATCACTTTAAATTATTGAATTCCTCCCCCCAGTAAGTGATACAGAAGCAGATACATTGAGCATCTCTCTGCGCCTAGCAGCTTCCCCATTTTGATCCTCCAGTGGATGCTTATTTTGTAGGGGTTTTAATTAATTATGGGAAATAGTTTTTCAGTTTATCAACATTTTGAGTTTGTTTTCAGCAGGGAAGTTGTTTCAGTTTTCACATAATTCTCTCTTACCACATCACTTAGAGTTTTGACAGCAAGAACTCTAAATGTATTAATATATTAATTTCTAAAATTTGTTTTAAAAACTATGTTTATTTGCTATTTGCATAGAGGTATAACTTTCTAAAGAACTTTATTCCGTGTCTATGTTCCAAATATGGTGATGTAAATGCCAAAGTAGCTAGTGTAGAGATGGGAGTACCTAGTTGAATTTGGATTTGTCTTGGATTTATTGTTTATCTTTTTGTATTGAGATATATGTACACACAGTAAAGTACATTAAGTGTACAACTCAATGAAGTTTTGCTTATAGGGACATTCATGAATCCATTCTTCAGCTCCAGATACTGAACATTTGTAGCATCCCAAAATGTTGTGTTAACCTTTCCTAGTCAATACCATACTCTTCTTGCCAAAGTGACCATTGTTCTAACTTCCTTTGCCATTAATCACAAATGTTACTGTATCATGTCATTTATAACAATCTCTATAACAGCCAAAATTATTCACCATTAATCATTTATGATGACAGGAGTTTGTTCTTTTGGATATGTTTTCAGTATTAGCATTTGGATTTGTTTGTATTACTTTTGTTGCTTTGTGTTTTAGGGTTATTAGGATTAATACTGTCATTAATAATTCTTAAAACAATGTAAACATCTACTAAAAATTTCTGGGTTGTGGACAGTGCTATATGTATAACTTTAGTTGATACTGATACTTTTCCATATAAATAGAGTCCTCTATTTTATGATCTGTGGCAAAGTCAGTCCTTGTCCTGGTACTTTAACATTGTAATAGGGATCAATTATATTTCAATGAGGTTTTGCTTTGCATTTCCCTGATGGCTGATGATGTTGGACATCCTTTCATATACTTTTTTGGTCATTAGGACATCACTTTAAATTAAATACATCCATACTGTTTTCCTATTTTAGAAAATTAGCTTGAATTTTTATAAAATCAGCACCTGCTATCTATTTTGAACACAGTTCCTTTCTCAGATATAGTATAGCTATCTTCTAGTCTGTAGCTTTCTCTTTTTGTCCATATTCTGATGCACAGAAATTACTAAATTTCATGAAGTATGATGATTTATCAGCTTTTCTCTGATTGTGTTTTTGTCTCTTTTCAGCTTGTGTTTACATAGAAGTATTGCTTTTGCCCTAATTGTGTCTACCCACATATGGGACACAGGTAGCATCCATTTGAGAATGAGCACTTCTACAAACTTTTCTTCTCTTGAATCCACACTACCAATCATAACACCGTCTTTCTTCTCTTCCTAGCTATGAGCTTGGATATACAGATTAACATTCAGGTTCCAGATGCAGAAGGGGTACTGGTGGAGTGTACTTCAGGAAGGTTGATCCCACCTGCTGAGATGACATGGAGAGACAGCAAGGGGAATATAATTCCACATTCATCAAAATTTGACTCTCAGGATGGATTATTGTACTTGAAGAGCAGCATTCTTCTGAAGAACAGAACACATGGTCCTGTTACTTGTTCCATTTACAATGTAACTACTAATCAAGAGATAAAAAGAAGCATTGTTCTACCAGGTATGTTCTTATGCCTTGGTTCTATCAAAGATGAATTGTTTTAATCAAGGATTCAAATTGAGGAGAAATTAAGTGAAATAATAAATGTGAAGTTATATTACAAGTTACAAAGTGCTGTAGAGCTGCACTATTTGAGTTGCTGGAAATCAGAAAAATCCTGGATGCTATGAACAATGTTTTAAAGAAAGATATTGGGGCTGGAGAGAAGTCTCAGAGATTAAGAAAACTTGTTCCCTATGAGGGCCTGTTTGGTTCCTAGCACCCATACTGGATGGCTCACAACCATCTGTAACCCTAGATCAAGGGGATCCAGTGCCCTCCTCTGGACACCACATGCTCCTGGAGGCATGTGCACATGCACACTCACAGACATCCACTCTCACTCATACATAGAAAATAAATCTTAGAGAAGCTATTGAAATAATTGGACAATGAGCTCTCATTCTGTGTTAAGGATTCAAAAGGTGTGACTTCCACATAAATTTCTAGATTCCTATTTCTAATTTGGGCCCTTGAATATTGCTTCTCCTTTAAAATTATCATTTTGTCTCATCTGGAAAATAACATATATAACTTATGAGGTAAAAGGAAGATTAGAATCTTTCTGTATGTGCCTTTGTAGATAATAGGAGTCAAGGCAACAGGTAAAAGGACATATTATGAATACAAAAATAAAGCACGAGGAAGCATGAAAGAGATGGCAGGGGGGACTGAAAGGCTAGGAACAAGAAGATTACACATAGAGAACCAGGAAATGGCCTCCAGTCCTCAGTCCTATCCCAGATTCTGGAGGGAGAAGTAAAGACAAAGCTTCAACCACAATCAAGCCTGGCAGCCTTATGACAGCCTGGTGATCCGTGCCATAGAATATGCCTGTAGTTCTCATGAGTCCAATTGCAGGGCATTTGATGCAATAGTGACTCCTCTTGCATGACAAGACAGTATTGGTGAAAAAAAATCCATTTTCTGCTCTCTGTCTCAGAGCAGTGTACTTGGAGTCTGAGCTAGCAGTTCTACCCTTCCTGTGTTAGCCTCCATGCTGTTTGTCTTATCAGTGGCCCAGAAATCAAGGACCAAGGCAACCTTGGAATAAACCATGTGAAATCATGAGCCAAAATAAGGCATTCATCCTTCAAACATTTTTAAAAACATTTTGTTAGAGTGATAAAAGTTTCTAATACAACATGTAAGTAAAGAGGCAGGATTATAAAACTCAATTTTCCATGCAAGAGTGCTGTTGAAGAAGGAAATGTATGCTTAACAGCCACACTTAATTATCTATCTACTTTGTACTGTATATGTAGATGAAGGCTGTTAGTTAATGAAACTAGACTCAGAGGAAAAACAAGATTTGGAAGTTGTTAGTCCCATAATAGGACAGAAATAGATGAAAGAAGGTTTTTTTACCTTGTTAGCAAGGGAAGGCAACATGGATAAGCAGTTAGAAAACCTTTGGACATTAGTTCAGTTCTTGGAACCCATATGGTGGAAGGAGAGAACCTGATACTAAAATCGTTTCCAAAGTCTGTGCCAAGGAACCACTTAAAATAGCTAAGTTAATAGGAAAAATAGAAAAGATAGATTTATTCAATGGGGCTACTTTGGGAAGAGGGGCAAAGAGATCCAGTGATTTCCCAAGTCCATCTTCAAGAACCCTAAGTGAGATTAAGGTTTAAGGAGATAACTAAGGATATGTTCATTCAGTTTTGGTGAGTCTCTTTGTGTGAGGGTTCCTGGTATGTAATTTGCACCCTGCAAAATGAATAGCTTGTAGATTGTCCTATGTACAGTGTTTGGAATTTAATATGAGCTACTGTACACAAAATTTCCAGTTGTGCAATTTCTTCCATGCTAATAAGAACCCTGCAAGTAAGAGCAGACCCTTCTGGCTAAAATAAGCCCTAGGTAAAATCTAAGAAGTCCTGGTCAAGTTGTGGTACCTCCACAACTGACTCATTATTGTTTGGGTTTCAGTTTCATCCTACAAGGGAGTCTGACAAGTTGCTAGATCTGTGTGAAATATTTATTCAGTGGAGACAAGTTTCCCCTTGTACTATAGCCTTTTCCTTCTCCCAGTATGAGATCCCTGGGAAAATTCTCATTTCTTTGGGGGCACATTGTTTCAATAGTCTGAGAGTCAGATTGAGAGACACAAATGTCCCCAGAATATAAGGACATTTGGGAGAAAAAGGTGATTGACTGTCTTAACCACATGTGAATCCTGTGAACTTCAATAAAGATCAGCAGGGCATGATATGCCATGGGTATAATAGTAGCATGAATATTATGGGGAAAATCAACCACTTTCTATGGATTTAAAGCTGGATTTAAAGCTTGTTCCACAGGAAAAAACATATACCTGCTATTTGTAAATCATATAGACCCCAGGATTAAAACTACTATTATTTTGCTAAATGAATACAGTGTCAAATTGCCTTTTAAATTGGAATCTCTCTACCCAGATATTAGAGAAGTTTTGAGATCATTTCAGGGAAGTTTTTGTGCATTGGATATTGGTTAACACAGGAACTCACAATTGGTCAAAATGTAAAGAATAGGTGTTTTTGGAGTGTTCAACCACAAATGGTGCATCGAAGCCAAATAGTGTTACTCAAATATTTGGGGATTGGTAGACATAAACAGAGCACTGGAATCTGAACTAGACAGGGAGAAGAGAGTGAACCTAGCACTCTGCATGCTGGTCCTGGTACTCTCAGGCCCTGCTCAAGTAACCCACTTTGCAGAAAAGGGGCTGCAGAAAACAAGCAATCCACTACACTATGTCTCAGGGATTTATCTCTCTCCCTCCTTTCCAGCAATAAACCACATGTGAAGGAAAGATAGGTCCAGATACTGAGAAATTAACTTGTTACAATCCTCAGGTCCTACTCTTGGCCACCATGAATGGAACTCTGACCATCATGATGTTCACAGTCAGAATTCCCTTCTGCCAAAACTTCTCAGTGTTTCCATATCTGACCCCCCTCCTCTTCACAGCTGCCTCAGTGGCCCTCTACTTTCCAGGCACTGTGGCAAGTGTCCCTAGACTTCCTGAGTATTTAATCATCTTTCTCTTCAGGTGTTTAGATTATCTCACTTTCAAATAATAACCAACTCTTAAGATGGCCAAGAAAGAACAATTGGAAGTGGGACATGGGCAAGATATATCCTTCAAAAGCATGTCCCTTTTTAACTACTTTATCTACTCAATCCCATTGAATAACATTTTTGCCATTTTCAAAAAATCCCATCAAATTATGAATCCATCAACGGAATAATCCACTGACAAAGTCAGAGCCCTTGTGATCCAGACACTTCCCAGTGATTGGATCTGCCAACTGAGGACTAAGCCTGTAATGTGAATCTTTTCATTGAAATGTATATCCAATTCATAACACCAAGTGCTTCTGTTCTCTTTCAGATGTCCTCTTCAAACCAGAGTATATGTCATTGATGTCAAACAGACCTTCATATCCTGTAATATATTTGACCATTATACTTGTTTTATATTGTCTCAAAGCAATACTTGTTTGTTGTCTCAAGTGGAAAACATGTGAATTCATGAGAGGTAAAGAGTTCCAAAACTATTTCTTCTTGAAATACAATGCTCAAATGTGATAAATACAAAATTATTTACCCCAGAACTTTAGTGTATTCCAATACTCTTTGTCAAAGAGGGTCTCAAACTCTTCAGAGAACCTCAGGCTAAGCTGCCACCCTATAGTGCTATCATCACAATTGCTTGCAAGGTCTCAGGATTCCTTCAGAGGTATCATTACTAATTTCTGTTCACTTTTGGTGTTTGTGGAATCTGTATCATAATAGACTTTTTCTCTTTCATAGGTACTTGACAGATTTTAGAGTTATTGCTGAAAATTTCTAGGCTTTTTTACATTGTTAGAAAGAGAAAGAGAAACATACAGCAACAAATAACTGGATTATTCATCTTTCCTAATATTTTCCCAAGTGTTCTTTGTTCTCATGAGACTAGCCTGAACACTACATACATTAGGGGTGATCTTAATTTAAGGGCGCTAAGACAGATGGTATGGAAGGTACAGGATATGTTTTGAACAGCCTCTTGCAGTGCTGGACATCAGGACACGATGAGTAAGATTCAAAATGATTTAGAGAAGACACAGGCTAATGACAGGAAAGAACGGAAAGGTTCCCTTTCACTTATCTAACTCACAGTGTCCTCACACTACCATTTTATTGATCGTTATACCCATAAAACATTCAGATAAGCCAGCATGCACTAGGTCTGTCACCCGGTAGATTACATTCTACACAATGTGGAGGAGAATAGAAAGGAGTTCTTCATTCTAGCCTTTATTTGCCCAAAGTGCAAACGACCATAAAATTTTAGCTTCAGAAACTTTAGACTTCATAAGAGAAAAGAACTTTTGTATATTCTAGGTTATTATTGATGAAGGATGATATTAACTAGGGGACTTTAGAGATAATTTCATCTAACTCAAAGGATGAATTTCATTTGAGAGTTACTGTGAAAATGGGACTTAGCTTCATTAAGAAAAGCATGAGTGCACATGATACAATGTGGGAAGTCATGTACACAATGCACAAAGACATCTAACATCCTGAATGTATATTCATAATATGATGGGGAATAGAATCAATAGCTTGTAATCAATATCTTACTAATTTTTCCAAACAACCTCATAAAGTTCTACTTATTATTTCTAGATGGACAAGTTATTAAGGGCCCAAGTTTTAGGTAAATTGTTTAAGCTGAATAAATGCATAAATGTAGATCATAAATTGAAATGAAAGTATTTCAAATCCCAGACACTTCTCTCCAACTATGATACTCTTTATGAAGATGTGGACTAGCAAAACCTTCCTTGCATACTTTCAATGGTGGAGTGGCTACTTCTTCACTAGCAAACTTGACTTATTCACTCATTTATTCAACATTTGTATATTGGATAGTTCTTAAATATTAAGAACTGTTATAGATAGTGATAATAAAATAAAAGAGTAAACAAGAGCTTATTTTGAATAAGGAAACTCTTTTTTCCTTAATGTTCTTGTTGGTAATTTCTGATATTTATGATAAAATATAGTTTAAAAAAACATCAACCAAAAATAAAACAAGAAAACTCATATACACATAAAGTGAACAAAGCCACTATTCAGCACCAACCGAAACAAACAGGCACCAACAAAACATATATTTTTTAAATCTCTTCACCCTTAGTGTTCATAGTTATTGGTTTATTGCATGGTATGGTTCAGAATAACCCAGATATCTTGTTATTTACTTTCGTCTCTAAATGTTCAGCCGATCAATCATTTTTCTAACATCTAGCTCACTATATGGTTTGGTAAGCAGCAGCAATCTGCTGTGAAGCAATCTTTCTCACACTGTGGTAAGCTTCCTAGAACATACACAGAAGCTCAAACTAAGAAGGAATGAATGGCCAAGCAGCAAGGATGTTACAGAGATATTATTGGGTGCATGGAAGTCATTACAATTGCTAAAGTCTTGGCTTCCAAGGCAGCTTCTCCCCCTTTTAGCTAGTTTTGAGTTTCACAGAAACCCTACTCTATAAATCCTACAACCTTTGTGTACTAAAGCATTGAGACAAGGCTATAGTGAGCAGGGTCCCACAACATCCAAATTATATTTTCAGGCTAATTACATGCTGCACACTCACAAGAAAAGCAAGAATATATTTATTATTTGATTTTATTTTTAAGCCTGCTCTGTCTTCATGCTAAGTGGCCATTAATCTTAGCTTCACCCAATTCTAAGTTCTATCTCCACCAAAAATTCCTACCTGTAACCCTAACCCGAAAATCTTGCTTATGAGACTTTAGCCCTGACATAGGTTAAATAATCAAATGGATACAGCACTGAGACCTTCAAGAAACTACCTATATTCAGCATTTCTCTTGCTATCCCAATGTATTCCCAATGTTCTAGGCTCCTAAACCTTCTTTTTTTATTTTATAATTTAATTTAATTTTACATATCATCCAAAGGTTCCCCTACCCCACCTCCCCCCCCCACATTCCCCCCAGCCCACTCCCTATTCCCATCTCCTCCAGGGCAAAGACTCCCCTGGGGATTCAGCTCAACCTGGTAGATTTAGGCCTGGCAGGTCCAGTCCCCTCCTCCCAGGCTGAGCTAAGCATCCCTGCATAGGCTCCAGGTTCCAAACAGCCAGCTCATGCACTAAGGACAGGTCCTGGTCCCACTGCCTGGGGGCCTCCCAAACAGTTCAAGCTAATCAGCTGTCTCACATATCCAGAGGGCCTGATACAGTTGGTGGCTCCTCAGCTATTGGTTCATACTTCATGTGTTTCCATTAGTTTGGCTATTTGTCCCTGTGATTTTTCCAATCATGGTCTCAACAATTCTCGCTCATATAATCCCTCCTCTTTCTCACCAATTGGACTCCTGGAGCACCACCTGGGGCTTGGCCGTGGATCTCTGCATCTGCTTCCATCAGTCACTGGATGAGATTTCTAGCAGGACAGTTAGGGTGTTTGGCCATCCTATCACCAGAGTAGGTCAGTTCGGGCTTTCTTTTGACCATTGCCAATAGTCTATTGTGGAGGTAACTGTGGATTTCTGGTGACCTCTCTAGCACTTTGCTTCTTTCTATTCCCATGGGGTCTTCATTCATCATGGTCTCTCATTCCTTGTTCTCCCTCTCTGTTCTTGATCCAGCTGGGATCTCCCCATCCCCTAAGCTCTCTTTCCCTCGACCCTTGCCCTTCATTACCCCCACTTATGTCCAGGTTGCTCATGTAGATCTCATTCATTTCTCTTTCATGGGGCGATTCCTGTGTCTTTCTTAGAGTCCTGTTTTCTAGGTAGCCTCCCTGGAGTTGTGAGTAGCATTCGAGTCACCTTTGTTTTACATCTAGTATCCTCCTGAGTGAGTACATACCATGTTTGTCTTTCTGAGTCTGGATTACCTCACTCAGGATGATTTTTTCTAGGTCCATTCATTTGCCTGCAAACCTCATGATGTCATTGTTTTTCTCTGCTGAGTAGTATTCCATTGTGTATAGGTACCACATTTTATTTATCCATTCTTCAGTTGAAGGGCATCTAGGTTGTTTCCAGGTTCTGGCTATTACGAACAATGCTGATATGAACATAGCTGATGAACAAGTGCCCTTGTGGTATGATTGAGCATTCCTTGGGTTCCAAGAGTGGTATAGCTGGGTCTTGAGGGAGATTGATTCCCAATTTTCTAAGAAAGCACCATATTGATTTCCAAAGTGGCTGTACAAGCTTGCATTCCCACCAGCAGTGGAGGACAGTATCCCTTGTTCCACATCCTCTCCAGCATAAGCTGTCGTCAGTGTTTTTGATCTCAGCCATTCTGACAGGCGTAAGGTGGTATCTCAGAGTTGTTTTGATTTGCATTTCCCTGATTAGGGATGTTAAGCAATTCTTTAAATGTCTTTCAGCCATTTGAGCTTCCTCTGTTGAGAATTCTCTGTTTAGTTCTATAGCCCATTTCTTAATTGGACTGTTGGGCAATTTGATGTCTAATTTCTTGAGTTCTTTATATATTCTGGATATCATCAGTCCTTTGTCAGATGTGGGGTTGGTGAAGACCTCTTCCCATTCTGTAGGCTGTCGCTTTGCCTTGTTGACCATATCCTTTGCTCTAAAAAAATCTCAGCTTCAAGAGGTCCAATTGAAGACGCAGGTAGGCCTGCGGTGGGGGCCCGTGGAGGTAGACGGGCCCAGCAGCAGCCCGCTGAGGTAAACGGGCCCGGCGGCAGCGGCCGACAGGGATATTCAGGCCCGGCGGCAGCCGGCAGAGACATTCAGGCCCAGCGGCGGCCCACAGAGGTAGACAGGCCCGGCGGCAGAGACAAGCAGACGCAGGTAGGCCTGCGGCGGGGGCCCGTGGAGGTAGACGGGCCCAGCGGTGGCAGCCGGCAGAGACATTCAGGCCCAGCGGCAGCCCACAGAGGTAGACGGGCCCAGCGGCGGCCTGCTGAGGTAAACGGACCCGGCGGCAGCGGCCGACAGGGACATTCAGGCCCAGCGGCAGCCGGCAGAGACATTCAGGCCCAGCGGCGGCCCACAGAGGTACACAGGCCCGGCGGCAGAGACAAGCAGACGCAGGTAGGCCTGCAGTGGGGGCCCGTGGAGGTAGACGGGCCCAGCAGCAGCCCGCTGAGGTAAACAGGCCCGGCGGCAGCAGCCGACAGGGATATTCAGGCCCGGCGACAGCCGGCAGAGACATTCAGGCCCAGCGGCGGCCCACAGAGGTAGACAGGCCTGGCGGCAGAGACAAGCAGACGCAGGTAGGCCTGCGGTGGGGGCCCGTGGAGGTAGACGGGCCCAGCGGTGGCAGCCGACAGGGATACTCAGACCCGGCGGCAGCCGGCAGAGACATTCAGGCCCAGCGGCAGCCCACAGAGGTAGACGGGCCCAGCGGCGGCCTGCTGAGGTAAACGGACCCGGCAGCAGCAGCCGACAGGGACATTCAGGCCCGGCAGCAGCCGGCAGAAACATTCAGGCCCAGCGGCGGCCCACAGGGGTAGACTGGCCCGGCGGCAGAGACAAGCAGACGCAGGTAGGCCTGTGGCGGCGGCCTGTGGAGGTAGACGGGCCCAGCAGCGGCCCGCTGAGGTAAACAGGCCCGGCGGCAGCGTCCGATAGAGACATTCAGGCCCGGTGGCGGCCCCCAGAGGCAGACAGACCCAGCGGCAGCTGACAGGGACATACAGGCCCGGCGGCGGACTGCAGAGGTAAACAGGTCCAGGGACGGAGACAAGCAGACGCAGTTTGGAACAGGGACGCCCCAACCCCAACATCTGGGGAAGAAGCTATCTCGGTGGGTCAGAACCAGAACGAATCTGAACACTCCGTCTGAGGACAACCCAGGGCCCAGCTGCTGATCCTGTGAAACCCAACAATTCGGAGGTGTTGGTGAGACTACCCTGCTCAGCTGAAACCCATCTGGGAGAGGATTCAGATGCCTACAGTTTAAAGTCTGAGGAAACAAGATCAGCTGAGGAGTTGACAAATGAACAAAACGTGACCTGGGAACACAGAAGAAGGCGCTACCCAGACACCAAACCAGATCACCAGAATCATAAGTATATAATTCACCGATCGAAATCAGCTGCCCCTGAAGAAATAGCCCAATAGCACCAATTTAACCAAGAACCACTACTAAACCAAGACTAAAAATTAGAACAAGAGAGGCACTCTCAGACACAGACACCACCTGCACCTCACAGAGGAAGAGATGAGTAGACGCCAGTGCAAAAATACAGGCAACAACATAAAGACCTATATGGCAACATCAGAACCTAGTGATTCTACACCTGCAAGACCTAAACATACCATGACAGAAGAAACAGAAGAAATCAACCCTAAAAATGACATTAAGAAGATGATAGAGGCCCTTAAAGAAGAAATAAAACATTCCCTCAATGAGGAAATAAAAACTTTCCTTAAAGAGGAATTGAAAAACTACCTTAAAGAGGAAATAAAAACTTTCCTTAAAGAGGAAATAAAAAACTCCCTTAAAGAGGAAATAAAAACTTCCCTTAAAGAGGAAATGAAAAACTCCATTAAAGAGGAAATAAAAAACTCCCTTAAAGAAATGGAAGAAAAAACGAACAAAAAATGGGAAGAAATCAAAGAAAGCCAAGAAAATGCAATTAAACAGATGAAAGAAACATTCCAAGATCTGAAAAATGAATTTGAGACAATAAAGAAAACACATGCTGAGGGAATGCTGGAAATAGAAACCCTGACAAAACGAACAGGAACTACAGAAACAAGCATAACCAACCGATTGCAAGAAATGGAACAGAGAATCTCAGACGCTGAAGACATGATAGAGAAAATAGATTCGTCAGTCAAAGAAAACAATAAAGACAAAAAAGTCCTAACACAAAACGTCCAGGAAATTTGGGACACCATGAAAAGACCAAACCTAAGAATAATAGGGATAGAAGAAGGAGAAGAATACCAACTCAAAGGCACAGAAAATATATTCAACAAAATCATAGAAGAAAACTTTCCTAACCTAAAGAAAGAAATACCTATGAAGATACAAGAAGCTTACAGAACACCGAATAGGCTGGATCCAAAAAAAAAGTCCCCTCGCCACATAATAATCAAAACACTAAACACACAGAATAAAGAAAAAATATTAAGAGCCGCAAAGGAAAAGGACCAAGTAACATATAAAGGCAAACCCATCAGAATAACACCAGACTACTCAATAGAGACTATGAAAGCTATAAGATCATGGACAAACCTCATGCAGACACTAAGAGACCACGGATGCCAACCCAGACTATTATACCCAGCAAAACTCTCAATCACCATAGGCGGAGTAAACAAAATATTCCAGGATAAAACCAGATTTAATCAATACCTGTCCACAAACCCAGCCCTACAGAAAGCACTAGAAGGGAAAATTCAACCCAAAGAAGCTTAACACATCCATGAAAAATCAAGCAATAGATAATCCTACACCAACATACACCACAGAAGGACAACACAACACAACCAAAAAAATAACAGGAATTAACAATCACTGGTCATTAATATCCATCAATATCAATGGTCTCAACTCACCTATAAAAAGACACAGGCTAACAGAATGGATAAGAAAACAGGACCCATCCATATGCTGCATACAAGAAACACACCTTAACTCCAAAGACAGACACTACCTCCGAGTAAAGGGCTGGGAAAAGGTTTTCCAAGCAAATGGACCTAAGAAACAAGCTGGTGTAGCTATCCTAATATCTAATAAAATAGACTTCAAACTAAAATCAATCAAAAGAGACCAGGATGGACATTACATATTCATCACGGGAAAAATCCACCAAGATGAAGTCTCGATTCTAAACATTTATGCTCCAAATACAAAAGCACCCACATTCATAAAAGAAACACTACTAAAGTTTAAAACGCACATCAAACCCCACACATTAGTAGTGGGAGATTTTAACACACCACTCTCACCAAAAGATAGATCTACCAGACTGAAACTTAACAAAGAAATAAAGGACCTAACAGATGTTATGACTCAAATGGACCTAATAGATATCTACAGAATATTCCATCCTAACACAAAAGAATATACCTTCTTCTCAGCACCCCATGGAACCTTCTCAAAAATTGACCACATGCTTGGACACAAAACAAATCTCAACAGATACAAAAAAATTGGAATAACCTCCTGTATCTTATCAGACCACCATGCCTTAAAGTTAGAACTCAATAACAACAAAAATTATAGAAAACCCACAAACTCATGGAAACTGAATAATGCCCACCTGAAACATCAATGGGTCAAGGAAGAAATAAAGACAGAAATTAAAGAGTTCCTAGAATTCAATGAAAATGAAAGTACAACATACCCAAACTTATGGGACACTATGAAAGCAGTGCTAAGAGGAAAATTCATAGCTCTAAATGCACACATAAAGAAGATGGAGCAATCCCATACCAATGAATTAACAGCACAACTGAAAGCTCTAGAACAAAAAGAAACAAACTCACCCAGGAGAAATAGACGCCAGGAAATAATCAAATTGAGGGCTGAAATCAACGAAATAGAAAACAAGAGAACAATACAAAAAATCAATGAAACAAAGAGTTGGTTCTTTGAAAAAATCAACAAGATAGACAAACCACTAGCCAAATTAACCAAAAGGCAAAGAGAGAGCACCCAAATTCACAAAATCAGAAATGAAAAGGGAGACATAACAACAGACAATGAGGAAATCCAGAGAATCATCAGATCATACTTCAAAAACCTGTACTCCACAAAAATGGAAAACCAGGAAGAAATGGACAATTTTCTGGATAAATACCAAATACCAAAATTAAATCAAGACCAGATAAATCATTTAAATAGACCAATAACCCCTAAAGAAATAGAAACAGTCATCAAAAGTCTCCCAACCAAAAAAAGCCCAGGACCAGATGGTTTCAGTGCAGAATTCTACCAGACTTTCAAAGAAGAAATAATACCAATCCTCTTCAAAGTGTTCCACACAATAGAAACAGAAGGAACACTACCAAACTCTTTTTATGAGGCTACAATTACCCTGATACCCAAACCACACAAAGATGCAACAAAGAAAGAGAACTACAGACCAATCTCCCTCATGAACATTGATGCAAAAATACTCAACAAAATATTGGCAAACCGAATCCAAGAATACATCAAAACAATCATCCATCACGACCAAGTAGGATTCATCCCAGGGATGCAAGGATGGTTCAACATACGGAAATCAGTCAATGTAATACACCATATAAACAAACTGAAAGAAAAAAACCACATGATCATCTCCCTAGATGCTGAAAAAGCCTTTGACAAAATCCAACACCCCTTCATGATAAAGGTCTTAGAAAGAATAGGAATACAAGGAACATTTCTAAACATAATAAAAGCAATTTATAGCAAGCCAAAAGCAAACATCAAATTAAATGGAGAGAAACTCAAAGCGATACCACTAAATTCAGGAACAAGACAAGGCTGTCCACTCTCCCCATATTTATTCAATATAGTACTAGAAGTGCTAGCTAGAGCAATAAGACAACAAAAGGAGATCAAAGGGATACAAATTGGCAAGGAAGAAGTCAAACTTTCACTATTTGCAGATGATATGATAGTATACATAAGTGACCCCAAAAACTCTACCAGGGAACTTCTACAGTTGATAAACTCCTTCAGTAAAGTGGCAGGATATAAGATCAACTCAAAAAAATCAGTAGCCCTCCTATACACAAATGATAAAAGGGCTGAGAAAGAAGTCAGAGAAACATCACCCTTTACAATAGCCACAAATAATATAAAATACCTTGGGATAACACTAACTAAACAAGTTAAAGACCTTTTTGATAAGAACTTTAAATCTCTAAAGAAAGAAATTGAAGAAGATATCAGAAAATGGAAGGATCTCCCATGCTCATGGATAGGTAGGATTAACATAGTAAAAATGGCAATCTTACCAAAAGCAATCTACAGATTCAATGCAATCCCCATCAAAATCCCAACACAATTCTTCACAGACTTGGAAAGAAAAATACTCAACTTTATATGGAAAAACAAAAGACCCAGGATAGCTAAAAGAATCCTATATGATAAAGCAACCCTTGGAGGCATCACCATCCCGGACCTCAAACTCTACTATAGAGCTATAGTAATAAAAACAGCTTGGTACTGGTATAAAAACAGACATACGGACCAATGGAATCGAATTGAAGACCCTGACATTAATCCATGCACATATGAACACCTGGTTTTTGACAAAGGAGCCAAAACTATACAATGGAACAAAGAAAGTATCTTCAACAAATGGTGCTGGCATAACTGGATGTCAATATGTAAAAGATTACAAATAGATCCATATCTGTCACCATGCACAAAACTCAAGTCCAAGTGGATCAAAGACCTAAACATAAATCCAGTTACACTAAACTTAATAGAAAAGAAAATAGGAAGCACTCTTGAACGCATTGGCACTGGAGACCATTTCCTAAATAAAACACCGACAGCACAGACCCTGAGCACAACCATTAATAAATGGGACCTCTCAAAACTGAGAAGCTTTTGCAGGGCAAAAGACACAGTCAATAAGACAAAAAGACAGCCAACAGATTGGGAAAAGATCTTCACCAATCCCACATCTGACAGAGGATTGATCTCCACAATATATAAAGAACTCAAGAAACTAGACATCAAAGCACTGAACAGTCCAATTAAAAAATGGGCTAAAGAGCTAAACAGAGAATTCACAAAACAAGAACTACAAATGGCTGAAAGACATTTAAAGAAATGCTCAACATCCTTAATCATCAGAGAAATGCAAATCAAAACGACTCTGAGATACCACCTTACACCTGTTAGAATGGCTAAGATCAAAAACACCAATGACAACCAATGTTGGAGAGGATGTGGAGCAAAGGGAACACTCCTCCACTGTTGGTGGGAATGTAAACTTGTACAACCACTGTGGAAATCAGTATGGCGGTTTCTCAGAAAATTAGGAATCGAACTACCTCAAGACCCAGCCATACCACTCTTGGGCATATACCCAAAGAATGCTGATACATACCATAAAGATACATGCTCATCTATGTTCATAGCAGCACTATTTGTAATAGCCAGAACCTGGAAACAGCCTAGATGCCCATCAACGGAAGAATGGATGAAAAAAATGTGGTACATATACACAATGGAGTACTACTCAGCAGAGAAAAACAATGAAAGCATGAAATTTGCAGGCAAATGGATGGATCTAGAAAAAATCATCCTGAGTGAGGTAACCCAAACCCAGAAAGACAGTTATGGTATGTACTCACTCATTGGTGGATTCTAGATATAAAATGAACAATCAGACCACAACCCATAGAACCATAAAGGCTATATATATATATAGCATGGAGGTCCCTAGGACGACTGTGGCATATAATAAATTTCAGTTTTACTCAATTATTGAAAAAAATAGCCAAATGAATAGAAACACATGAACTATGAACCAAAGGCTGAGGGGCTCCCAGCTGGATCAGGCCCTCTGAATAGGTGAGACAGTTGATTGGCTTGATCAGTTTGGGAGGCATCTAGGCAGTGGGACCAAGTCCTGTGCTCAATGCATGAATTGGCTGTTTGAAACCAGGAACTTATGCAGGGACACTTGGCTTAGTCTGGGAGGAAGGGACTGGACCTCCCTGGACTGAGTCTACCAAGTTGATCACAGTCCTCGGGGGGAGGACTTGTCCTGGAGGAGGTGGGAATGGAGGGTGGGCTGGGGGTAAGGGGAGGGCGTGGGAGGGGGGAGAATAGGGGAACCCATGGCTGATATGTAGAACTGAATGGTATTGTAAAATAAAAAATATATATCACAAAAAAAAAAAAAGAGGTCCAATTGATTGTTTCTCTCAGTGTCTGTGCCACTGGTGTTATATTTAGGGAGTGATCTCCTATGCCAATGCATTCAAGACTACTTCCTACTTTCTCTTCTGTCAGGTTCAGAGTAACTGGATTTATGTTGAGGTCTTTGATCTACTTGGACTTAAGTTTTGTGCACGGTGACAGACATGGATTTATTTGCAACCTTCTGCATTGTTGACATCCAGTTTTGCCAGCACCATTTGTTGAAGATGCTTTCTTTTTTCTGTTGTACAGTTTTGGTTTCTTTGTCAAAAATTATATGTTCATAGGTATGTGGATTAATGTCAGGGACTTCAGTTAGATTCCATTGGTCCGCATGTTGGTTTTTATGCCAGTACCAAGCTGTTTTTATTACTGTAGCTCTATAGTAGAGCTTGAGGTCAGGGATCATGATGCCTTCAGAAGTTGTTTTATTGTACAGGGTTCTTTTGGCTATCGTGGGTTTTTTGTTTTTCCATGTGATGTTGAGTATTATTCTTTCCAGGTCTGTGAAGAATTGTGTTGGTATTTTGATGGGGATTGCATTGAATCTGTAGATTGCTTTTGGTAAGATTGCCATTTTTACTATGTTAATCCTGCCCATCCATGGGAGATCTTTCAATTTTCTGACATCTTCTTCAATTTCTTTTTTCAGGGACTTAAAGTTCCTGTCATATAGGTCCTTTACTTGCTTAGTTAGAGTTACCCCAAGGTATTTTATATCATTTGTGGCTATTGTAAAGGGTGATGTATCTCTGATTTCCTTCTCAGCCTGTTTGTCAATTGTATATAGGAGGGCTACTGATTTTTTTGAGTTGATCTTGTATCTTGCTATGTTGCTGAAGGTGTTTATAAGCTGTATCGTTTCCTTGGTGGAATTTTTGGGGTCACTCATATATACTATCATGTCATCTGCAAATAGGGAAAGCTTGACTTCTTCCTTTCCAATTTGTATCCCCTTAATCTCCTTATGTTGTCTTATTGCTCTGGCTAGAACTTGAAGTACTATTTTGAATAAGTTTGGAGAGAGCAGACAGCCTTGCCTTGTTCCTGATTTTAGTGGGATCACTTTGAGTTTCTCTCCATTTAATTTGATGTTGGCTGTTGGCTTGCTGTAAATTGCCTTTATTATATTTAGATATGTTCCTTGTATTCCTGATCACTCCAAGACCTTTATCATGAAGGGGTGTTGGATTTTGTCAAATGCCTTTTCTGCATCTAGTGAGATGATCATGTGGTTTTGTTCTTTGAGTTTGTTTATATGGTGTATTACGTTGGCGGACTTTCATATGTTGAACCACCCTTGCATCCCTGGGATGAAGCCTACTTGATCATGGTGGATAATTGTTTTGATGTGTTCTTGGAGTCTGTTTACCAGTATTTTATTGAGTATTTTTTCATCAGTGTTCATGAGGGAGATCAGTTTGTGGTTCTCTTTTTTTTGTTGCATCTAGGAATCAGGGTAATTGTAGCCTCATAAAAGGAGCTTGGTAATGTTCCTTCCTCTTCTATTGTGTGGAACAATTTAAAGAGTATTGGTATTTACTCTTCTTTGAAAATCCAGTAGAATTCTGCACTGAAACCATCTGGTCCTGGGCTTTTTTTTTTTTTTTGGTTGGGAGACTTTTAGTGATTGATTCTATTTCCATAGGGGTTATTGGACTATTTAAATAGTTTATCTGGTCTTGATTTAACTTAGGTGTGTGGTACCTATTCAGAAAATTCTCCGTTTCTTTTAGAGTTCCAGTTTTGTGGAGTAGAGGTTTTCAAAGTATGACCTGATGATTCTCTGGATTTCCTCATTGTCTGTTGTTATGTCCCCCTTTTCAGTTCTGATTTTATTAATTTGGATGCTCTCTGTCTTTTGGTTGGTTTGGATAAGGGCTTGTCTATCTTGTTTTCTCAAAGAACCAACTCTTTGTTTCATTAATTTTTTTTGTATTGTTCTCTTTGTTTCTATTTTATTGATTTCAGCTCTCAATTTGATAATTTCCTGGCGTCTATTCTTCCTGGGAGACTTTGCTTCTTCTTGATGTAGAGCTTTCAGGTGTGCTGTTCAGTCACTAGTGTGAGATTTCTCCATCTTCTTTATGTGGGCATTTAGTGCTATGAATTTCCCTCTTAGCACTGCTTTCATAGTGTCCCATAAGTTTGGGTATGTGGTATACTCAGTTTCATTGATCTCTAGGGAGTCTTTAATTTCTTTCTTTATTTCTTCCTTAACTTATTGTTGATTCAGTTGAGCATTATTCAGTTTCCATGTGATTGTAGGTTTTCTGTAGTTTTTGTTGTTGTTGAAATCTAACTTTAAACCATGGTGGTCTGATAGAATACAGGAGGTTATTCCATTTTTTTTTTTTTTTGGTATCTGTTGAGATTTGCTTTGTGGCCAAGTATGTGGTCGATTTTAGAGAAGGTTCCATGGGGTCCTGAGAAGAAGGTATATTCTTTTTTGTTAGGATGGAATATTCTGCAGATATCGATTAAGTCCATTTGAGTCATAACATCAGTTAAGTCCTTTATTTCTCTGTTAAGTTTCAATTTGGGAGAACAGTCCAGTGGTTAAAATGGGGTATTGAGTCTTCCACTATTAATGTGTGGATGATTTAAGCTTTAGTATTGTTTCTTTTACATATGTGGGTGCCCTTGTGTTTGGGGCATAAATGTTCAGATTTGAAACTCCATCTTGGTGGATCTTTCCTGTGATTAGTATGTAATGCTCTTCTTGATCTCTTTTGATTGGCTTTAGTTTGAAGTTTAATTTGCTGGATATTAGGATTTCGACACCTGCTTGCTTCTTTTTTAAAAAAATTTATTTTATAATTTAATTTAATTTTACATATCAGCCACAGATTCTCTTGTTCTCCCCCTCCAACCCCTGCCTTCCCCCCAGCCCCCTCCCCATCCCCATCTCCTCTAGGGCAAATACTCCCCAGAGGATTGAGTTCAACCTGGTAGATTCAGTCCAGGCAGGTCCAGTCCCCTCCTCCCAGGCTGAGCCAAGTGTCCCTGTATAAGCCCCAGGTTCCAAACAGCCAGCACATGCACTGAGGACAGGTCCTAGTCCCACTGCCTGGATGCCTCCCAAACAGATCAAGCTAATCAACTGTCTCACTTAAAACCATTTGATTGGAAAGTCTTTTCCCAGCCTTTTATTCTTAGGTAGTGTCTGTCTTTAAATTTGAGGTGTGTTTCTTGTATGCAGCAGAAAGATGGGTTCTGCTTTCATATCCATTCTGTTAGCCTGTGTCTTTTTATGGGTGAATTAATTCCATTGATATTAAGGGATATTAATGACTAGTGATTGTTCATTCCTGTTATTTTTTTTTTTTTTGGTGGTAGTGTGTGTGTGTACTTCTCTTCTTTGGGGTTACTGCTGTGGTGTTATCTATTGCCTGTGTTTTCAAGGGTATATCTGAATTCCTTAGGTTGGAATTTTCCTTCTAGTGCTTTCTGTAGGGCTGGGTTTGTGGATAAGTATTGTTTAAATCTGGCTTTGTCTTGGAATGTCTTGTTCACTTTGTCTATGATGATTGAATGTTTTGCTGGGTATATTAGTCCAGGCTGGCATCCACAGTCTCTTAGTGTCTGCATTATATCTGTCCAGGTCCTTCTGGGCTTCAAAGTCTCCATTGAGAAATCGGGTGTTATTCTGATGGGTTTAAAAGGCCTTTATAAGCCATTTGGCCTTTTTCCTTTGCTGCTCTTAATATTCTTTCTTATTCTGTATGTTTAGTTGTTTAATTGTTATGTGGCAAGGGAACTTTTTTGGGGGGTCTAGTTTGTTTGTTGTTTTATAGGCTTCTTGTATCTTCATAGGCATTTCCTTCTTTAAGTTGGGAAAGTTTTCTTTTATGATCTTGTTGAATATATTTTCTGTGCCTTTGAGTTGGTATTCTTTTCCTTCCTCTATCCCTATTATTCATAGGTTTGGTCTTTTCATGTTGTCCCAAATTTCTTGGACATTTTGGGTCATGACTTTGTTGGCTTTAGTGTTTTCTTTGACTGATGTTTCTTTTTCTTCTACCGTATCTTCAACGCCAGAGATCCTCTCTTCCATCTCTTGCATTCTGTTGGTTATACTTGCATCTGAAGTTCCTGTTTGTTTACTCAGATTTTCTATTTCCAGCATTCCCTCTGTTTGTGTCTTCTTCATTTTTTCTATTTCCCTTTTCAGGTCTTGGACTATTTCCCTCATCTGTTTCATTGCTTTTTCATGATTTTCTTTCAGGGATTTATTGTTTTCTTCTGCTTTATTTGTCCTTTCTTCTAGTTTTTTTTTATAGCATTCTTCCCATTTTTTGTTTGTCTGTTCCTCCATTTCATTTTTGATTTCTTCTTTATAAGCCTCTAGCATCTTCATGATGTTATTCATAAGGTTGCTTTCTTCTGTTTCTTCCAATTTGTTGATGTTCAGGTCTAGCTGTTGGAGGAGGGCTAGGTTCTGGTGAAGCTGTATTGCTTTTTTTGTTGTTGTATGTACTTCTGCCTTGACGTCTACCCATCTTCTCGTGGATTTGTTCTTGCTCTTATCAGCACTCTTGGTCCAGACAGAGCTGCCAGATTCAGGAAGCTTCTCTCTGGTCCAGATAGAAGCTCTGGGCTTGAAGGGAGCTGGGGGCTGGTTTCTGAGTCTCAGGCAGTAGCTGGGGTCTTGGGCGGATGGGTGTGGGGGCAGGGCGTGGAGATTGCAGGGTCTGTGGGGGGGGGTGTCTTGGAGAAAGGTAATCTTGACCAGAACCTGGGGCCTAGTTGGGCAGGTCTTCCCTGGAATGGCTGGTGCCCAGGGATGGGACCTAGGGGTAGGCCTCTCTGGGTATGACCCCAGGCACTCACCTCTGGTTCAGATGGGAGTTGTGTTGGATGGGAGCTGGGGGCTGGTCTCTAAGTCTCAGGAAGTGGCTGGGGCCTTGGGCAGATGGGTGTGGGGTCAGGGCATGGAGATTACAGGGTCTGCGGGGTATGTGTGTATGGGCGGGGTGGGTTGTCTTGGAGAGGGGGAACCTTTCCAGTGGGGGAGGAGGGGTCTTCCTAAATCTTCTTACTTACTCTTTTCCAGGTTCAAATAAAATGAGGCTTTGCTATGAGCTTACCTGGGAGTGTCTACCATTAGTTTTGTATATTGGCTTCCTCCCTCTTTATTTGAATTTCAGGATCAGAGGTGAGTACAACTAGACTGGGATCTGTCATTCCACCTTGCCTTTGCCCAGTGCCTTCTCATCTTGGCACCATGTAGACAAAGCTGAGTAGTCTTTGTTGCAGAAGTAGCAGTCAGAGTTTCAGTGACATCTCAGTAGCTTCACATGCTGTTCTTAGAAGTATAGTTTTCTCAAATTTTAGGCTTCTATCATGGCTGCTTATATTTTCATACATATAGTTACTGCTACTTGTATAGCAATGAAAAGATTTATTTCTCCAAGTCTGGCCTCCATTTAATCCCATATGTATAGGCATTCTTTTACAAAGTACAATTTTTATGTCACCAACATTTATCCTAAGCCAAGAATTCATAAACATTAAAAAAAAAACTTTTGGATTAGAGGTCCCCTATGTTAGTTAATGAAAAAAAATACATTTTTTTCTTCTTACTTGATTTCATTTTTGTTTCCTAAGAATGCTGAAAGCTGATGTTTGATCCTCTTTAGTATGTATTTACAGGGTATTTGGAATCATGGTCATACTACAACATATACTGTTTATAGGATAGTATGAGAATTTAGAAAAACTTTTCATTTCATTGTGGATATTAGGAGGAAGTATTTTATTAAAAAAAACTATCAAAAGAAACCAAAAGATCAAATTACTATTTTTAAGGTGTTTGCACTCATCCATAAGACAAAATTATATTAGATGTTAGATACAGATATACCCTCTTCTGATTTAACATATATTTCAGAATGGCTGTCAATAAAACTCATTCCATCTATTTCACTACAAATCATAAAAACAAGCCTCAAATCCTAAGAAAAATGAACTCAAAGGAAATTTCTTAAAGAGTCAAAATAGCAAAAGTGTATAAAGATATGGAAGGTATAACTTCCAGCACTATGGTCTTGTGTGATATTTTGTTTGTGTTCTGACAAATAAAGCTTGCTTGGAGTCAGAGGGTGGAGTTAGCCACTAGTTAACCATAGAGGTTTGGAGGACTGTAGGGAGAGGGATGGGAAGTGGTAAGGCAGGGCTGAGACTGGACCTCGGCCCTTTTGCTCAGCAGAACAAAAGAGGTAGGAAGTCACTGATGGCTGCTCCCTTGCTTCTCTGATCTTTCAGGTTTTTACCCCAAATATCTGACTCCTGGTTTTTATTGATAAGATTAATTAGATTTATCCATCACAATGGAATACACTAAATGTCCTAAACCAGCCTTTCTGATTACAATACATCTTCCTATCCATCTAACACTTATACAACTATGTAATTTTAAAGTTATTTTTGCCACCAAGAAAGCAAGAACAGTATTTTACATAACAGAAAATATAAATATATATGAATCTTTTCTCCCTATCTCCCCTCTTCCATTCATTTTATGTTTTTGCTGGAATCCTTATACCCTGGTTTTAAACTCCATATCATGATTAAATGGACTAATTCTAATTCTCAGAACCTTCATAAGGAGGAGTATAATAGAAAATCCACATTCATCTAAGGAACCCAAAGTAGTGAACACTGAAATAGCCTGTAAAAAAATTACCAAGTAAAACAGTACATCTCATGCACTAAGGACAGGTCCTGATCCTACTGCCTGGGGGTCTCCCAAACAGTTCAAGCTAATCAACTGTCTCACTTTTCCAGAGAGCCTGATTCAGTTGGGGGCTCCTCAGCTATTGGTTCATAGTTCTTGTGTTTCTACTAGTTTGGCTATTTGTCCCTGTGCTTTTTCCAATCATGGTCTTAACAACTCTCACTGCTCATTACAGTCCCTCCTCTTTCTTGCTGATTGGACTCCTGGAGCTCAACCTGGCTGAACTGAATCCCCAGGGGAGTCCTTGCCCTGGAGGAGATGGGAATGGAGAGTGGGTTGTGGGGAGGGCTGGGAGGGGTGGGAGGAGGGAGGACAGGGAAATCCGTGGCTGATATGTAAAATTAAAATAAATTATAAAATAAAAAAGGAAAAAATATGTACATCTCATGGACTACTAAGAAGAATAGAATTTAGGGGCTGGAGAGATTGCTCTTGAAGAGGATCTGGATTCTGCTCTAGCATCCATGTGACAGCCCACAACTCACTATTACAATTTTATGTGTTCTGAAGACCTCTTCTGTCCTCTAACATTCATACACATAAAATAAAAAAATAGGTAAATTTTTGCAAGAAGGAATAGAATTTAGAAATTATTTTTCCTTAGCAAGATTGCAGCTATTAACTTGTGTGAATTCCTTGTAAAATTTGAAGACAAAGACAATTGATGGGCTCTCCCATGGCATATTGAGGGTTAGTTGTCAAAGAGGTTTAGATTTTCAACATTAGCTGAGATGGTCTGGACTTCCTATATATTAAGCATATGAAATATATCTTTTGTATAAAAATGAAGAGTATTTTTTGTATTTAAAAATGAAAAGTATTCATTAAAATATTAACAATGCAAAACTTTAATAAAAATATGATAATATTTCAAAAGTAAAATGTAAGCCGGGCAGTGGTGGCACACGCCTTTAATCCCAGCACTCGGGAGGCAGAGCTAGGTGGATCTCTGTGAGTTCGAGGCCAGCCTGGGCTACCAAGTGAGTTCCAGAAAAGGCGCAAAGCTACACAGAGAAACCCTGTCTCAAAAAACCAAAAAAAAAAAAAAAAAAAAAAAAAAAAAAAAAAAAAAAAAAAAAAAAAGTAGAATGTCTATATAAATTCAATTATAGCAACTGAAATTTAAAACAACAACTCAGTGGCAACATTAAACAGGAGATCAAACATAATGGAAAAAGAAATGGACTTCAGATATTAGGTAAGATGCAGTGTGTACATAGCTACCACATAAGACATGGACGCCAGATTATGCATCAGTTGGCCCTCACCAGAGACTCTCTTATTTTTAGTAGATGACAATCAACACAGAGATCAAGGTGCAGAGCATAAAAGGCATCTGGATGGTCATTCCTAACCAGGTTATTTATATACTGTCTTCCTCTGAAGGCTCATGGATCATTGTAGAAGACAAGAAAAGGTCGTGGATGACTACAAGGAAACCGTGTTTTTCCATATGCAGCAGGGCAATTACACATATGAACTCATAGCACTTGAGATGACATATACAATACCTGTGCAGACTCAGGCCAGACAATTCCAGCATGGAGTGGTGGGTAGGGCATGAAGTCACACTCCTAGATATAGAGGTATTGGCAGCTGATAACTGTCAGGAGAGGGAGAGTCAGTTTTCTTTGAGGCTGTGGCTTCTAGTGTGCTGACTGCCCTCCAGTGAAGGACACACATCCAGTATTACAAAGGCAGCACAAACTACTTGGGGTGTGTGTGTGCATTCACATGTGCACATGCATCTCTCTGTGAGAGTACTTTTGTTTTTCATAATAAGTATCTGTTGGGCACCACAGTTTCCTCTATTAGAATGTTCCTTAAGGCCTGAAAGATTCTTACCATTGCATCGACTGCTTCCTTCTCTCCTTTGTTTAACTCTTCTTTTATATCTCTGGATGACTACTGATCTCAGCTTTCTACTTGATTCTACTTCTTACTATATTTTCCACCTTGGTTTATTAACAATTTCGAACTCAAACTCAAATGTAGTAACTACAATTATAATAAACTATCCTTTGCATTCTTAATTTCATGTATCACATTTCAATATACCTATCCACTTATTGCTTCATGGATTGACTTTGAGCTCTCAAATGTTACAATCACATTCTTAGTATGCTGCATATTAGATTCTGCTTTCTACAGTACTGCAATGGCAGACCAAATTGGCTTATTCAACTGCTCAATGGACCAATGTATTTCCTCTGTGCTTTTCCTGCAACATCTTGCTTTGGCAACTCCTAAACCAGAGAATAAAATTAAACAAGAGGATGCTCTCAACTACCTGTGGATAAAAGAGTAAAAATAACATCTTACAATTATATGCATAGTTCAAGCTGAACTGCACAAACTCTTTGCCTTCCTCAAACTGTAAAGTTATGTCATAAAACATTGGATTGGTGGCCTAACCTTTGCCCCTCAAATGAAGGCTACTCAAAACCCCCTCCTCTTTCTTGTTGACTAGGATTCTGAGATTTGGCTTCTTAATTTATGCATATTTGTCTGTCTCTATTTTAAAATATGCTTAAAATTTCTTTCTGTTTTTTTTTCCAGCTTCTATTTTGGACAATGCATACCCACTGTACACTAATTGGCTGTGGAATGTATGCATAATCTTGGTTGTAATGATGGTATTTTTCACTGAACTCATTTTGCTTCTACTCGTGACTCTAAACAGTAAGTGATGAAGTGGGAGTGGGAACTCCAAGGATGAGTCTCTTGTCTCTCTACCTGTATCCCCATGAATCTAATCTTCATTTGGTAAAACTGGAGGAAAATAGAGGCCTGGATTATTGCTATCTTTCTTTACTTCCATAAGCAGATTGGGAGATATTGTGGGATTCGTTTAGGCCTTGCTAAGTGTTCATGTAGGCTTGCCTGTGGGAAACTATCTTTATTAGGTTAGTTGAGATGGGAAAATTGAGACCTTAACTGAGGACTTTCTTATAACTTTCACTGTTCTTCATTTAAGTACTTTCTGTGATGCTAACTTCAACTATGGGGAGCGCTATCAGCCATCTCCTCCACAGTGCTGTTAACATGTTGAGCTTTGCCCACTGAGAAAGTCTAATTTCCCATCTTTAATGCTGTATTCTCACTGAGTGCTGTTTTAAGGAAGCATCTTCTATAACTTACCAAGACTAAACTAACTTCACAGATTTTCATTTATGCAGCTCCTGTATCTAACTCTCTTTAACTCTTACAAGGACATTCAATAAAGCAGACTCAGAAAAGGTCTTCAGGGGCACCCAGGGAGAAAATAGACCCCCCCTAGAGCTATTTAAACCTATCAAAATAGAGAGAATCTTGCTTTTCTTCTTTGAGTTCTTAGTTTCATTAATAAAATAATTTAAGGACAGACTTGAAGGGAAACTGTGGTGCAATTTTATTACTGTAAGAGAAAATCATCAGGACGCTCAAACTGTAAATCTTAGCATCTGCTGGCATGAGAAGATGAGGAAGAGGAAGAGAGACAGTCATACGTTTTGGAGACTGGCAAGTACTCACACCCAGAAGGGAAGATTTGTTACACAGAGTGAATGAGAAAGCCCAGTGTCTGTGAAATCATGTTTAGACATTTAGCCAGTATCAAAAAGAAAAAGGGAAAAGGTATAAATACCTAAAACACTAATAAAAGTACATTTTTCTTTTCTTAAAACAATATTGTTTGGCATCATAAGGTAAAAATTTTTGTAGTCACAACATTTTATAATGGCTACATAAATTTTAATACAGGTTTTTTCCAACACATTTTCTAAAAAGAAACAATGTATACCTGAGATTCTTTTATTGATTGATTGCTATGGATTTCTTTTTTTCAGGAATATTCTTTCCTTTTGGTTTAATGCAATCCCCAAATATGATTTATTCCACTGTTTCCTTTCCATTAGCCAAAGAACAGAAAGCACAGTGCCACCCAATGGAGGATGAAATTCTACCCTTATACCAGTTTTCACAGGAGTCCACAGAACAAAGGTCACCATGTCTGGTAACTCTTTCATATCTATCTATCTATCTATCTATCTATCTATCTATCTATCTATCTATCTATTTATCTATCATCTATCCATCCATCCATCTATTCATTCATTCATTTTACATCTTGGCCACAGTTTCCCCTCCCTCCTCTCCTTCCAGTCCCTCTGCGCCATCCCACCTCTGCTTCTACCCCCAACCCCATCCACTCCTACATTTCTGTTTAGAAAAGGGCAGGTCTCCCATTAATATCAACAAAACATGGCATACCAAGTTGTAGTAAGACTAAGTGCCTCCCCGTGTATTAAGGCTGGACGAGGTGACCCAGCATGAGGAGTAGGTGCTCAAAAGCCTGTAAAAGGATTGGAGACAGCCCCTCTTCCCACCATTAGGAATCCCACAGGAGGACCACAATACACAACTGTAACATATAGGCTGAGTGCCTAGGTCAGTCCCATGTAGGCTCCCTGGCTGTTGGTTCAATATCTGTGAGCCCCTATGAACCTAGGTTAGTTGATAGAGTTTTCTTGTGGTGCCCTTGACCCCTCTGGCTCTTTCACTCTTCTCCTCTTCTTCTGCAAGATTCCTGAAACTCCATCTAATGTTTAGCTGTGGGTCTGTCCTGTTTCCATCAGTTACTGGATAATGCTTCTCTGATGACAATTGGGCTAGGCACCATTCTGGTCACAGGAGACAGCCAATTTGACATATGTATATGCTATTGCTATAAGCTGGGGTCTTCCTTGTAGATTCCTGGGAGATTCCCATGTGCCAGGTTTTTACCTGATCTCAAAATATTCTTCCCTTTCCAATAGTCTTTTTCATTACTCTCCTTCATCCCACTGCACCCTGATCATTCATGTTCCCATCCCCAACTGCCCTCTGTCCACTCGTGAAATCTCTTCTATTTCCCCTTCCAAGGGAGATCTGGGTGTTCCCCCCACGAACCCTCTTTGTTATCTAGTCTCTCTGGGTCTGTGGATTGTAGCATAGTTCTTTATTTTACAGCAATATCTACATATTAGTGAGTGCACACCATGTTTGTCTTTTCTGGTCTGGGTGAGTCCACTCAGGATGATTTTTTTCTAGTTCTACCCATTTGCCTTAAAATTTCCTGGTGTCCTTGTTTTTAAAAGTTGAGTGATATGCCGGGCAGTGGTGGCACACACTTTTAATCCCAGCACTCAGGAGGCAGAGGCAGATGGATCTCTATGAGTTTCAGGCAAGCCTGGGCTACAGAGTGAGTTCCAGGAAAGGTACAAAGCTACACAGAGAAACGCTGTCTCCAAAACAAAACAAAAGTTGAGTATTACTCCATTGTGTGAATATACCACATTTTCTTTATCCATCCCTCTGTTAAGGGACAACTAGGCTGTTTCCAGGTTCTGTTTATTTTAAATAAAGGTGATATGAACATATTTGAGCAAGTGTCTTGTGGTATGATTGAGTATCTTTGGGTATATGCCAAGAGCAATATAAGTGGGTCTTGTGGTAAGTTGATTCCCAGTTTTCTAAGAAACCACCACTGACCTCCAAAGTGGCTGTACAAGTTTGCACTCCCACCAGCAATAGATGAGTGTTGCCCTTGATTCACATTCTATCCATCATGAAATGTCACTTGTGGTTTTGATCTTAGCATTTCTGACAGGTGTAAGATGGCATGTCAGAGTCATTTTGGTTTGCATTTCCATGATGGCTAAGGATGTTGAACAACATCTCCTTAAGTGTTTCTCAGCCACTCGAAATTCTTCTGTTGAGAAATCTCAGTTTAGATCTATACCACATTTTTAATTAGATTATTTGGTTTGTTGATATCTAGTTTATTGAGTTTTTTATGTATTTTGGAAATCATCCCTCTGTCAGATGTGGGTACGGTGAAGATCTTTTCCCTTTCTGTAGGCTACTGTTTTTCCTATTTTCAGTGTTCTTTTCCTTACAGAAATGTTTCAACTTCATGAGGTCCCATTTATTAATTGTTGATCTTAGTGCCTGTGCTATTGGTGTTCTGTTCAGGAAGTTGTCTCCTGTGTATATTCCCCACTTACTCTTCTATCAGGTTTAGTTTATCTGATTTTATGTTGAGGTCTTTGATCCATGTGGAGCTGAGTTCTGTGCAGGGAGGTAGATATGGATCAATGTACGTTCTTCTACATCTGATATCCACTTAGACCAGCACCATTTGTTGAAGATGCTTTCTCTTTTTCCATTGTATATTTTGGCCTTTTTGTTGAAAATCAAGTGTCCATAAGTGTGTGGATTTAATTCAATTCCATTAATCCACCTGTTTGTTTTTATGTCAATACCATGCAGTTTTTATTACTATAGCTCTGTAGTTGAGCTTGAAATCAGGGATGGTGATACCTCCAGAAGTACTTTTACTGTGCAGGATTGTTTTAGCTATGCTAGACTTTTTTGCTTTCCCATATGAAGTTGAGTATTGTCTTTTCAAGGTCTATAAAGAACTGTGTGTTTTTAATGGGGATTTCACTGAATCTGTAGATTGTTTTTGGTAAAATGGCTATTTATACTATGATAGTCCTACCAATCCATGAGCATGGGAGATCTTCCCATTTTCTCATATCTTCTCCAGTTTCTTTCTTCAAAGACTTGAAATTCTTGTCGTACAAGTCTTTTACCTTCTTGGTTAGAGTTACCCCAAGATACATTATATTATTTGAGGCTGTTGTAAAGGGTGTTGTGTCTCTGATTTCTTTTCCAGCCTGATTATCCTTTGTATATAGGAGGGCTACTGATTTTTTTAAGTTAATCTTGTATCCAGCCACTTGACTAAAGGTGTTTATCAGATGTAGGAGTTCCCTGGTAGAGTTTTTGAGGTCACTTATTATACTCATATCATGTACAAATAATGATACTTGGACTTCTTCCTTTCAAATTTGTATCCATTTGATTTCCTTTAGTTGTTTTATTGCTCTAGCTGGAACTTCAGGTATTGTATTGAATAAGTATGGGGAGAGTGGACAGCCTTGTCATTTTACTGATCTTAGTGGAATTGCTTTGAATTTCTCTCCATTTAATTTGATGTTGGCAATCAGCTTGCTGTATATTGCTTTTATTATGTTTAGGTATGTATCTTGTATCCCTGATCTCTCCAAGTCTTTTATTATTGAGGGTTGTTGGATTTTATCAAAGGCTTGTTCAGCATCTAACAAGATAATCATGTGTTTTTTTTCTTTCAGTTTTTATGGTGCATTACATTAAAAGTTTTTCATATGTTGATCCATTCCTGCATTTCTGCGATGAAACCAACTTGATCATAGTGAATGATCTTTTGGGTGTGTTCTTGGATTCAGTTTTTTAGTATTTTATTGAGTATTTTTGCATTGATGTTCAGAGTGAAATTGGTCCATAACTCTTTCTTTGTTGAGTCTTTGTGTGGTTTGGGAGTCAGGGTGACTGTGGCCTCACAGAAAGAATTTAGCAATGTTCCTTCTGTTTCTATTTTGTGGAATAATTTGAAGAGTATTGGTATTAGCACTTCTTTGAAAGTGTGGTAGAGTTGTGTATTAAAACCCTCCGGCCCTGTTTTGTTTTGCTTTCCTTTTTTTTTTAGAAGAATTTTAATGACTGCTTCTATTTCCTTAGGGGGATATTGGTCTATTTAAATTGTTTATCTTATCTTGATTTAACTTAGGTAAGTGCTATCTATCAAGAAATTTGTTCATTTCTTTTAGATTTTGCACTTTTGTGAAGTACAGGTTTTTGAAGTGCGGCCTAATGTTTCTCTGGATTTCTTGGAGTCTGTTGTTTTGTCCCCTTTTTTGTTCACCTTCATTGATTTGAATATTCTATCTCTGCATTTTAGTTAGTTTGGATGAGGGTTTATCTATTTTGTTTATTTTCTTGAAGAACCATCTCTTTGTTTAATTGCTTTTTTGTATTGTTCTGTTTTTTTTTCTATTTTATTGATTTCAGCCCTTAGTTTGATTATTTTCTGGCATTTACTCCTTGTAGCTTGAGATTTTTCTGCCTGGCCCACAGTCAGGACAAATCTCTGCCACCCGCCAGTCCCACAGCCGCTCAGACCCAACCAAGTAAACACAGAGACTTTATATTGCTTACAAAACTGTATGGCCGTGGCAGGCTTCTTGTTAACTATTCTTATATCTTAAAGTAACGCATTTCTACAAATCTATACCTCGCCACGTGGCTGGTGGCTTATCAGCATCTTCACATGCTGCGGGTCATGGCGGCGGCTGCAGCATCTCTGGTCATTGTGGCGGCTGCAGCGTCCTTCTGCCTTCCTGTCCCTTTTTATTTCTCCTCTCTGTTAGTCCCGCCTATCTTTCCTGCCTAGCCACGGCCGATCAGGTTTTATTCATTAACCAATCAGAACAACTTGACATACAGACCATCCCCCAGCACAGCCAAGTGCAGACCATCTCAAACACCTGCACTCAGGCCCATGGTCCTAATCATCCTCTATACGGACCTGCTGGGTAACGCCACAAGGAACCCAAGAAGGGCTCCCACAGGACATACAAATCATCCCACAGCAACTCCTCTTAGATGTGTCTGATTCTTTTTGTTCTGGAGCTTTCAGGTGTGCTCTTAAGTCGCTAGTATAAGATAGCACCAAATTCTTCATGAAGGCCCTTAATGCTATGAACTTTCCTCTTAGTAGTGCTTTCATTGCTTCTTGTAATTTTGGGTATCTTGTGCATTAATTTCAATTGAATTCTAGAACATCTTTAACTTTTTCCTTTATTTCTTTCTTGACCTAGTGGTAACTCAGTAGAGAGTTGTTCAGTTTTCATTAATTTGTAGACTTTCTATTGTTGCTGAAATTCAGCTTTAATCCATGGTGATCTGATAAGATACAGAGGGTTATATCAAATTTTTGTATCTGTTGAGATTTGCTTTGTGGCCAAGTATATGGTCAATTTTTGGAGAAGGTTCCATGCGGTGCTGAGAAGGAGGTAAATACTTTTATGTTTGGGTGAAATGTTCCATAGATATCTATTAGGTACTTTTGAGTCATAATGTCTGTTAGTTCTGTTATTTCTCTGTTTAATTTCTGTCTGGATGACCTGTCCAAAGGGGAGAGTGGGGTTTTAAAGTCTCATTTTTTTCAACCCTGTATTCTGAGGTAATATCTGTCTTTGATGTTGGGGTGTGCTTCTTGTATACAGCAGACTGATGGAAATTGTTTTCATATCCTATCTGTTAGCCTATGTCTTTTTATTAATGAATTGAGTCCATTGATGTTGAGGGATATTAATGACCAATGATTGTTAATTCTTATTATTTTGTTATTGTTGTTGGTATCGTGTATGTGTGTGTGTGTGTGTGTGTGTGTGTGTGTGTGTGTGTGTTTCCCTTCTTTGGGTTATGCTGCTGTGAGATTATTTATTGTCCATGTTTTTGTGGGTGTAGTTAACTTCCTGGGGTTGGAATTTTCCTTCTAGTATCTTCTTTAAGGTTAGGCTTTTGAATAGATATTGTTTAAATTTAATATTGTTGTTCAATATCTTGTTTTCCCCATCTATGGTGACTGACAGTTTTGCTGGGTATAGTAGTCTGAGCTAGTATTTGTGGTGTCTTAGAGTCTGAAAGACATCAGTCCAGACCTTCTGGATTTTAGGGTCTCTGTTGAGAAGTTGGGAGTGATTCTAACGAGTCTGCCTTTACATGCTACTTGGCCTTTTCCCCTCATTGCTTTTAATATTCTTTCTTTATTATGTATGTTTAGTATTTTGATTATTATGTGGTGAGGGGAATTTCTCTTCTGATACAATATATTTTCTGCTTTTTAAGCTTCTTGTACCTTTATAGGCATGTTCTTATTTAGGTTGGGAAAATTTTCTTCTATGATTTTTTAAATATGTTTTCTGGGTCTTTGAGCTGGCTTACTTCTTGTGCTTCTATTCCTGTTATACTTATGTTTGGTCATTTCATAGTGTCCTAGATTTTCTGGATGTTTTGTGTTAGAATTTTTTTTGATTTAACATATTCTTTGATTGATCAATATATTTGCTCTATCATGTCTTTAACACCTGAGATTCTCTCTTCCATCTCTTTTATGCTGTTGGTCATGCTTGCATCTGTAGCTTACATACCTAGATTTTCTATTTCCAGGATTCACTCAGTTTGTATTTTCTTTATTACTTCTATTTCAATTTTTAGGTTTTGAACAGTTTTCTTTATCTGTTTGTTTGTTGTTTCTTAGGATTTTTTTTAAAGGAATTTATTGATTTTTTCCATTTTTTGTCTTTTTCTCATTTTCTTTAAGGGATTTGTTCATATCCTTTTTAAGAACCTCTATCATCTTCATAAAGTAATTTTAAGGGTAATTTCTTGTGCTTCAGCTGTGTTTATATATTTAGCATATAAAGGCAGACCTATTAGAATCACATCTGACTTCTCAATGAAGACTCTAAAATCCAGAAGGGCCTGGATTGATGTCTTGCAGACTCTAAGAAATCACAGATGCCAGCCCAGAATACTATACCCAGCAAAATTGTTAATTGCCATAGATGGAGAAAACAGGTCTTACTGCTATAGAATAGCTGGGCTCTGGTGATTCCATATTACCTATTCTGTTATTGGTTGTGTTCTTACACTGGAATTTAGACATCTGGATTTTGGATGATTATAGGTCTAGTTTATTTCTGCCATGGGGAACCAGCCCCTAAGGCAACATAGGGTTTGAAAGGAATCCACAGTGTTTTTCTATCTGTGGGGTTAGAGAAAATGAGGACACTTACACACTCTCTTGATGGTTTCTTTTTTTATTCTCTCATGCTGTTCTTGCCCATATTGTTCTCCCTTGTTGCTCTCTCCTCACATGACTTTTTACAGCTTACATAGCCCAAAATACTCTTTTAGGCAAAACAGAAGTCACAAACAATGTCTCACGCCATAGGTAAAAAATTAATTAGAAACAGAGACATCTCAACAACTCTCATGCAATATATCTAAGTAGAAAGCAAGGAGCTTATTTTCTTAGCCAACCCTTTTATTGACAGGCTGTAAATTGTACTTATAAAGAAAGAATCAATTACTTTATTATCTATCTTGAGAAGTAATCTTATAAGGAATTTTAAAGCACTCATACACCTAAACTGTTGAAGAGACCAAGAAAATGAGAAAATCGTGTACTTGCAACCTATCTGAGTGTATATTTGTTTCGACATTTTGCCCCTGCATTCTTTCAAGCAGACAAATTATACTAACTCACAACTATGTAAACATTTTTAATCAACATTCTGCAATCAGAAATCATAAATTCTGAATTCTCTTCAGATTTCTGAGCTGCCTAGTGGGCACCAGGTTTTAGATAAAGAGAAGCTAAAGATGTCAGAGATTCTCTAGTTCAGGCTCAGGTACCATGTATCTTTTAGTATCAGCTCAGCAGGCACTTTCTAGGATATTATGGTACCATAATGCATAAATATTAAAATGTACTTTTTATCCTGTGTGTGATTCCTGACCATCAAAAGAAACTTGTAATCTTTATTGGGACTAGAGAGTCAAATTATTTTTTTTTGTAGCCTTGACTACTCAGAATTTATTTTCACAAATTGAGGTCAGGAATGCATGCAAGGGATTAATCATTTGCCAACTAGCAATAATTGGGCTGTTTTGTATTTATGACCTAGCCAGATTGCTTAGCTATGCTCTTGTGAACTACAGGTAGTTTTTCTGGGAATGTTTATCTTAAAAACCATTAGCAAGGCATGTGGTCTAATCTAAAACTATTTTGAAGCTTCATATCAGATAGTAGAGCTCAGCAATAAAATTAAAGAAATTTCAGCCATTCTGCCTCATGTAAATCATTAATTTGAGCTGTGATCAGAAGCAGATCCTTAGGGAGAACTCATGGGCCCTGATTGTGTAGGCTATCCTTGAATTCATTTTTATTCATGAAAATTATACAACTTAAGGAGGAATCATCTTCCCGACAATCCACAGATATAAATGCTCAGTAGATCAGGATTTATTCATGAGATAAACACACCATAATACAGGCAGTGGGAGACTCCCCACATGTAAATACACCATGTCAGATACCAGAGAAAAGATTGTAGCAGCAACATGTAAAGGCACAACAGAAGCAAAAGTCATTCTGGAGTCTCTATTCTGGTAAGCCTTGTTTAAATGAGATACATCCATCAGAGAGTTTTTCTTCTGGTGGGCTGACACCCTGAACCCCAATTGCCACCTGCTATTCCTCTGACATAGCTACTAGCTACCAGCAGTAGGTGTTGATTCCTGAGTTTGTCTTTGTTAGATGTGTGTTTTGTTCTTTGGTTTCTCTTTCCTCTCAGGTCTTCTGGCCTAAGTAGCTAAGGGTTCTGGTGACTAGCAAGTCTTCACGTCTAGTAGGGTGTCCCCTCTGTGGTTTTGGCATCTAGGGGTCTCTTGATCTGGCCTGGCCTCTGGTAAAGCCAGAGTTGTCTTCTGAAATCATCAACTAGGATATGGAGCCAAATGGAAGGGGTGCAGACAGGGATTCCTAGATCTGATCTGGTCTCTTGGGTCTCTAGGATCAGACTGGCCTCCAGCACAGCTGTCAGCATGGGATCCCTAGATCTGCCATGTGCTCCAGTAAAACTGAAGGCCTGTGCTCCAATAAAGCTGAAATCTTTTTTTGAAGTTGTAGTCACAGGGTCCCTAGATCCATCCAGTCTGGCCTGAGGTGAAGCAGAAGTCTTTTGAAGTTGTAGACATGAATATGGAACCAGGGGTAGGGGGCGAAGGGGGAATGGTTGTGTGTGCAATCTGTAGTTGTTGTGCTGGCTTTAAGGGATTTAGTGGATGGTGGGCATTGTCTTCCCTGGGGTCCTAAGGACTACTCTGGCCTCCAGTACAGCTGCCTGGGCTGTGGCCCTAGTGTGAAGCCCTGGGGAGGGGGTTGTAGCCACTCTTAATAGGTTCAGATGTTAATTTTCTCTGTTCTCTTCCTTAATTAATCTGTGATTCCTTTCTAAACAAATCTGTGCACTAAGCAATGTTTATGTTTAAAAGGTGCCCAAAAGCCAAAGGAGTTATTGCCATTCTCAGTCATAAAATTTGCCTCCTTAAAGAACCATTTGACTTATATGTAACAGAAAAACAACACATTGCATCATGAGTATTGGTGTCAATCAATACTAAAAGTGCCAATTAGACTTTGTAACTAAGGTAGGCAGGATGTTTATCAAAGGTAGCAACTTATGGCATTGCTCAGAGGCAGCAGACCTGGTTTCAATAACTTTGTCCCAAAATAAAGTATAACCCATCTCTTACAGAAACAGAGAAGAAATGGGCCACTCATAGGGGATGTGGCTAACAGAGTCAATAAAATTCTGAGGCTCTTAGCAGATCAGTAACAGTTATAAAGAGGCTACAAAGCATGAAGGGGTATTGGATTTTGTAAAAGGCTTTTTCATCATCTAATGAGATGGATCATGGTTTTTTTTTTTTTTCTTCAGTTTGTTTGTATAGTGGAATACATTGGTGTTTTTTGTTGTTGTTGTTGTTTTTTGTGTTTTTTTTTTTTGTTTTCTTTTTGTTTTTTGTTAAACTATCCTTGCATCATTGGGTCATTGGGATGAAGCCTACTTGGTCATGGTGGACAACATTTTTAATATGTTCTTCGATTCAGTTTTCAAGTATTTTACTGGGTATTTTTTGCATTTATGCTCATAAGGGAAACTGGTCTGCAATTCTATTTCTTTGTTGAATCTTTGTGTTGTTGGGGTATCAGGATGACTATGGCCTCAAAAAATGAATTTGGCAATGTTTCTTCTGTATCTATATGTAGAATCATTTGAGGAGTATTGGTATTAGCACTTCTTTGAAAGTCTGTTAGAATTCTACACTAAAAGTGTCTGGCCCTGGACTTTTTTGTTGTTGTTTGGGAGACTTTTTAATGTATCTATATTTTTTATTTAAAAAATATTTTTATTCATTTTATATACCAACTACAGACCCCTCTCTCATACCTCCACCCCCACCTTGTCCCCTTCTCCAAAAGAATAAGTTCTTCCATAGGGGGACGACAGCAAAGACTGGTACATTCAGTTGAGGCAGGACCAAGCCCCTCTCCTGTAGCTAGAGAGTTTCTCTCCAGCTCCCACCAAGCCTCAGCAGTTCCGTAGCCCATTTATAGAATAAACACACAGACTCTTATATTATTTAAACTGTTTGTCCTAATGGCTCAAGCTTCTTGCTATCTAGTTCTTATATCTTAAATTAACTCATATCTATTAATCTACACCTTGCCACATGGCTTGTGGCTTACCAGTATCTTACATGTTGGTACTCACGGCAGCAGCTAGCAGCACCTCCTGACTGAGCCTTCCTGTTCCTAGAATTCTCCTCTCTCTTTGTCCCACCTATACTTCCTGCCCCATTACTGGCCAATCAGCACTTTATTTATTAACCAATCAGAACAACACATTCACAGCATAGAGAACATCCCACAGCACTCCCCCCTGCATCAACGGTGAGCAAGGTGTCCAACCATAGGTAATGGCATCAAAAAAGCCGGCTTATGCACCAGGGATAGATCCTGATCACACTGCCAGGGCCCCCTCAAACAGGCCCCTCATATAGACAACTGTCTCCTGTATGCAGAGGGTCTAGTCTGGTCCCATGTAGGTTCCACAGTTGTTGGTGTAAAGTTCGTGACTTCTTATGAGCTTGGTTCAGTTGTCTCTGTAGACTTTTCCATTGTGATCTTGACCCCCCTTTCTCATATAATCCCTGTCTTCTATTGAACTCCCAAAGCTCAGCCTGGTGTTTGGTTGTGGGTCTCTGCATCTGCTTCCATCAGTTATTGGATGGATGCTCTATGATGACAGTTAGGGTAATCACCAATCTGATTACCAGGGTAGGCCAGATCAGGCACCCTCACCACTATTGCTAGCAGTCTAATCTGGAGTTATCCTTGTGGATTCCTGGGGATTTTCCTAGCACCTGGTTTCTCCCTATCACCATGACGTCTCCCTCTATCATAGTATCTCTTTCATTGCTCTCCTACTCGTCCCTCTCCCAGCTCGACCATTCTATTCCCTCATGTTCTAATCCCCTATCCTTGCCTCTCTATTGCCCCACCTCATCCCCAGTTTACTCATGGAGATATCCTCTGTTTCTCCTTCCTAAGCTGATCCACACATCCTTCTTAGGGTCCTCCTTGTTTCCTAGCTTCTCTGGAACTGTGGGTTGTAGTCTGGTTATCATTTGCTTTATATCTAGTACCCACTTATAGTGAGTACATACTGTGTTTGTCTTTCTGAGTCTGGGTTACCTCACTCAGGATGATATTTTCTAGTTCCATCCATTTGCCTGCAAATTTCATGATGTCACTTTTTTTTACATTCAAGTAATACTCCATTGTGTATATGTACCACATTTTTTTAATCCATTCTTTGGTTGAGGGGAATCTAGTTTGCTTCCAGGTTCTGGCTATTATGAATAATGGTGCTATGAACATAGTTGAACAAGTGTCCTTGTGGTATAATTGAGCCTCCCTTGGGTATATGCCCAAGAATGGTATCATTGGGTCTTGAGGAAGATTGATTCCCACTTTCCTGAGAAGTTGCAATACTGATTTTCAGAGTGGCTGTACAAGTTCACACTCCTACCGACAGTGGAGGAATGTTTCCCTTGTTCCACATCCTCTCCAACACAAGCTGTCTGCAATGCTTTTGATCTTAGCCATTCTGACAAGTGTAAGATGGTATCTCAGAGTTGTTTTGATTTGCATTTCCCTGATGACTAAGGATGTTGAGCAATTCCTTAAATGTCTTTCAGCCATTTGGAATTCTTTTGAAAATTCTCTGTTTAGATCTTTAGTCCATTTTTTAAATTGGATTGTTTGGTATTTTGCTATCTAGTTTCTAGAGTCTTCACATATTTTGGAGAACATCCCTCTGTGAGATGTGGGGTTGGTGAAGATCTTTTCCCATTCTGTAGGCTGTTGTTTTGTCTTATTTGCTATGTCCTTTGCCTTACAGAAGCTTTTCAGTTTCAGGAAGTCCCATTTAATAATTGTTGTTCTCAATGTCTGTGCTACCGGTGTTATATTTAGGAAGTGGTCTCCTGTTCCAATGCATTCTAGACTATTTCCTACTTTCTCCTCTATCAGATTCAGTGTAGCTGGAATTATGTTGAGGTCTTTGATCCACTTGGACTTGAGTTTTGTGCATGGTGACAGATATGCATCTATTTGCAAACTTCTACATGTTGACATCCAGTTATGCCAGCACCATTTGTTTAAGATGCTTTCTTTTCTCAATTGTACAGTTTTGGCTTCTTTGTCAAAAAATCAGGTGTTCATAGGTGGGTAGATTAATGTCAGGATCTTCCATTTGATTCCATTTTTTGGATATGTCAGTTTTTATGCCAAGACCAAACCATTTTCATTAATATAGCTCTATAGTAGAGCTTGAAGTCAGGGATGGTGATGCCTCCAGAAGTTCCTTTATTGTAAAGAATTATTTTAGATATCCTAGGTTTTCTGTTTTCTCATATGAAGTTGAGTATTGTTCTTTTGAGGTCTGTGAAAAATTGTGATGGGAGTTTGATGGGGATTGCATTGAATCTGTAGATTGTTTTTGGTGAGATTGCCATTTTTATTATGTTGGTTCTACCTATCCATGAGCATGGGAGAGCTTTCCATTTTCTGATATCTTCTTCAATTTCTTTTTTCACAGAGTTAAAGTTCTTGTCATATAGGTCTTTCACTTGTTTGGTTAGAGTTACCCCAAGGTATTTTATGTTATTTGTGGCTATTGTAAATGGTGATGTTTCTTTGATTTCTTTCTTGGCCCATCTATCATTTGTATATAGGAGGGCTACTTAATTTTTTTGAGTTAATCTTGTATCGTGCCACAGTACTGAAGGTGTTTGTCAGTTGTAGGAGTTCTCTGGTAGACTTTTTGGGTTCACTTAAGTAGACTATTATATCATCTGCAAATAGCAAATGTTTAACTTCTTCCTTTCCAATTTGTATCCCATTGATCTCCTTTTGTTGTCTTATTGCTCCAGCTAGAACTTTGAGTATTATATTGAACAGATGTGGCAGAAGTGGATAGCCTTATGTTGTTCCTGATTTTAGTGGAATTGCTTTGAGTTTCTCTCCATTTATTTTAATGTTGGCTGTTGGCTTGCTGTAAATTGCCTTTACTATGTTTAGGTATATTTCTTGTATTCCTAATCTCCCCAGGACCTTTATCATGAAAGGGTGCTGGATTTTGTCAAACACTTTTTCAGCATCTAATGAGATGATCTTGTGTTTTTTCTTTCAGTTTATTTATATAACGGATTACATTGACAAATTTTTCTATGCTGAACCATCCCTGCATCTCTGAGATGAAGCCTACTTGATCATGAACAGCGGCTACTTGATGAAATGCTCATGAGGTTGTCATTAATGATGGAAATAATTTGCTATGATGAAGCTGTTTAGGAACCATTCATGCTCCTGTGTGTAGCCCATCACTCACATTCCCCAAGTAAGCCCAGTAATCTCAGTGGCTCACCAAGTTGGACTTCGGTGGAATTTTTATTTGACCTGTTTCTAGTGCTCAAAATAGTGTGAATAGATGTTCATATCTCCCCAGGAAAACTTAATGTAACCGTGCCCCAAATATTATCATATGTATGACACCAAAGAATGTTGCCAGCTCAAATGATAAATACATCCTCTTGGACCATGGCTGCAGTTGTCTCTGTGTGCCTGGAATAAAGAATGTAAGGATGTTTCTTTTGGTGACCCTGTGTTCACAGCCTTCTAAAAACTTCCAAAAGTTAATAACCTCAGCTTGTGATGTGTGGGATCTGGCCAATTACTGAGATGTATTCAAGGCAATTCCCCATCGTCTAATGACCCCTACATCTTCAGGGCCATGGTTTCTTTGGACAAAATTTTACAGGTTACTTTTCCTTTTTGGACAAATGGAAATTTTCAAAACTTTTGCTATGCTTTGTGTTCATGGTTCTACTTGTAAATGACAAAAAAAAAACAAAAGACAAAAACAAATACATAAAAAAACCAGGTATCTATTCGTACTATAGCTAAATGCTGCAATGACATTTCCTATGCAAAAGTAATTTGTTCACCAGTAGTCTATTGATAAAATGTCAACGAATTCTTTGTCAGAATGTAACATGAATTCTCTCTTCTCCATTTATTAAAAAAGTTCTTGTTCTCCTCTGAGAACTCATGAACACAGTTTTACTACCCCTATTGCAATAAGAATTTATTATTTTATTCCAATGTCCCACCTGAATTACCCTAGAAATGTTTTAAAGATTCTTGAACCTGTACCTCCAAACTTTTTCAGGTTGTACTCACAAATCACTTACAAAGAATGCCACACAGCTCATAGACATTGTTGACACAACAATGATCTTGCTTATCTGTTTAAATTTTCTGTTAGTGAGCTTTTCTTCATTGTAAAAAAATACCCAAGTTAATCAACTTTAAGGAGAAAAACTTTTTATAGATTGTTGAAGCTCATGCTAGAGGAACAGAAAGCAGCTTTGGAACTCATGGAAAACAACCCAGCAGTTAGCATAACCATGTTGGGTGAGCCTTGGAGAGACAGAGCACAAGGACTAGTATTGTGAGGACCTCCTGTTGTTATTGAGCATAACTCTTCTTGTTGTCCTCGAGGTCACCACATTTCTCACAATCTATGAGTTGGATTAAAAACTCTAAGGGGGTTTCTAGCCCCTCAATGGCCAATGTCACTGGTATTTACAATAATAGTGATTGACTTTTTCTAAGCATTGCTGCTTGAGCAGATTAATGATTCAACCACCACCCTTTGAAAGAATTTAGAGATGTAGATTATTAGTAAAGTTTGTTAAGATGTCCTTGTTAATGGCTTTGATGTAGACAATCTTAGGGAACAATTTAAAGTTAGGAAGGCACACAGTTAATTATTGAACAAGTAATTCTTTGAGATCAAGGAACAAAAACAAAGGCAGCCTAGTTATTACTAGCTGATGTGCTTTTCTTGCTAAAGATGGGTTGGTGACCAAAGGTGATGATCAATTTTTTTTTATCCATTTTTACCCTTGACTTCCTGGTGTGATTTAATAAAATTGTTGATGAGTGGATGTGTACTCTGAGGATCTAAAGTAGAAATAACTGATTGTTTGTATATTTAAAAGTTTAGATTTGTGATTCTTTTAAGATCTCTTGTAAGATTACTTTTTGAGATAAATAATAAAATGATTGATCCTTTCTTTGTAACCATAAAAAGCTGCCTGTCAGTACAAAGTAACTGGCTGAAATATCCTTGGCTTTTTAAAAACTTTGTTAATCAATTTATAAAAGAATCATTGCTTTGGGGTGAAAATTTTATGGTGGGAAAATTAATACAAAGAAAAATATTTAACTGCTTGTGGACTTCTAAAAAAAAAACATGTAACTTGTGATCATAATGTGATTTCTTCCTGTGTAAAGATTTCAATTTGTTTCTGGAAAATATGTAACTTGTAGTTGAGAGGTAATCTTTTCTTGTGTAGGAATTTTTTTTCTTAGGTAGTATAAATGGGATAAGAAAAATAAGAAGTAGAAGGAAAACATCAAGGAAGATGGAGGAGAACATCAGAGAAGATGTAGGAGGAGAACATCAGGGAAGATGTAACAGGAGAACATCAGGGAAAATGGACCAGGAGAACATCAGGGAAGAAGGAGAAGGAAAACAACTGGGAAGAAGAAGGAAAAAATGGAGTAGAAGAACAGAATAAAGAACAGTAGGAGCAGCAGAAAGAGAAAAATAAAATGAACATCTAAGGTTTGATCCTTAGATAAAGTTACCATGTGTGTCTCTGCATTTGTCCACAGTTCCTTGACTCGACACCTCCTCTTCAGTATCTGACCTGCTGATGCCTGGTTCCCTTGACAATAATAATTTCAGAGAGTTTAAATCACTGTTATCTGGATTTGTTGTTTGGGTGAGGTGATGGTTTTCACATCCTACCTAGGGAGAGAGAGAAAGGTATAGAGTGAGGGAGGGAGACAGAGAAAGAAAGAAGGAGGGAAGACAAGGAAGGAAGAGGAAAAGAGGAGGAGAAGGAAGATGTAGAGGTCAGTGGTAAATGCATAGCACATATGAATATTCCTTCAGTGATCTATTTCCTTCATCTAGGCTGCACCACCTGATATTTCTACCACACCCTAAAACCACAAGACAAGGAGCAATCCTGTACTGCAGGAGCTTTTAGGAGATATACACCAAACCATTTAATATAAAATTCAAAAGTCTAATAATTGACTCAGGGTAACAAGTATCTCTATCTTCCAATCTTTCATCATTTGGATGTGTTGGGGTATTTGAATTGCGTCTAGAAATTTTTGGAACTGTCATAGTTTTTTTTTTTTTTAATGTAGCTACTTTACTATGTTCTAGAAGAACCAGAAGTAATTTTACTTCATATCTTGGGACATTCCATTGTGCCTTTGTTCATAAATCCTCTCCAGGACCTTCCCTATCTCCAGTGACTATTAATTCATTCTGTTCTATCAGATTGGCAGCAGATTTTCAGAAATAAGTGAGAACATATAGTATGTGCCCTTTTTCAGCTTAATAATTATGATCAATGAAATAAGATGTGTAATCACTACAAATATTTATGATTACTTAGAGTAATTAAACAGAAATGCAGCACTTAATTGTTAATAAAAATTCTTTTTATTTTCTGAAAATTACCACCACTTGGATTATTGGTTTTTATCTTTGTTATTACTCTACTACCTGTTCTGATTTATTTCCAACTTTTAGTAGGTTACTCTTCACAGGAGCCACAAATATTTGAACTTGAATAGCCAGATACATCTTCACACCCATAATGTCAAATTCTTGGTCATATTCAAAATTCTGTGATCACATAGTTATTTTCTTCTGTGATAAAACAGCACATAGTTGCGCTGTAGATTTTCTATCCTTGGTGCTGTGTGCTCCTGTGCTCCTGTAAGATGGACGGTTAAAGAAACACAATTTAATGGTTATTGTGATTTCACCTCTTACTAAAGGCAAGAGGTTTAGTTGAGATGGGAACACTATTGAGAATACATTAATTTCCTTTGAGATGTGTGATATTATTGAAAAGCATTATGAAGAAAAACATTAATTTACAAATTGGTTAACTTGAATTATCCAGTTTAAATTAATGAGAGTATAAAGTCTGCTGGGAGGAATCTTGCAAGAAATAAATCACTCCAGAAGATAGACTAAATTACTCTACATAGAGCATCTTTATAACTGAAATATGGATTGTAATTGTAATAAAAGGTATTTTTTGACTTCTGAATAAAATGATGGATTATAAATGATCTATGAGTGTCTTATAAATAAGAAATGCCAGGATGTTCTGAAGAAAAAGAGGAGGAATAGTTAAAGAGTTGATAGGACAGAGGAAAAGCACAGAGACACAAAAAGGGAATCCAGAATAAAAGAGGGGAAACAGGAAATAGTCCAAAACTCTAGGCTAAACTCTCTCACATCAGTGAAAGACAAAGCCACACCCACAGGTTAAGTCATATATTTCTGGGAATGTATGCCAATCAAAACTGCCAATCAAACTCACAAACCAAGCCAACCTTTCTCAAAGTCTTAATTCCAGTGGGGACATTTAATTTGACAGTGAATCTCTATAATGCCTTAGAATTGGAGAAGAAATCCATTGCATTATTATCCAGATCTTGGAGAGTTACAGACAAGCAGCATCTCAAGGGAGAGGTTTATTGCTTCCTCTATATGTCTTTGTATTTTATTTTCTGTGATCACTGGTGATTCAGCAGTTGATTTTAACATATTTAAAGACATTTTGTATTCCTTTTTTTTGGTTTAGTTTGGCCATTGTTGTTGTTACATGATTTATTTTCTTCTCACTGAGTGATACTAGGGATTGAGCCTTCAAGAGAAGCCCCTTGTAAGAATGTCCTGAAGTAAATGGTGAGAGCTATTCAACAGATATGCAAGTCATAACACAGTAACACAAGAAATAGGAAAAAAGGCAACATTTCAGTGTCAACTGCCTAATCATAAGATGAAAATATACTGAAGTAGTTGAAATGTCACATGAAGAATTTCCAAGTCTAGCAATAACAAAAAGAATGAACTCAAGGGGGATAAAGCATGTCATTGAGTGAAGTATGGACAAACTAGGCATAGGACGAAATTCACAGTATGAGAAATAATAGAGCATATCTGGTGACAAGTAGAATGGTTTGTTCTTTGATACATTGTATAATCTTTTGGTCAAATCAGTTAACATATTATTTTCACAGAATTTTGGAAAAATGAAAAATATAAATTAGTAAAATATTTAAATAGCTGAATCAGCTTTGTGGTTGTTTTTCATGGGACACAGAGAAGCAATAGCAATAAACAATCTTCAGTTCCATGTAGCTGAAAGGAGAGTTCATGTTTGCTTCACTGAGAGACAGTAATACTTCCTGCCTTCAACCATGTTGTTAATACCGTCAGGTTAACAAGTAAATGGCACTTGCACTAAAAAATATTAACTCAGGCAATGAACTACTTCTTATCTATAATTAACCCATCCTGGTGACTGTAAAAAATGACTAGGTTGTTTTTTCGTGGTGGCAGAAACTAAGCACAGATAGCACAAATATCAAACAAGATACAAACACTGTGATGAGATGAGAGAAGTCTGGATTCTGACCAGTATTCTAGATGTGACCTTTATGCCCCATCAGGAAATTCCAAAGGTTTTGCCCTTATGTTGGGAAAGTTATACTCATCATGCCATTCTTGATGCAAAGGTATTGCCTTAACATATCTTGAGTCAAAAAAATTCAGACCCTCGGGCACCAATTTTCCTTTGCATATCTGGTTCAAGAGCCTCCTTTTGGGACCTCTTTCTTTAGTATCTCAGCTAGTAATCTGAAGGATCTGATTACTTCTGCTGTATTTTTTATTGTGAGGGAGCCTCCAACCATAGTGTTCTTCTACAAGCAGAATCAGTGCATTTCTAACCCTATGCCTTCCCTGTGTCCTCTTTCCTCTTCCATAAACTGACAGAACCCTTGGTGATGAGATGATTTTCCTAACTTGAGCCACATTTCATCTGATTATTTCTCAAGTATTGTTCCATAACAAAATTGGAACAGTGTGAAGCTAGACACAATTTTCCTCTTGGCTCTTGTTAACTACTGCAGTAAATGAATAAAAGCTTGATAGGTGCTTGTGTATGGGTTTGTCTTACAGAATCCCTCGATACTTAGCAGTTTTCAATAGAAGGTCTAGGGAAAGCCAAGAGAAAGTACACTGATGAAGGCGCAATATACAACTGTTCTTTTCTGAGTCTAGGTTATATACTGTTTTGCTTAAGAAAAAAATCACCAGTCTGGAGAGATTGCTCAATGGTTAGGAGCACTGGTTTCTAGAGGATCTGAGTTAGATTCTTAGCACCTTCATGACAGCATGCAGCCAACTGTAACTATAATCTTAGGGAATACAGTATACATGTATGCAAAATACCCATACACATAAAGTAAAATAAAATAGATTGTCCATAGTAACTCACCAGAAATTTGTATGTTAGGGAGAAAATGTACTGTTAATAAAAAGGTATATATTGGGTTAATCATAAACACAGCTTTAGATAGGTCTTAAGGTTTGTCAGATTATAGAATATTGATAAAGTATAATAACCAAGCATTAAATTTTCTTTCCTGGGTTACTACTCTATAATCCCTTCATTTTTTTCACATGGAATTTACATTTGTTCAACAAAACAAGAACTTTTAACCTTGAGTACAATGCTATCTGATGCTTCAGTGATATTTCATTGAATAAAGATTCAGAAGTATTTCTAGTTGAAACTCCTGTGAATACATATGTGCTTCTGGTAGAGTAGCTCAAACTTTGAAATCAAATATGGAGAAATTATGTAAATATGGCAAATAGGCCAGTATTTAGAAGATCTAGAGAATTTCTAGATGAAACATAGTGGGCTTCCCATGTTTACTAGGACAGCTGTCAGAAGGTGCAGTCAGATCTGAGGCTGTCATTGGCATTGAAAGCATTAACACTGGTGCCAATAGAGGCTCTAGGAATCCCAAGAAGGTTATGTGTTAGAAGTCTTTAGATAACTCTGTTTTCTTTCTTAACCCAGGTATTAAAACACAAGGAACAGAAAGTCAACTTTCTGGATGTCTGCACATCCATCATTTGAGTTTCCACCTTTCCTATAAGGTTTACCTCTTAGTATGAAGAAAATAAAAGTAATGAGCATGACCACGAACACCATCAGCATGCTCAGGATCATAGTCATGTCATCCAGCCACATACTATCCAAGTCAAATTGTGCATCTGAAACAAAGATTGGGCAAAGATACAAGAATTAGGGTATTCAAAGCATGGAAAGGAAGGCTTCATTAAGATTTCTGATAGATTCACCTTTCTGCTTCCAATTGTTCCATATTTCTGGATATATGAGGTTGGGGAAGAAATATTTTGGGTCATATGGATGAATCTAAAAATGAGTATGTTTGGCATAAGCCTGGAAGAAGCTGTGAGAAAACAGATATACATTGTCCTATTCAAAGGAGCATGACACATGCTCTAAAGGACTCATGTGTATATATTACATCTTTATCTCCTTTATGAAGTGATGAGAGGCCTCAAGGATCCAGGGTTTCTTTTTAAGGGGTATGGTGAAATAGAGTGCTCAGGATAAATAGATTCTCTGAACTTGATATCTTACATGTTTCAAAAGTAGTATGCTAATGTATAGCATAAACAGCCATTAAAAGTGTATTTCCTAGGTGAAGTAGAAAACATTTTCAGATCTTCATTGTCAACATAATAGGGGTACTTGTTTCAGTACTACATAATTATGTTGATTAGAAACTACTTCCCTAAATTAACTGTAGTTATTAAGATATCTAATGGCATGATAGTTACTCAAAATAAAAGTATTCAGAAGATTCAAATTTTACATTTTTAATAATTAATAATTAATAAATCCACCAAAGAGTTGAAAGTGGGATCTAGAATAGATATTTGTATTTCTATGTTCATAGTAGCATTATATGTAGCACCTAAAAAATATAGGTATCACAAGTGCCCGTCACTGGATGCATGGATAAGCAAAATGTCTAATATCAATACAATGGGTTTTTTCAAACTTGTGTAGGAAAGAAATTCTGCAACAGGTTATATCATGAATAAACTTTTGAAATAATTATATTGAATTAAAGAAATTAGTTCCAAAAATACAACTATTATAAGAGTCCACCTATATAAAGCACTTAGTCTAATTAAGAGTATACAGGCAGAAAATAGGATGGTAGTTTCCAGAGACTGGAGGTAGGCATAGTCAATGTCAGGGAGTTACTAAAGGTTTGGGGAGACCAAAGTATTTTGAAAAATAGATGGTGATGATGTTTGAGCAGAAATAAAAATATATTAAATGTCATGGAAAGATAATGCTAAAATTATTAAGATGGTAAATTTCATGTTGTGTATATTTAATTTGAATAAAATAGGTTTTTTTCTCTTCAAGACTAATTGTTATGAAAATTCAACAGCTTCCAAAGAATGGAAAATGATTTATAAAATGTATGTTGACACATGATTTGATTCTGCCCTACAAATATAAGAATGTGTGCTCTGACCACTTCTTATCACAGAGGTGCAAAAAAACAGACTCATGACCTTCTGTTAAAAAAAACTCGTACCACCGCCCCATTGAAATGATCACAATGGATGGAAGCTGCTACCCTTTTTTCTCTCTTCATCACACAAAAGTATGTGATACTGACATGAAGCTAGACATAGGGGCCAGATGAATGGCTCAGAGAACCTATATATCACAGAACAAAAATAATTTTTAAGGGTATTAATATCTTTCAACAAGTAATGAAAAATATTTTCAAGAAACAGTGCAGGAAAATTGAATACCCATACATGTCCATACATAACACAGTGCCCAAATGGTTTGATTATTATAAGACTTGGAGGCAAACATAGGGGGAACATTTTGCATTTATTTTGGCATTGATTTCTTGGATTTAACATCAAGGACACAGACAACTAAAGAAACAGGAGAAAAACCGGACTGTATTCTTTTAAATTGTGTATCTAAAGGCATAACTGACAAAATAAAAAGGCAACCTATGGAATGGGTAACAAGGATTAATAGCTATTGATAAAACAGAATTTCTGAAACTCACCAGTCAAACCAATTAACTGTAGCTTGAGTTTTTCTACCTTGCCCACAGTCAGGACAAATCTCTGCCACCCGCCAGTCCCACAGCCGCTCAGACCCAACCAAGCAAACACAGAGACTTATATTGCTTACAAACTGTATGGCCGTGGCAGGCTTCTTGTTAACTATTCTTATATCTTAAAGTAACGCATTTCTACAAATCTATACCTCATCACGTGGCTGGTGGCTTATCGGCGTCTTCACATGCTGCTGGTCATGGCGGCGGCTGCAGCCAGGCCTTCTGCCTTCCTATCCTTTTATTTCTCCTCTCTGTTAGTCCCGCCTATCCTTCCTGCCTAGCCACAGCCGATCAGGTTTTATTTATTGATCAATCAGAACAACTTGACATACAGACCATCCCCCAGCACAGCCAAGTGCAGACTATCTCAAACACCTGCACTCAGGCCCATGGTCCTAATCATCCTCTATACAGACCTGCTGGGTAACGCCACAAAGAACCCAAGAAGGGCTCCCACAGGACATACAGATCATCCCACAGCAAATTAACACTAACTAATTATGAGCAAATGACTTGAATAAACATTTCTTCAAAAAAGATATATGAATGGACAATATGCACACAAAAATGCCCAATATCACCAGGAAAAAAAACCCTATAATGAGCTACTGTTCATTTGGACATCTAATACATAAATAGGTTAAGAACCATTAAACATGTGCAAATAGAGGTATTATAGGATGCTGAAGTTCCTCTTTTTAGTGTACACTTTTGAAGAATTAAAATCAGAGTCTGGAAGAAATACTTGTATTCTCATGGTCACAGTAGCATTATGCATAATGTTAGTGTGAAACATGCACTACAACCTCTCAGGGCCGTGTTCCATTAATATAAATCACAATTCTTTCACAAAAATAGTAGAAAAGATAACAGATGCTTAATATTAGCTTTCTTATGAAAAATGAAAGAAATGTTTCACATTTAAATTATTTGTTAATATTTGTTCTGAAAATCTTTTCTAGCATTCAATAACTTCTTTTAATGTTTTTAAATGATATTAACACTAATTTTTTTGCTATTATGGTAAAATGAATATGCATACTTTTTATTGTGCTAGTTATTTTTAATTTCCCCATTTGAATAGTGAATGTGTTTACACTTTTGTGTAACCACTAGTACCATCGATTTCCCGAATGACTTTTTTATCTTACAAGCTGAAATTTTAATTCATCAAACAATTTCCCCTACTTGCAACTCCAGAAGTCATAACTCTATTTTAGGCCTGCATGGTGTTCACTACTAGAAGTGCCTGATATAAATGGAATGGGAGAGCATTTGTCTTTTTATGACTAACTAGTTTATCATGATGTCTTAAATGTTTGCCTATGTGTGGACATAGCAGACCATAGTGTAGGATAATTTCAAAATCCTTTCTTTCAACTTAAGGTCATTTGTGTCTTCCATCCAACTAATCAATATAAAAAGTCTTTTAATTTAAGAATTCTGCATTGTGACTTTTAATGCATAGTTGTACTTATTTTAATTAATTACTTTATCTTGTAGATTAAAGGTAAAGTAGAGGACACATTTTTAATATGTTACATTCAGCTAACCCTAAACTTTCACAATTACCATTTCAATTTTTTTCTCAAAGAGAAGAATGCATTGCGGATGTTTATATCCATCATAAAATTGAGGAAAAAATTCTGTGGTGTGGATAATTTTGAGAAGCAGGTCATCTTTTGGACAGCAATTGCAAGAAATCTGTCACTTAAGACGTGTAAGGTCTATCTGATTATTATCTCCTCTAGCCTAAAGGTATGGGATAAGTGAATTAACTGATTAAGTGATGATGTAAAAAATAACATTACCAAACTGAAGAAAACTATTTAGGAGCAGATACATCATCACTTTATATCTTTAAACCCATAAAACCCCAGAGGCTGGAATCCAAACACTATATGTTCCAAAGCTTATTGTTCCTGAAATGCAAACTGATAACACTCTCTATTGGCTAAGCTGTGACTGAGTATTTGGAAAAAGAGAGATTTATAAAAATTTTATAGAAATATAGCATCTTCTTTACATCACATACCTCTATTTTTTCTGTACAAACAGAAGATGAGTAATATGAGTATAACAATAGAAATAATGGTTATCATCAAGGCCACAAGCAAAGGAGATCTACATACGCAGGGGTGACCTAAAGAAAAGGTGTTAAAATAACTGGTTATTTGTTGGTAGAAACATTGAATTAACATAAAAGGGTAAGGTCTACATTAATGTCATCTCTCTGCATTTCAAACAGTGCTAAAGCAAAAAGTAAAAGATCAGAGAACTGTTGGACACAAGAACAAAAACAAACAAACAAAAGAAACAAAAACAAAAACAAAGCAAAAAAACAGCTGATTTTTGGATGGGAATGGTCTGAGGTTGAGGACAAACATATTTAGAAAAGACAGATGTTGGTCTTTCTCTCACCCATCAATCAGTAGGGTAATTAGATATCAGGATATAATGCTCATGATTGTCATTGTCATTTTATCAGTGCCTGAAAGATGCTGGGAATAGATTAATTCTGATGACGTCTGAACTGCTTGAGACTCTATGCTCTTTGGATATAAGAATTTAATCAGGAGGACTTTAGATGATTGATGCCATTCAGGCACAGTCAGCCAGGCTTTCCAAGAGATAATCTGGGGAAAACAGAAAAACTGCGATCTGAAGGGTGCTGGATACATTTGGACAATAAGGCCACACCCATGGAGACAACAGCAACAGAGAAGTGAGAAAACGTTCTCCACTTGGCACAGGATGCTTACCACTGGCAATCAATAAAGCAGAAGTAAGAAGCCACTTCAAAAAGACTTGTTTATCATGGTAGCTCAGTAGCTCATGACCCTAGGTGAACTAGTCTAATCGATATAGAACTATACACTAAAACCCATAAACAGAACGTCATGAAATTATAAAAACAAACAAACAAACAAACCATGAATCAGGCCTGAATAGTATTCATTAAGCTGAAAACCTGGTGAGAGGAAATCTTTACACAGATTCCATGCAAAGTTAAGGACATTGGCAAGAACCATAGCATAAAGATGAGGCTAATGTTCACAATTGAATTCAGAAGAAATTTGCACAGGTGTGACCAGATCTGAAATTCTACCTGTGAAGCATTCTGAACATAGTCCTAGGAAAGTGTTAGTAATCCAATCAACCAAATAAAGAGGCAGCAATGAGAATAGGACTGCCCATAGCAGAGGAATTCCCAGCAGTGGGGAAAGACCATGAGCAAGTCTGGATGAAAGCCAGCATCAGGTCAATCAATTTTCAGATTCTGCTTGTTTTTGTTTAATACATCAGGGTCCTTTGAGCAGCACATATCAGCCTTGTTCTGCTCTGCTCTTGTCAATATTAATTGTTTTGTCTTTCCCATTTTTAGTACTTTATTATTATTGTTTGTTTTTTCTTCTCCTAAAAACACAGTATGGTATGCTTTGCATTGTCTCGGTGTCTCATCTTATTAAAAGATAAGGTTGTTTTATGTAGTCTGACAGCATATTTTAACTCTGTCTCTTCATTACATTAGCCACTCAGGATATAATCAATCAACAAATGGACCTAGGAAATTAAAAAGCTTCTGTATAGCAAAGAAACCTTTCAATCATATGAAGAGGCAGCCTAGAGAATGAGAGAAAGTCTTCACCATCTATAAACCTGACAGAAAACTAGTATTTGGAATACATAAATAACAAAAAACCCACAAACACCAAGAAAACTAACAATCTAGTAAAAATGGGTTATGGAGAAATGACTCAGTTGTTAAGAACATTTGTGACTCCTGCAGAGGAGCCAGGGTTGGTTCCTAGCACCTATATAGTCAACCACAACTACCTGTCACTCTAGTTCCAAAGGGGATCTGATATCCTCTCCTGACCTCCATGGCCACCAGGTATGTACATGGTGCACATACATCCATGCAGGCAAAATACTCATGCATATAATATAAATAAAATGTCTAAAATTTTGAAAAAGTAAATTGTGGGATTGAATAGACAGTTCTCAAAAGAAGTATATAAATGACTGGTAAATATATTTATATAGTTTGAATGAAGGTATACTTCATAGATAAATAATGCTGTTCCCACAGTCCATAGGTTATTAAATTAAAATCCTTATGCCCATATGGGATATCTCCCTATGTGCTGCTGGTTAGGGAGGTCCCAGAACTCCTCAAAATTATACATGCTTATAGCCATTGCTCTTGGTTCTTCACCAATAATAATAATAAGACACCACTACTGAGGATACCACGCATTTTCATTGCAAGACACAGAGAAAGCAAGCTGAAATTGATCTGGAAGCTTCTTAAACATTGGATAGCTTTCCTAGTGTTGGAAATTGCTTTTCAGGCTGCTGGGAGGAAAAAGCCATTGGTGGTCTTACTTACCTGAGAATCCTATGGGCTATAATACCAACCTTCCAGGTAGGTTGTGGTCACCAGTAAAATAGTGGCATGACTCTTATGGTGGCAACCAACTACTTTCTGATTGGATTCTGGCCTGTTCCACAGGAAGGAACTCAGGCTTGGTAATGTAAACCTGACCAAAAGCCCAAGATTTGGAAATTCACAGACCCAAGTTGGGAACATACTACTGTAGTTTTTGTAAATGTGGATGTTGTCAAAGTAGCTTCCAAATATTTGTATTTAAACTCATAGGGTAGTGTTGATCTCATCCTTGGTTAGAGAAAGAGAATTCTGTTTGCAGTGGGTGATGGTTAATGTAGAGACTCATAACTTGTCAAAGTGTGGATAATAAGTGACTGTTGGATGCTCAGCCATAAATAGAATACATACGATCCCACCCAGGTTTCAAGAAACATGGCAGAAGCAGGTTTGGGGTGGTGATGGAAAAAAATATAAAGACCAGATTATGATTTTTAGACATAGTATGGCTGTTATGTTTATGAACTCATTGCAGCTGTGTTTTCCTGTGCAAGGTGGACTTGTATTTATTCTATCACTGATGTATGAGGGATTTATGAGACCTCGCTCCTCCCCCCAGGAGCTACTGTCAGTTGGTAGTTGCCAGAGAAGGGTAAATTATTTTCTTCAGTGATGTAGCAACTGTTAAGTTTCCCATGCTTCAGTAAATAACCTCTCATACAGTTAAAGTTAATGGATTACAAAACCCAATAAAACAAAACAAATAAGTAACATAAAAGTAGCTGGGGTATTTCCTGTGAAGAAGATATTCTGTAGGATTGTGAGGGATATTAAAAGAGTTAATGAGAGAGTGAAAATGTCTAAAAATTACAATATATAATCTAGTATCTTGTCAAAGGCAAATTTAAATAAAGAAGAATTTTTATTGATGAAAGGACCTTTAAAATATTTTTTTAGTGCATAACATAGTGGAAGAATTTGGCTGTGTCTTCTCTCCATGAAAGTGCTCCATAATGTATTTTCTACCTTAAGTATTATTCATTCCTCTGCTAGGGAATTATAGGCACAGTCAAACTTAATAGGTATAGTGTAAGATATGAATATTTGTGTGACTTGTATTGTCTTTTCTCCTACCACTAGTGTCTATGTGATTTAGGTTCAATATTTAATCTTGCTATTTTAATATTTAATATGAGCAAATATAAAATTTTTACGTAATTTTGATAGATAAGTATTTAATTATATTATTTAATTAAATATATACAACACAGGTTATGAGCCTTACTAACTATAAGACTTTTTGAATAAGGTTTGCCAGTAGCAAAGCCTCAGTAAGTGCTAGCATCTTAAGATGATATAATTCCTACTATTAGATCAACTCTGCTTCTTTTAGAATGATCTAGAAGTGCTGTGGATATCGCTCTATATAAAAAAAACACTGATGACCAGTGACCAGGCAGGAAGTATAGGCGGGACAAGGAGAGAGGAGAATTGGGGAAACAGGAAGAAGGAGGTAGAGACACTGCCAGCCACCACCAGGACAAGCAGCATGTAAAGATGCCGGTAAGCCATGAGCCACATGGCAAGGTACAGATTTATAGAAATTGGTTAATTTAAGATATAAGAACAGTTAGCAAGAAGCCTGCCATGGCCATACAGTTTATAAGTAATATAAGCGTCTGAGTGATTATTTTATACATGGATTGTGGGACTGTGGGGCTTGGTGGAACCTGGAGAAAAGCCCTCCAGCAACATAGAAGTACTTTGAAGACAAGATGAGTAAAATGTTACCAGCTCAAAGTGCATCATAGATAAAGACTTAATAATTGGAGGGGATTTGGGTGACAAAGTTCTTCTTAGAAAAGTCTCTAACTACAAGTCTCTTAGCAAGGATCTGAGATTCTGAAGAAGGAAATGCATTCAATGATTCAGCGATAAAGAGAAACAGCAACAAAGATCCACTTCTTATAAAACAAACAAACAAACTAGGTTGTAACAAGAAGTGAACAAGGTAAGTATGAGTTTACTTTTGCAAAAGAGCAATAAACAAGAATAAATGTAGTGAGTCTGGGGCTTTCTGCTGTGTGGTTTAGATGCAGTTTTTGATAACGGCACCTCTTTTAATTCAGATAATGGAACTCAGGCAAGGAGTTCAGCTGGGAATGAAAGGGGGAGTCAAGAATAAGAGAGAAACACACAAGTTCTGATACCCAAATCCTTACCTAACAACTAAGCTGCACATGGAAGAATTTTCAATGGCCTTGAGTACGTACTGGAAAGATAGAGTTTCATATGATGGAATCTGTTAGTTCAAGGTTATTAATATTAGCACACCCTTAAAACCTGAACAGATATATATTTGTCTTTTAGTTTTTCTTGTGACCTTTCATTCAAGTTCACTTCCTCCCAGTATAGCAATGTTAAAAAGGAATGCCTTTTTCCTCCTAGGAAATTAAACCTTCTGATAATCCAACTGGTATACCTCTCCCAGTAGGCTCAGTTTTCCTGGTATTACACTGAATGGATACTATGCAGTCATTACTGCAATGTGCAGTTTAGAACTTTACTTTCTGGCCACAATGAGCCTATTGGATCCTTGAAGCTGAGAGAGGGGTGTACAAATGTTAGATGTTAAGAAATTTTCCAATTTTTTTTTAATCTATCACCACAGGAAAAGGAACTTTCATTTTGACTAATGCAAAAAAAAGCAAGGCTTTCACAAAGAACAATGTCAGCAGCTCCATCAGCAAGAGAGAGACTTTTGTGAATAAAGTTACATGTCTAATGTATGACCCATAATAATATCCTTGCAGACAGGCTTCCAGATGAAGTGTAAGGCAGTATAAGGTCCCTCTCCCTCTCCCACTTTGCTTCTTCCATCCTGAAAATGTACTTACCTTCTAGAATATGTAGTTTAATACTGGGTATTATTATGAAGAGTGCCATCATAGTCAGAATCACAGCCACAATCATCGTCCAAATAAAATTCCAAGAAAACATTTCGACTGAAATAGAAAGCCAAAAATTTTACCACCTAGAAATGTTTGGACCAACGCAATTAGGAGTGGCATGGCATATCCAATTCTTCTTTCTCCATTTCTACCACCCTTGATGGTAACTTTAGGCCAGTTTTAGAGAGGCTGATATGAACTGTGTGAAAAGTAGCATAGGTGTAAATTAGTATGTGGTTGGTGCAAAGAATAAAGGCCACTCTTTCCACCATTTCTGTCTCATGAACTCCCTGACTGTAACAGAAGATGAAAAGCCAATTTGTCATCTCCCCTGTCAAGAAACACAGGTTTCTGCCAGTTCCAAATCAGTGCTTCAGTTCTGTCTAAACTGTTATTGCACATGCAATGCCAAATATTCTTACTGAATAATGGTAAAACTATGGACCCAGAGAGTAGAAGCAATAAAAAGGCAAGTGTGCTAGTTAGTTTTGTGTCAGTTTGACACCAACTACACTGATCTTGGAAGGAAGAATATTGTTTGAGGAATTGCCTTCATCAGATCGGCCCATGGGCCTATCTCTGGGACCTTTTCTTAATGATTGATGCTGGAGAGAGAAAATGATTGATGTGGGAGGACCCCTCCCACTTTTAGGCAGTGCCAACTCTGGGCAGCTAGACCTGGTTTGAATAAAGAAAAAAAAATATCTGCCCAGCACTCAGGAAGCAGAGGCAGAGGCAGGTGGATCTCTGTGAGTAGAGGACAGTCTGGTCTATGGAGTGAGTTCCAGGACAGATAGGGCTACACAGAGAAACCCTATCTCAAAAAAGAAATGAAAGAAAGAAAGAAAGAAAGAAAGAAAGAAAGAAAGAAAGAAAGAAAGAAAGAAAGAAAGAAAGAAAGAAAGAAAGAAAGAAAGAAAAAAGAAAGAAAGAAAAAAGAAGACAAACTGATCAAGCCATGAAGATCAATCCAGTGATCAGGTTTCCTATATGGTTCCTGCCTCTATTCCTACTTGTCCTGACTTCCCTTATTGATGGACTGTGAACTGGAAGTGTAAGCCAAATCAAACTTTCATTCCAAGTTGCTTTTGGTCATGGTGTTTATCACAGTCATAGAAAGCTAAGACAGCATGGATGCTTATATTTGACCAGGGAGATTCAAGCAAAACTTATGAGCATTAAGAACACCTCTTTATCGCTATTAAAATATATTTTATTATATATTGATAAAGGGAACTGTGAATCAAGAAGATATAACTGTTACAGATTGTAGTGGGTAGCTGTTCCAGCTTTGACCTGGAAGAACTACCCCCACTGAGGTTTCTGGTAACTGTCACACCTACCTATGGCCTGCCCCTGAGGCGGGCCAAGACTGGAGCCCTTAAGACCCAAGATCTGGATGTGCCAGCTATATTGGTTCCTGTTAATCCTGGATGTTGAATGGTAGACCGAGCAGAGTTCTCCAGAGAACACTGCTGGGCCGTACTTCACCTCTCCCAGACTCTGTAACTTATTCCTTTACTAGTTGTAAGTAAAACCCCCCAAAAAACCTCCCTTTTAACTATGTGGAGTTGCCGTAATACTTCCATCAGTAACAGATGTATGTGCACAATATATTTATGTATTTAATTTCTTTTTAAAATTGGTATATGTTCTTGGCATTCATAGATTCAGGTTTCATAATTTGACAATTTCATAATCACATGCTTTTTATTTCCCTTCTCTTCCTTTTTTTCTCACCATTCCTTTCAATAGTCTTAGTCCTTTCCCTATCCTCCTTTCTGCATTTGTGTATGTGTGTGTGTGTGTGTGTGTGTGTGTGTGTGTGTGTGTGTGTGTGTATGTGTGTGTCCACAAATGACAGCAAACGTGATATTTGTCCTTCTGAATTGGCCTTATTCCACTTTATGTTATCACTAACTGCACACATTTTCCAGCAAATGATGCAGCTTCATTCTTCTTTATGGCTGAATAAAATTACATGCCACATTTGCTTACAGACTTATGTGTTTACAGCTTGGCTATTATGATAAATGATGGAATAAACATAGATGTGTGAGTACTTCTAGAGTCCTTTGTTGTGTATGTATAAATGGTACATCTGGATTATAACTCATATATGATATTTCTATTTGCAGAGTTTTTAAATGACTTTTAAAAAGACTTATTTATTTCATTTTAAGAGTGCTTTGCTTACATGTATGTATATGAACCATGTGCATGTGTGGTACTCCTGAAGGTAAGAAGAGGATACCAGAATCCTTGGAAAAGGAGTTAAAGATAGTTGTGAGGCACAATGTGGATGCTAGGAACTGAACATGGGCCCCTTGCTGGAGCAACAAGTGCTCTTAACCACTGATCCATCACTCTAGCAACCTATTGCAGCTTTTTTAAAACCTCAACCACTATTCCCATAGTGGTTAGAACAGTTTACATTCCCACCATCACCATTAAGTGTGGCTTTTTCTTCACATCAGGATTTGTGGTTGGTTGTATATGCTCAATGTATTACAGTATATGACCTCAAATTTTACTATAGAACCTTAGTAACAAAAGCAGCTTTGTTTCATTTTTATTAATAGCTGAATGTTTCATTGTGTAAATGCACTATATTTTCAATATCCATTTATCACTTGATAGAAATCTTGGTTGTTTCCATTCCTAGCTATTATTGTAGATAACAGCAATGAATATGGGCAATGAAGTATCTCTATAATAAGACGTACAGTATTGAGGGTATATGCCCATGAGTGGATCATTGGGTAAATCTAGTTTTAGGTCTTGAGGAATCTCTCCACTGATTTCCATAGTTGCTTTACCAGGTCCATTCCTACTACCAGTAATTAAGCAACCCCTTTTCCCATACCCTTGCTAGCATTTGTCATTCTTTTTTTTTAACCTTAGCATTCTGACTGGGATGAGATCTCAAAGTTATAGTCTACATTTACTTGGTGGCTAAGGATGTTGAGTATTTTCTTAAGGATTTCTCAGCTTTTTATATTCTTTACAATGAATAATGTTGATAAAACATTTTAAGAAATGAGTAGCAATTTAGCCAAACATTAAACAACACTTTACTCTAGGAAAAACAAAACAAAACAGCATCTTATGTACAAAAATTTCCAGTATTAGGAAAATGATGAAAGAAATGAATCTAGCAAAGGGAATCAATCAGAAAACAGATGAGATGATGAATAAAATGAAGGGAAAGTAATGGCCCGTAGCCAAGTGAAAAAGGCACATGAGTTTTGTGTCAAGTATAAATTATATAAAACTTATTTCAAGAGTGAATACACGAATTTCACCTGGTAGAACAATGCTTGTGCTTTCCTCTTGGCCTGTTAGACGGTTCCAAATGCAACAAGTGACATTCCTGAGGGAACTGTCTCTAAGGAGAAGTGTCATCTTCATATCAAACAATTTGTCTTCATTCCGTGAATGGGATTTCGATGCAGCTGGAATGACCCCTCCTCTGCTGTCTCTCCATTCCAAGTGAGGTTGTGGGAACCAACCTCTGGAGTGACATTCCACTATCACACCTTTGGTAGTAGGAGGATGAACAAGAATCTGAACCCGGGAGCTCCCAGCTGGTTATAAACAAGGGGGAATTAGTAGTGTATAGTGGATGGAAAGAAGAAAAGACCACAAAAAGAAAACCATTCCTCCTCTATATTAACTCCACTGTCTGTACATATAAGGATAGTCAAAACTCTATGGGGATCTAACTGACATAATAAATCAATTAAAAGAGATGGCACCAGATGGAAAGTTGGAGAAGACATAACACACAATTAGCATCTATTATACTAATAAGCAGACTTACTGTTCTAAATAAGTCTGGTGATGAAAGGCCTCTTTGTTTCATTTAGTTTTTCTTTCAGTAAAATATTTACTATTTAATAAATCAAAACAACTGAGTTTAAGTTTTAGATTATAAAAAGCAACAAAACCATGCAAGATTCAATTCTTTTTAGAATTTATAAGTGGACATTTTTCTTATATGTGAATCATTGTATTAGTTTCAGAGGAATCCATGCTTACCTATGACCTTGACTTCTGTGATGTGCTCTTCATAGAACTTGCCATCTTTGAAGATGCAGTGGTAGTGCCCGTCATCATCAGGATTGACATTAAAGATCCTGAGGGTCACTTTCCCTTCTCCAATGGCATCTTTCAGGAGCTCTGTTCTCTCCACATACTTGGGGATAATTTTCCCAAACAGGTCTTTGCCATCCTCGTATAGGTTAATAGGTTGTGTATAGTGGGTCCTGAACCAGCGGATCTCCATGTGCTGGGCATTTTGTGGTGGAGACAGCTGACAACTGAGCTCAAGTACTGCACCAAATGGAGCCAAGACTGGCTTCTCTAATCCAGTCACTGTAAATCGTTCTGGGAAGAGAAACAAGAACCAAAATGTGAATGCCTTAATCAAGGAAACCCACTAAGTCACCCCTTCCTCAAAACACACAAACACATTTTTACTGTGGGTCATTTTTCCCCCAGCATACTGTTAAGAAAAAAAAAATCTTAATTTTACATGAGTTCAATGGTGGCTCACCAAAATATTCCCCTTATGAAATGTGTATAATTTCCATTGTTGCTAAATGGCTTCCTAAGATAATTGCTATCAGCCCAGTAGTTGTCTCTTCTTTCATTCTATTTCATTCTTTCTCTGAATGATTCTACTATTCATTATTCTTTTTTATTTATTATTTTTAGTTATTATTATTTTTTAATTTTATAATTTAATTTAATTTTACATATCAGACACGGATTGCCCTGTCCTCCATCCTCCTGCCCCAGCCCCAACCTCCCCCCCTTCCCATTTCCTCCAGGGCAAGGGCATTCAGTTCAGGCTGGTAGATTCAGTTGAGGCAGGTCCAGTCCCCTCCTCCCTTCACCCAGGGTGAGCAAAGTGTCCCAGCATAGGCCCCAAGCTCCAAAAGCCCAGCTCATGCACTAAGGACAGGTACCCATCCCACTGCCTGGGGGCCTCCCAAACAGTTCTAATCGACTGTCTCACTTATCCAGAGGGCCTGATCCAGTTAATTGTAATGAGCTGTTGTATATATTTGCTTTTATGCTTAAGCTTCTTGGATTACTCTTAACTTTCTTTAATTTGAAACACTTTTATTCATTGCATGTTTAAATTTGTCTTCAAGAACCTATTACTGCCATTCTCCTAAACTAATGTAATTTCTAACTGCATTCTAAGATATATCCTCATATCTACATATAAATGTAGCTTTCCCCATTACCAAAAACTTCTTTTTGTGGCAAGAATTTTACTAACTGAGCCATCTCTGCTTGACTTTTTAGAGAGAGAGAGAGAAGAAGGGGTGGGGGAACAAGAGAATGATGTAGGCAGGTAAAGGATGTATGGGGATTTGGGAGGAGTAGGGAGAGGGGAAATAATATGATCAAAATATATTGTATGAAAAAACAAAACTTCTTTTTGAAGCATGTGGAAATGACTACAGAAATTCTCAATTTGTCAAAATGCAGAGAACAATTAACTGTGGGGTGCACAGCCGCAACTAATACATCTACAAAATAGCAGATTAAGGAACATCACAGAAAATAGGTGGTATAACTGTAGGAACCAGAGAACCAGGATTCACCTGTGTGAGATAATATTTCCCATATGTGAAGGCAGCTGCACCCATGAAGCCTCAACAATGTGGTCATTTAAACAGGCCCCGTCAACACAGGTTGACATGCTGATGTGGGAGGGGGAAATTTCACTAGGTTTCAATCACCCTTAGATGAAGAAGTACAGCAATTAATGGTGGCCAAGAAAGAGGAGAATCAGTCTTCTCCATGAATCAGCCCCCTCATAAATTATTCATTCACAAGTGGTCAGTCTTAAATACTCATACCTATGAGCAACACTAAATGGACTCGGTAGGGTGTGTGTGTGTGTGTGTGTGTGTGTGTGTAATATAGAATAAGCTGTGGGTTTGAGAAGGATTGTGTGTGTGGGAGAAGCTGGATGGGAAGAGGGAGTGGTGGAAGTGATGTAAATATAGTATGTATATATGAAAAATTTAAATTTTTTATTTCCTTTATCCTCTATTTTTTTATTATGGAACTCTATTTTATTTCTTTTTAGTTTTACCAGAAAGACAGAATAAAGTACTAAAACCTACTCTTCCAAATGTCCTCATGCTAAGAGGACAAGTTATTTGTTTTGTTTTTCCTTTGAATATAACTAGACCACTGCAGATGATCATGTGGAGTTTAGAGTCAAAACTTTCAAATGCAATTCTAGATTTTCCTACAGTTGACCAGTACTTGGCTTAACACATATTTGAGTTTATAAAAATCTTAAAGGAAAGAAAGAAAGAAACCTTCTCAAAGGTGCACTGGAAATTTTAAACCATATGGCAAAACCACATATCAATGCATCAATGTGAAGAAACATACACACACACGGCATATCAATGAACTTTTTAGAGAAATTTCTTCTTTAATCCCCCACCCCGCTGTGTTTAGCATATCTCTACAAGATTTTAAAATTCACTGCATATATTCAATGAATGTTCTTATAATCTCAAATTAGTCCATAAGAAGAGATCTCAATGGGACAGTTTAGAGATGCAAATACTTAGGGAAATTTTGCTTGTGACAAGGATGACTTCTGGGGTCTGTGGAGAAAAGACAATTCTGTCTGGTTTAAACTTTCACACACATAAATTCACAGTAGCTGTGGCTGCATGCACAAGTTTAAGCTTACCCAAATCCCAAGATGAATGGAGGAGATCCCACCTCTAGCTGAGAAGCTATTGGCATCTGATGGCTGGTACAGGAAGAAGAGTAAGATTCCCTCATGGATGCAGTCCCTCAAAGGCTACCCTTGTTCTAATGGATGTTAACACACCTGTTTAGAGGCTCTTTCTTTATATCACTAGCTGTCGAATAATGGCATGGAGACTTTTAATTAATCATGAAAGCTTGGCCTTAGCTTAGGCTTGTTCTCAAATAGCTCTTAAAACTTAAATTAACCCATTTATATTAATCTATGTTCTGCCACATGGCTTGTTACCTCTCCTCAGCACCTTACCTCTAACTCTATCTAGCTGGTGAATCTCCCACATCTCAGATTTTTTTCCCAGAGTTCCTATCTCTGCCTGTAAGTTCCACCAATTCTCTCCTGCCTGGCTATTGGCTGTTCAGCTTTTTATTAAACCAATCAGAAGGTGCCTTATGCAGTTGAGGAAGAGCAGAGACACATCTTCGTCCTTCCTTCCTTCCCCTTCTCCCTCTCTTTCTCTTTTTCTCTCTCTCTTTCTCTTTTTTTAACCAAATTAACCATAGACTTACCATAGTATTGAGCCTCCATACTTCATATGCCTAGATATGATATAAAGGATTTGAAAAATAGGTCCATGCAAAATGTTTATAGCATCACTACTAATACTTGTTCAAATTTGGATGAATTTGAATATTCTTCAACAGAATGTTTGTTCAACATTCTGAACAAACAAAATGTGGCACATTTATACAATGGAATATTGTCTATTATTAAAGCTTGTATGGTTTCAAGTGTGTGGCCTTCTAGAAAAAGCAAAGCTGTAGAGTACAAAAGATGGTTGATGGGGTTCTTAAGGGGAGAGAAAAGAGAGGAGTAGGTGGATCATATGACATTTCAAGAGTGGTGAAATTCTGTATGACACCAGGTGCAGCCATGAGGATTTCTGAGTTTAAGCATTTCAGGATCTGCTAGCTGGAACAACCTAAAACCACCAGGTGGCAGTAGCACACAACAGCCTTCTATTTGAGTAACCATTTCAGGGTTGCAAAGTAGGAAGCCACAGACAAAGACTTTGCAGAGACACAGAGGACCATCATTTAGAAAAGGATGGTAGACATGGAACTCTCAAGATTGGCAGCGCTCTTATATATCTAAGTGGAACCACTCCATAGCAAAATAGGGAGTGTCAGGGCCTTAGACTTGCAAAAGGCATCAGCAGCTCACTTTAAAAATCACTGTATGGTAGTTTCATTTCTGTTTTTTTTTTTTTTTTTTAATTTGTATACATCCATTATATATAGGTGGTGGTATCTTAGGGACATTTTCTTTTAAGTGTATAATATACTTTCGATAAGTCCCACGCCCCCAACAAGCCATTAATACTTTCCTTTCTCTTCTCCTTTTCCTGCTGTCATCTTTAATCCATTAGTTTGACTCCTACTTTCATGCTATATACACAAGCACACTTTTATGCATTTATCTAAAATACAGGACTCACAAATTAAAGAAGACATGCAGTATTTGTCTTTCTTTGTCTAACTAATTTGCTTAATGTATTAATCTGCATTAATGTATTGAATCCACTATCTTTCAAGTGAAATTTTGTTCTACTATAGAGTTGAATATTATTTTACTCATGTATTTCTCTATTGATGGATACAAAGGTTCACTCCATAGCTACTGTGGGTTATGGTGCAATAAACATGTATGTACAAGTAACAGTGTGGTATGTTGGCTTAGAATCCTTCAGTAAATAACCAAGGGTGGTATAGCTGGATAATATGATGAACTTTAGTTTTGTTTTGTTTTGCTTGTTTTCGATCCTACATATTGATATCAGTGGTGGCTAAACTAATCCAGATTATGACCAATAGTGTACAACACACTTCTTTCAGCACACTTGCCAACATTCATTTATTTTCTTAATGATTGTCATTCTAACCACGGTAGATGAAATCATAATGTAATTTAATTTTATTTTCTCTGATAATTAATCATGTCAAACTTTTTTCATGTTTACTTGTTGTTTGTACTTCATCTTTAAGAACTCTTTATTTAACTAGACTGTTTATTGATCAGATTGTTGGATTTTTTGGTATTTAGTTTTATGAGTTCTTTATATATTCTACATATTAGTCCTCTGTCAGAGGTAGTGTTAGTAAATATTTTTCTCTTATACTGTATGTCATTCATTCAAACATCTGCTTTCTTTCCTGTACAGAGATATTTTAATATCATACAATCCCATTTTTCTGTTTATGGCATTATTTTTTGAATGTTTGGAGTTCTATTCAGAAAGTCCTTTCCTATATTTATATCTTAAAATGTTTTCTCATATTTTCCCTCTGTTTCAGAAATTAAGATTTTAAATTAAAATCTTTCTATATATTGAACTGGTTTTTATACATGACCAGGATGGGCTATAGTTTTAACATCTTACACATGTATATTGGTTTTCTCAGCACCATTTGTTGAAAGGCCATTTTTTCCTCCATCTTGTAAAAAGTCACTTGTCTTTATTTGTGAGAATTTATCTTTATAGTCTATTCCATTGATCCACATGCTGGCTTTTGCATTGTATTCACAAGCAAGTAGAGAGGAGTGACTACTTGTACTCAGACCACTTTCTCCTTTTCATACAGTCCAGGATCTCATCCTGGGGAATTGAGCCATCCACAGTTGATGGGTCTTCCTATCTCAGTTTACCTATTTAATATGGTCTCCTATGGGTGTGCCCAGATGCTTGTTGCCCAGATAATTCTAGATTTCCTCAAGTTGGCAACAGAGCCATTGACATTTTCTTTCTTTGCAAACTTGTTATGGACAAAGTTCATGAGGGAAAGTGAGAAATTCATACCTGCCCTCAGTGTTACCATATGAAGGAGGCACATGGCAACAATACCGAGTCTGTAAACAAGTACTTTTCCATCATCCATCACACCTGCAAAAAGAAAGCAAATTCACAACCAGTGAAAACATGAGAAAGACGTTGCAGAAATCAGATAAATCCACAACTGCCTAAAGCACTGTCTTCCAGCTGTGGCTGTCATCATCTTTTAATCCCAGGTTAACAACAAATTCATGTCAGGAGATTCATTTTCTTTGTGCTATTTAGCATTCTGAAATTTTATTAGCAAATATGACACATGATAAGAAGGCTCAATAAAATGACTATATCTTCCCAGAAATTTACTTATTTTTACAGGATTGTCTTCTCCAAGGCTTGAATGGATATTATTTTCTGTTTGTTTTTTTTTTGAAAACTCCATGAGCCTGCTTTCTTCCCCAAAGTTGATGGAAACGGGGAACATGTCCAGATTTCCAAAGCTAATGGAATCATTTGATATATTTATTAATTGCTATACAGAAAAAAATAAAGTCATATTTATCTTAATTTATGGTAGAAAGTAATTAATCATTTTATATAGAGGAAATAACTTTCTTCTATGACACTTTAAGAACCCCATTAATTTTTCTGTTAATTGAGACATTGCCTAACTTGTTAGAGTTTCAGTTGCTGTGAAGAGACACCATGACCACAGCAACTCTTATAAAGGAAAACATTTAATTAGGCCTGGCTTACAGTTTCAAAGGTCTAGTCAATTATTGTTGTAGTGGGAAACATGGTGGCATGCAGGCAGAAGGTTTTGGAGAGGGAGCTGAGATTTCTACATCTTCATCTGCAGGCAGTGGAAATCTAGCCACACTAGGCCTAGCTTGAGCATCTGAGACCTCAAAGTACACCCCACAGTGACACACTTCCCCCAACAAGGCCACATGTACTCCAACAAGGGCACACCTCCTAATAATGCCACTCCCTATGGGTCAAGCATTCAAACACGTGATTCTATGGGAGCATGCTTATTCAAACCACCACAAACATATTTGTGGTCCTTACTCTAAAGTTCAAGGTCAAGGGAAGATGAAGTTATATTTTTCAGATAAATACAAAGGATTATTTAAAAAGTTCTACTTGATATGTAGCTCTGGAAACAGATGTAGGAATTTCCTATTTCTGTACTCCAAGAGATACTCACCAAGTACTGGAATTATAGAAAAACAAAGAGTTAAATAGTAACAGCAATATAAAAATACTATAATACCTTGTTTAAACAGACAAATTTAGTAGTAATCCTGGACTTACCTAGATTCTCACATTACTAAAATGGTATATCTACATTGTGAATAATGACCTGTATTTCTTAAAAATCATAAAGGCAATAAAGACATTTATCAGATGCCAAATGTAGAATTGCTATTGAGCAATGGTAAGTTGAGGAAAACATAGTAAGACTAAGGAGTGAAGCAGAGGGAAATTAATAAAGCCTTTATATGCTGTATTAACATAAATCTTACCTTAAGATGGGCAAACTATAAAGAGAATAAGTGATAGCATGCATTGTAGCTAACTCAGGATCTCATATTAATATCACATAAGTTGAAATCCTGGCTTTACCATTTAGCTGAATAGGCCTAGGCAAGTTATGAGAACTCTATCACTTCAGGTTTTTCAGCTACAGGAGATATTTTCTTCATCATTGTATTTATTATTAGAATTAGTGGTGGTTTGAATAAAAATGGCCCCCATAGGCTCATAGGGAGTGGCACTGTAGGAGGTATGGCCTGGTTGAAAAACATATGGCCTTTTGGGAGGAGGTGTTCTGCTGTGGGATGTTCTGTATGTCCTGTGGGAGCCCTTCTTGGGTTCCTCGTGGCTTTACCCAGCAGGTCCGTATAGAGGATGATTAGGACCATGGGCCTGAGTGCAGGTGTTTGAGATGGTCTGCACTTGGCTGTGCTGGGGGATGGTCTGTATGTCAAGTTGTTCTGATTGGTTAATAAATAAAACCTGATCGGCCGTGGCTAGGCAGGAAAGATAGGTGGGACTAACAGAGAGGAGAAATAAAAGGACAGAAAGGCAGAAAGAGACGCTGCAGCCGCCGCAATGACCAGAGACGCTGCAGCCTCCGCCATGACCAGCAGCATGTGAAGTCGCCGGTAAGCCACCAGCCACGTGGCAAGGCATAGATTTATGGAAATGGTTAATTTAAGATAAAAGGAAATGGTTAATTTAAGATAAAATAACAGTTAGCAAGAAGCCTGCCACGGCCATACAGTTTGAAGCAATATATAAGTCTCTGTGTTTACTTGGTTGGGTCTGAGCGGCTGTGGGACTGGCGGGTGGCAGAGATTTGTCCTGACTGTGGGAAAGGCAGAAAAACTCAAGCTACAGTGTTCCACTAGGGGGTGGGCTTCAAGGGCTCAGAAACTCAAGCCTGGCTAACATGTCATGGTCACTTCTGCTGCTTGCAGATCAAGATTCAGCTGCTTTTACAGTACCAAGTTTGTCTTCATGTCACCATGCTTCCCATCATGATGAAAATGCTCTTAAACCTCTGAATTATAAGCTATCCCCAACAAAATGTTTTCCTTTATAAGTGTTGCCATGGTCATGGTGTCTCTTCATAGCAATAGACATCATAACTAAGACAGAAGTTGGTACAAGGGACTGAGGAATTGCTCTGATAGGACTGACCATGCTTTTGTTTGGAGGTGTGGACTTTGCATTTGAAAAACAGCTGAATGCTGTAAGTGGGGATTAATGGGCTATATTAGTAGAACCATGGATGACAGTGGTGCTGAAGGTGATTTGAACTGTGGGGACCTGGCTTAAGAGAGTTCAGAGGAGAAGAATTTCAGTATGTGACCTAGAGACTGTTCTTGTGATACTTTGACAAAGAATGTGGCTACTTTTTGTCCTTGCCCAAAATATCTGCCTGAGGCTAACGTGAAGAGTTTTGCATTATTTGCATTAGCAAAGTATGGTAGTTTGAATGTAATTGGTCCCTATTAGTTCACAGAGAATGGCATAATTAGGAAGTGAGGCTTTGTTGGAGGAAGTATGGCCTTGTTGGAGGAAGTATGTCACTATGGAAGTGGGCTTTGAAGTCTCATATATGCTCAAGCCACACCGACTGTCTCAGACCACTTCCTGTTGCCTGCAAATCAAGATGTAGGACACTCAGCTACTTCCACTGCATCTTGTCTGCCTGCATGTCACCATGTCGCACCATGATGATAATGGACTAAACCTCTGAAAATGTAAGCCACCCCAATTAAATGTTTTTCCTCTATAAGAGCTGCTGTGGTCATAGTGTCTCCTCACAGAATTAGAAACAGTAACTAAGACAGGAATTGGTATCAGGGATTGAGATATTGCTGTCATAGGCCTGACTATGTTTTTTGTTTAGAGGAATTTGAACTTTGGTACTTTGGGTTAGGAAAGCAGTGGAATGTTTCAAGTATTGCTTAATGGACTGTACTAGTACAATCATGGAAGACAATGGTGATGAGAATGATTTTAACTGTAGGGGGCTTGCTTAGGAAGTTTCAGAGGAGAATAAATTTAGTATGTTGCCTAGAGATAGTTCTTGTGGTATTTTGGTGAAGAATGTCACTGCCTTGTGCCCTTGTCCAAAGAGTCTGCCTGATGCTAAAGTGAAGCGATTTGGAATTCCATGGGAAGAGAAAAATCTCAAAGCAGTCTCAAAACCATAGACTCTGTCATGTGGTTACCAATATTTATGTTTATAAAGATTTATAATTAAAAGGAGCAAGATTAGGAGAAAACAAAACCAGGAAATGGAATGGAGCTAAGTCTTGTGTTTAAGGAGATAAACAGATTAATAAATGTAATAAAAGGAGTTATAACCTCAGAGGAAGATCCCACTCACATAAGTTTCCAACTTGTGAAAAGGAATTAAGAAAAAGCTTAGAGTTGGGTGTGGTGGTACATACCTTTAATCCCAGCACTCCAGAGGCAGAGGCTGTTGGATCTCTGAGTTTGAGGCTAGCCTGGTCTGTGGAGAATGTTTCAGGATAGCCAAGCTTAAGTAGTGAAGAAAACCATTGAAAGCAGAAAGCTGGTGAAGATGTAATTGAATGAGTGGGATATGTTCCGGCCCCAGCAAGCAGTAAAACTTGGCAGATTTGGCAACATGGTTCTGACTTTAGAGTCAAGGATAGAAGAACAGGGTAATAAAATCTCCTTCCACAATCAAGGAAAATCACTGAGGCCATATGTGTGACAGTGGTATCCCTGCATGGAGGTCTAGAGATGTCATTATGTAAAGCTGTTAAGATGAAGCCTGGGTTACCTTGGAGACCCCAAAATGTTGGAGAAGTCAGAGCTTTGGGATACCTGTCAAGGAGAGCTGCTAACAGGGAGCAGATCCAGCCCAAGAGAAAGAAGTGTGTTATAATCAACAAATCTGTAAGGAGTTGGAGAGCTGAAGAGTGCTTTGATATCAGACATAGAGATGCAGAGTTTGAAGTTTGCCCAGCTGGCTTTCTGTCTTGCTTTGGTCCAGTATTTCCTCATTATGCTCCATTTTGGAACAGTAATATATATCCTGTGCCATTGTATGTTGGAAGTATGTGATCTACTTTTCATTTTGATTTTATGAAGATTTACAGTTAGGAGATTGCCATGAGTCTCTGTAGAGTCTTCAGAATTCGACATTTAAACAAGTTTGAGACTGTTGTAGACTATGGTGACTTTTGAAGTTGGACTAAATACATTTTGCATTATGATAAGGCTATGAGCCTATGGGGGCCAGGGAGTGGAATGTAGTGGTTTGAATAAAAATGGACTCTATAGGCCCATAGGGATTGGCACTATTAGGAGATATGGCCTTTTGGAAGATGTGTGGCCTTATTAGAGGAGGTAGGCTGTGAGGTCTCAGAAGCTCAAGCCTGGCTAGTGTGTCACAGTCATTTCTGCTACCTGTAGATCAAGATGTACAACTCTCAGTTCCTTCTCTAGTACCATGTCTGCCTGCACTGCACCGTGTTTCCGGATATGACAATAATGGACTAAACCTCTGGATTGTAAGTAAGCCCTAATTCAATGTGTTCCTTTATAAGAGTGTTCATGGTCCCAGTGTCTCTTCACAGAAATAGAAATCCTAACTAAGATAGAGCCCTATGGGAGGGTTCATATAAAACAAATCAAACAATAAAAAGAGCACGGGAAAGGCGAAAGATAAAAGTGAAGATACATCCACCTCAACATATGTTTAAAATACAACAAAGAATATTAAACAACTCAATGTGACATATTCACAACCTCACAACTCCTGAACAGTGGAAATAAAAGTAACTAAGAAGGCTGAAATGGCAGAGAAAAATTTCAGAGTCCTATTTGTGAGAAAGATGAATGACCATATAGAGAATTCAAATACATAGATGAATGAACTAAGGAAATAAATCCAGAACCTATAGAGGGCAGGTACCAATGCAAACAAAATAGTATAGTATATAATGAACAGAGTTTCAGCTCAGGAGGGTGAAAAATGACTGGATATGGATGAGAGTGATAGTTGCACAATAATATGAATGCTTATAAAGCAACAGAACCACAAATTATTTTAAAAAACAAAAATGGCTTTTAGAATATAACATTAAAATTTTACTTTAGTCAGTACACTTATTGACTTACTGTAGCTGGAGTTGTCTCCAGTCCCGACCAGGCCCACAGCCTCTCAGACCCAAATAAACACATAGAGGTTTGTATTAATTAAAACTGTATGGCCTAATGGCTCAGGCTTCTTGCTAGCCAGATCTTACATCTTTTTTTTTTTTTTTTTTTTTGGTTTTTCGAGACAGGGTTTCTCTGTGTAGCTTTGCGCCTTTCCTGGGACTCACTTGGTAGCCCAGGCTGGCCTCGAACTCACAGAGATCCGCCTGGCTCTGCCTCTCGAGTGCTGGGATTAAAGGCATGCGCCACCACCGCCCGGCCAGATCTTACATCTTAAATTAACCCATTTCTATAAATCTATACTTTACCATGTGGCTCATTGCTTACTGGTATCTTTACATCTTGCTTCCTCTGTGTTTGGCTGGCAACTCCTGACTCAGCTGTAGTGGGTAGCCATTCCAGCTTTGACCTGGAAGCTCCAACCCCCTCTGAGGCTTCGGTAACGGTCATGCCTACAAGGTGGGGCTGAGAGAGGCCACTGAAGACCCGGGTTCCAGATGCACATGCTCTCTTAGTTCCTGGACCCTGGTTGCTGGAGGTAGACCAAGCAGAGTTCTCCAGAGAATACCGCCGGACTGCACCATGCCTTTCCCAGACTCTGTAAACTATCCATTCATCTGTAATTTACCCCACAAAATAAACCTCCCTTTTAACTACGTGGAGTGGCCTCAATAATTTCACCAATACTCAGCCTTCCTGTTCCCAGAATTCTCTTCTCTCTTTATCCCACCTATACTTCCTGCCTGGCTACTGGGCAATTAGCACTTTATTTATTAACCAATCAGAGCAACACTTTAACAGCATACAGAGCTATTTACACAGCAACTTACATGTGCAGAAGACAGGAGTCATGTTATCATCTTAATGAATACATAAAAAGGCTTTGACAAAATCCAACATGATTTCATGATAAAAGCTCTAGAAAAAGTAGGACTAGAAGAAACATATCTTAAAATGTTAAGGGTTATATATGACAAAGCCACAGCTGCAGCATGAGTCCTAATTGGTCTTGATAAAAACCCAGAGTCAGATATCAGGGTGAAAGGTGAAAGATCAGAGAAGCAGAGCAGCTAGCTAGACTTCTTTCCTGTACCAAATCTTCAGCCTGAAAGGGTCTGGGTTCCTGTCTCCTTCTGATTTATATTTCTTTCTCTGCCCAACTATATCACTTCTGGTCTCAACCTCCCTAGTGCTGGGATTAAAGGCATGTGTTCCACACTGCCTGGCTCTGTTTCTCTTTTAGATTGGATCAATCTTTTATATCCCATGGTGGCCTTGAACTCACAGAGATCTGCTTCTGCCTCCTGAGTGCTGGGATTAAAGGTGTGTGCCACCACTGCCTGACCTCTATGACTAACTAGTGACTCAGCTCTGCACTCTGATCTCTAGGCAAGATTAAATTGTTAAAACAAACAAATTATCACCATACACAACCAACATGAATCTAAAAGGAGAAAACTTAAAGCAATTCCATTGAAAGCAAAAATGAGACAGGGCTGCTCACTATCCCCATTCCTTTCCAATATAGTGCTTGAAGCAATAAGGCAAGAGGAGGAAATTGAGGGGATACAAATAGTAAAGGAGAAGTCAAATTATCCCTATTTGCAGATTATATGATATTATATGTAAGAGGTACCCAAAATTCCACCAGAAAACTTCTCAAAATTCAACAAAGTGGCAGGATACAAAAATCAACTTACAAAAATTAGCCTTCCTATATACAAATAACAAGCATGCTAGGAAAGAGATCATAAGCACACTCATTTATAATCACCTCAAAACAATATCCTGGAATAAATGTAACCAAGGAAATACAGAGCTATTTGAAGATTTCTGAGGAAAGAGATTAAGGAAGACATCAGAAAATGAAAAGACCTCCCACACTCATAGATTGGTAGATTTAATATTATGAAAATGATCATTATACTAAAAGAAGTTGGTAGATTTAACACAATCCCAACTAAAATTCTCATGAGTTTTTTCACAGAAATATCCTACAATTTGTATGGAACCACAAAGTACCAAGGATAGCCAAAGCAATCTTGGAAAAAAACCAACAATACTGGAGAGATTATCACTTGAAATTTCTAAATAGATTATAGAGGTATTGCAATAAAAATAGTATGATACTGGCACACACACACACACACACACACACACACACACACAAACAACTTATAGAAACACAAAAGAAGACACCAACATAAATACACCTAACTGTAGCCAACTGGTAATTGACAAAGATGCCAAAATTATATACTTGAGGAATGACAGCATCTCTAACAAATGGCGCTGAGAAAACTGGATGTCCTCAAGTAAAAGAATGAATATTCATATCTACCACTTTCCATCAAAATTAAATCCAGAAGATCAGTGACCACAATTTGAAACCTGGAATGCTGAAACTGTCCAAAGACAACATGGTCAGCATCCTACAAGATGTAGGTGTAGGAAAGGGCTTTCTAAATAGGACTCTGTTTGCCAAGTAATTAAGGCCAACAATTAACAAGTGGGAACTCAGAAAACTAAAACTCTTCTGTACAGCTAAGGGAACAATCACTCAAGTCAAGGGGGAACTTACATAGTAGGAGAGAATCTTTGCTAACTATATATCTTTCAGAGGACTAATACTCTGAATGTTTAAAGAACTGAAAAAAACAAGAGTCAAGAAACAATCCAACTGAAAAGCAGGCTCTATATCTGAAGAGAGAGTTTTCAAAAGAAAAATCAAAATGGGTAAGATGTGCCTCAAAGAGTGTTCCTCTTTAGAAATTAGGGAAATGCAAATTGAAACAGCTTTGAGATTTCATCTCACACCAGTTAGAGTAGCTAAGATCAAGAAAATAAGCTATAACAAATGCTGGTGAGGAAACTGGAACCCTCATTCACTCTTGGTGGAACTGAAAACTGGTGCAGTCTGGAAATCAGTGTGGAGAATTCTTAAAAAACTAAAAATAAATCTAACATATGACCAAGCTTTACCAGTCATTGGCATATGCTCAAAGAACTTGACAATATATAGCACAAGCAATATTAATTTCCACCCTATTCACAATATCTAGGAAATGGAAACAATCTCAATGTTCTTCAACCTATTAATGGATAATGAAAATATGGTATATATACACTACAGAATGTTATTCAGATGTAAAGAAAAGTTAAATCATGACTTTCAAGTAGATGGATGGAACTAGAAAGTATTATACTGAGGGAGGTTATACAGACACAGAAAGACAAATGCCACATGCACTCAATCATGTGTGGCTCCTAGCTGCAAGTCTTTAGATGTAAGTATATATCCTTGAGTAACAGAAACCAGGAAAAAATGAGCGTGGAAGGGGAATAGAAGTACACAAGTGATATGAAGGGGAAAATGGGAAAATGGGGAGATGGGGATGGGCATTTAAAATAGGGAAGGGAGAGAGTGGTCAATAAAGATGAATGGGGAGAAAGAATTAATAACAATAAAGATATTTGAAAAAGCCTTGAGGAATTATACTACTTTATATTTACCTAAAAATTACAAACAATATATTTGTGTATGTATATCTATATTTTAATGAAGATATGCCGCATGAATTGACAATGCTTTCCCAGAGAGTCATAGGGCAGCTAAGAAAAACCCCAGCACCAGGTATGAGAAACCTCATTTTGAGTTGTTATTCAGGGGAACCTAGGAGATTCCCAAAACAATACAGGCTATTGCTGTTTCCCATGGTTGTCTCCCAGAAGTGAAGGAAAGTCCCTATTGCTGAAGATATTGTGTACTTATGAACATGTGATTCAGATTTGAGCTGGGTCCAACTTGAAAGCCTCCTCCCTGAGGACTAACTTTGAGAGTGGCAGAAGATGCCATGCAAGGTGCCAAAGGAGAAAACAATCAATATTCCCATCCAGCTATGATATCAGTGAATTTATAATCATGACCAGCATGGAAAAATATTTCAAAATGTGCAATAGCAGTATTCATATCTTAGCAGCAATCAACAGCTCTCTAATTGGATTTAAGACCCACACACCAAGAGGAATATCATACCTGGTACTGGAAATAGAGCCAACTGCCCAGGGCTAGTGCAGTTATGGATCTTAGAGGAGAAATTACCACTGCCAATTTACTAGACCAACATAATTCCTAACTGTAGAAATAAGTGTAGCACTCACCATTCATCAGAGAATCTTTTCTTTATTGCCTAGGGAAACCAATACAGTAAACCACAACTGGTCAAAATACATAGAACAACTGATCATGGGATACATCTACAACACAATCTCTGTACACAAGGATCAATGTACATTGTAGAACACAGGGTGGGAAGATTGTAAGAGCCAAAGGATTTGTTGTTGCAAAATTGTGTCTCCTAGAAATGATAGAGAAGCTATACCATTGAACCCACGACAATATGGCTGCCTAAGCAAGACCAGAGCAATGACAACACTAATAGACATGCTGTCGTGGAAGGGGAAATCTCACAAGGCCCCACATCTAAACAGAGAACTACAGGTAACTATTGACTACCGAGAAAAGAATTAGTCTTCTTTGGGCATGAGCTCCCTAATTGGTTACCCAATGCCAAGTGGTCAGCCCTCAAGTCATATACATCTAATCAACAACAAATGAACTCAACGGATCATATTTTTATATCTATTCACACACACACACACACACACACACACACACACACACACATCATGAATTTGAGAAGAAGTAAGAGGTGGGACAAAGCAGGGATTAGAAGGTGGAACAGGGAGAGAGGAAACTGTAATTATGATTTAGTTTTAAAAAATCCTTTATATAAAGTTTTAATCAAAATTTGATTTATTGTGGGATATTTTGATCACACTCTGACACACCTGAGACTGACAATAAAGTTTACCTTAAGTCAGAGGGTAGAGCTAACAGACAAGCTTGGCCACCTGTAGGGTAAAAGGGCCAGCCAAAAAACCCCACCGTGGCCCTGAAATAAGAGCCTATGAAAGAAACATACCCTGGCCCTGAAAGTATAACCAAAGAAATATACCCTGACTCAGAAAACAGACTTTGGTACTGGAATCAGAGCCAGTGAAAGAAATATACCCTGGCCCTGAAACTAGACTCAAAAAGCTAAAAGGACCAGTGAAAGAAACACACTTTGGCCCTAAAACCAGAGCCAAATCTGCCTCTGACCAACTGAACATGAAACCAACCAATCGTTGAGCATGAAAACCAACCAATCCCTGAGCAGAAAACAACCAGTCCCTGAGCATGAAATATAGCCATTCCATTCTGAGTTTGTCCAAGCTCAAGGAGATAGAAGAAACCTGATCAATTATCTCCCTGAAAATCTTCTCCCTGGCAAAAGTCTACCCATAAAAAGCCCTGTATAATCAATCCCCTCTGCCTGTTCACTTGGCAACTGTCCTTCTCCACTCTGGCAGAAGCAGCCACTCTCCTGGATTCCTCCTTCCCAAATAAATCTCTTGAAAGAGTTTTGGGTGAAGATCTTCTCTTGCTGGCATGGAGCAGAATGTCTGCTGGGAAGTTCCCTTAAGGGAGCAGAGCAGAAGTAACAACTTCACCGTAGCTGGAACGGGTTGCTACATTTCTGCAGGGAGTTCTGCTTAGCAGAGTAAAGCAGAAGTAACAACTTGGGCCGGAGCAGAGAAGAAAAGGATACCTCTCCTGGAAAACTCCCTTGGGAGCAGAGCAGAGCTCAGCTGTAGCAGCTCTCTCTCTCAGAGAGCATCAGGATTGCCACATCCTGTGGGGAGAACATCCTCCATCAGACCCCAGCTTCAGGTATAGCCTGACATCCTGATAAGTCCGGACACTTTTCTCATTACAGCTATAGGTATCCAGGATACCTTCCCTTCACACTTGCAGGTTTAGCCTGACTTCCCAACAAGTCAGGATACCTTTCTCTCCAGAACTGACACAGCTGGTTACCCGCACACAGTTCCCCCTTTTCTGCCATCTTTAGCAGATTTGGTGAGATACCTGGGAATTCTTAAAGGGGCAGTTAGGATTAAAAATAAAAAAGAAAAATGTTTGCCACATTAAGAATCAGAAATATCACAATGCAGGGAGTTAGAACCCTCTTTAGTGCTACTATGAATGGCTTGCAAATGGAAAAAAATAAACGTGATAAATAACTACAATTCGACTTTCCTTTGGACCACCAGCTCACAAATAATGACACAGAGACTTATTTTTAATTATGAAAGCTTCATCTTAGCTTAGACTTGTCCCCCTCAGCTCTTATAACTTAAATAAACCCATTTATTTTAATCTACATTTTGTCTCATGGCTCATTACCTCATTTCTCCATATGGTTCATGCTGCTTCCTCTGTGTCTGATTGGTGACTTTGTCATCTTCCCAGAGTTCTCTCCTTCTCTCCACCCTAAAGTCTCGATTATACCTCCTGCCTAGCTATTGGCTGTTCAGCTTTTTATTACACCAATCACAGCAATACATATTCACACAGTATACAAATATACTACAACAAACCACTTAGCTAGGATTGACATAATACTATTAGTTTGGTAATTCCTATTTTATTCTTAAGAAAATAGTTTAATAGCTGTCAAATATGATATTGATAAGATATAAGCTTTAGAAAGACTTACTACTGATAATATACAAGCCTTATTAAGGCTTTTCAATGAAAATAATAAAAATTTGACAGATAAGATACAAGCCTTAGAAAGACCTACTAATGAAAATAGGAAAAATATTCATACACAGAGGAATTTAGAGCACAATGTGCTGAACCACTGAATTATGAAATTGAAGAGGAGCAGCCAAAGATTATTAGATAACCAACCTCAGTTTATCCAGTTACCATTCAAGAACAACTAACAGATGATATGCACCTCCAAGGCTATGCAGAAGTTGGCTGGAATCCTGTAGAAGTTTTTGATTTGAAGAGATTTAAAGAGATAGTTGTTGAGACAGTTGATTGGCTTGATCAGTTTGGGAGGCATCTAGGCAGTGGGACCAAGTCCTGTGCTCAATGCATGAATTGGCTGTTTGAAACCAGGAACTTATGCAGGGACACTTGGCTTAGTCTGGGAGGAAGGGACTGGACCTCCCTGGACTGAGTCTACCAAGTTGATCACAGTCCTCGGGGGAGGACTTGTCCTGGAGGAGGTGGGAATGGAGGGTGGGCTGGGGGTAAGGGGAGGGCGTGGGAGGGGGGAGAATAGGGGAACCCATGGCTGATATGTAGAACTGAATGGTATTGTAAAATAAAAAATATATATCACAAAAAAAAAAAAAGAGATAGTTGTTTCATATGCTATGCATTCATCCTGTGTGAAGCAGATGTTAAATTCATGGGCAACTCGAAAGAATTATACTTTAAGACTAGAAAGATTTAACTACAACTATGTTGGAACCTGGCCCTCAGTTACAATGGAGAACATGTTGGAAAAAAGGACCTAGGGTCATAGAACAATGAGGTATAGCTCAAGGTATGGAAATTTCCCAAGATTAGCTATTCAATGAGGGTCAGTATGCTGATTTGAAAAGACAGTATAGATTTTGTGACCATACTTGGGTGCTATATTGTTTAGCAGCTTTCAATGCTTGGGACAGGTTAAAGAATCAGGATAGAGGTTTAAATCCTTTACTAAAACTATACAAGGCCCCAAAGAAGTCTTCACTGATATGTATGTATGTATGTATGTATGTATGTATGTATCTATCTATCTATCTATCTATCTATCTATCTATCTATTTATTTATTGGTTTTTCAAGACAGGGTTTCTCTGTGTAGTTTTGGTGCCTGTCCTGGATCTCACTCTGTAGACCAGGCTGGCTTCAAACTCACAGAGGTCCACCTGGCTCTGCTTTCCAAGTGCTGGGATAAAGGCGTGCACCACCACTACCTGGCTTCACTGATTAATTTTTACAAAGATTGATTTCAGTTGTAAATAGAAGGATATAATATTTAGAAGTTAGACAAATATTAATTGAATCTTTGACTTTTGAAAATGCTAATTCAGAATGCAAAAGGGTGATTTGTTCTTTAAAGGCATGATTGGCACCAATAGATGAATAAATTAGAAATATGCCTGATATTGTATATCACACTTATGATGCTGCTTGGGTAGAAGTAATTTATAGAAATTTAAGAAAAAGAGAATGTCAGATGTTTTAATGGTAAATAAGGTCATTTGAAAAGGGAGTGTAGGCAAGATGTCCTTAGAAATAACTTTTTTTTCTAGAGATAATTCAAACAGAAAGACCCAGCCTTCTCTAGTAAACAGAAGGCATGGCAAAGGTTGGCATTGGACTAATGAAAGCAGATCAACAAGGGACAGGCAAAGTAACCCTTTGCCATCAGGAAACATCCTGAGGGGCCTCACACAGGCTCTAATATCAAATTTGGCTCAATCATTCTCAGTCATCATTGGAGAAACTTATCCACAGATCAATTAAAAGACTTAATACATGTTGTTAAAAACAACACAGCTCTGGATGTGATGAAAGACATAAAAACTTCTATAGCTACAACAAAAAGTTCAGGAGAGACCTGAAAACAGGTATTTTGGCAAACTTCTATAAATGATCAGTGACCAAAGCTAAAAATAGGGACAAATGGCATTGAAATTAAGGGTTTGGTAAGGTAAAGATGTAATAATACTTTCACCAAAATCTTGGCATCCAGATTGACCTCTTCAGGAGGCAAATGTTTCAGCTTCTTGGGACTGGAACTTTATCTCAGGTAAAACAAAGTGCAAGACAGAGGGACAGAGGGACAGATAGGAAAATTAAAAACACATGTGGCTTATTGGTGAAATTATTTTGGCCACTCCACGTAGTTAAAAGGATATTTATTAAATGGCGTAACTCGCAAATTAAGTAATAGGTAGGTCACAGGGTCTGGGGAAGGTGTATCGCAGTCCAGCAGTGTTCTCTGGAGCTCTGCTCAGTCAACCTCCACCATTCAGCATCCCGGCACAGAGAGCGCACAGAGCGAGCGCTGGTCCATCCAGCTCTCTGGTCTCCAGGCGCCTCCCCTGGCCCCGCCTCGTAGGCGTGACAGTTGCCAGAGTCTCAGTGGGGGTTGGAACTTCCAGATCCAAGTTGGAATGGCTACCCACTACAGTGGCTAACATGGCAATGAATTTATGGGAATGTGATTTGTTGCAGTAATGGAAACCACATATTAGCATTCCTCCAGTCTCAGAAACAAACCATAAAATAAATAATGATTATGAGAGAAATATTAAAAAGTATTATCAAGAACAGTGACAGACCATTCAGATTGTACATAAGCAGGGCACAACAGCTGGTGTTCTTTCAAGGGTATCAACAACCCTACCTTTACAATGTGGTTAATAGAAAAACCTGTGTTGGTGGGAAAATGGCCGTTGACATAAAATAAAATTACAGGCACTAGAACAGCTGGTACAGGAGCAGTTAGACGTTTAACACATTGAAGAATCAACCAGTCTTTGAAATTCTCCTATATTTGTCATTTAAAAGATATATGAAAAATGGAAAAAATTAACAGATTTAAGAACCATAAATAAGGTGATTCAGCCAAAATTCTCTTTGGAGCCTGGAATTCCATTGCCTTCTTTATTACCTAAATGATGGTTTATTATAGTGATTGATTTAAAAGACTGGATTTTTTAACTTTGCTTTTGCAAGAAGAGGATGGATAAAAATTGCCTTTACAGTGCCTACTTAAAATAATTCTGAGTCTGTAAAAAGGTATCAGTGAAAAGTTCTTCTATAAGGGATCTTAAACAGTCCCACCCTCTATCAATAGTTTGTACAGCAGCCATTGTTAATAATTCATAATCAGTTCCCTAAATACACAATTTACCATTGTATGAATGATATCTTACTAGCTTATTCAGACTTAGATATCTTAGAAAAAAAAGTTTGAAGAGGTAAAGAAAATTTTACTTTTCTGGGGATTACAAATTGCTCTGGAAGAAAACACAAAGAGGAAATTCTATTAATTGCCTGGGATATAAGAGAGGTTTACAAAAATTCAACCACAGAATGTACAATTCAGGAGAGATTAATTATGAACTTTTAATGATTTTCAAGACTGCTGGGAAACCAGGCGGTGGTGGCACACGCCTTTAATTCCAGCACTTGGGAGGCAGAGGCAGGCGGATCTCTGTGAGTTCGAGAGCAGCCTGGGCTACAAGTGAGTTCTAGGAAAGGCACAAAGCTACACAGAGAAACCCTATCTTGAAAAACAAGAACAAAAACAAAAACAACAAAAAAAAAACTGCTGGGAAATATTTGATAACTATGTCCCACAACTGGATTAACAACTCAAGAATGAAGCAATTTATTTCAAACCTTTCAAGGTGATAAGGACTTAAATAGACCATGAGAATTATCAGTTGTGGCTGGGAGAGAACTGGCTTTGGTAGAAAAGAAATCACAAGATGTACATATAGATCATTTAGATACAGAGCTTGATTGTATTCTGATTATTTTACATTCTATAAATTCTACCACAGAAATTCTTATGGAGAGAAAATATGAGATCTTAGAATGGATATTTTTACCATACAAACAAAGTAAAAAATTAAAGACCTATATAGAAAATGTTTTTGGAATGATTCTTAAAGAAAATTGTGACTTCATCAATTAGCAAGAATAGACCAAGCAGAAATTGTGGTACCTTTTATTAATGTTGAAATTGCCTCATTGTAGATGGAAAATAAAAATTGCAAAGAGCTTCCAGTGGTTTTTTTTTTTGGTGGGGGGGAAAGATTAGCAAAAAAAAAATCCCCAAAGAAAGAGACTTGAGTTTATAAAGAGAACTAATTAGATCCTTCTTCACATCACACAGAGAACACTAATTTCTAGAGTCCCTAGAGTCTATACTAATGCAAATAAATCAGGAAAGGCAGGTTATAAGACAGTAAAAATAAGTAAAGTGGCTCAAAGCTCTTATAATTCAGTTAAAAATCAGAATTATATGCTATTCTCATTCTATTATTAGATTTCCAGAACCTCTTAAAATAGTTAGACTCTTAATATGCAGAAAGAGTTGTTTTACATATTGAAACCACTGGAATTATTTCAGATGATTCATAATTAACTTTATTGCTTATTCAATTACAAGAAATAATCAGAAATAGAAACCATCCCTTATATATAACATATATCAGATCCCATATGGGGCTACCAGGCCCTCTAACACAAGGTAATGATGAAATTGATCAGCTATTTGGTAGGAAATGTGCTAGAAGCATCAGAATTTTATAAGAAACACCATGTTAGTATCAAGGGTTTGAAGAAAGATTTTTCTATCACCTGGCAACAAGCTAAGGAAATTATAAGCAAATATCCTACTTGTCCTTTCTCTAACCAAACTCCACTACCTGAACGAAGCAACCCAAAGGGTACTCAAAGAAATGAATTTGACAAATGGATGTGTTTCATTTTGCAGAATTTGAAAAATTAAAGTATGTGCATTATACCATAGATACTCATTCAGGATTTCAATTGACAACTGCTTTAGTCCAGCAAAGGCTAATTCTGTAATCACATATTTATTAGAAGTTATGGAAATCATGGGGGTACCTGTACAAATTAAGAGTGACAATACTCCAGCATATGTCTCTAAAAAATGAAACAATTTTTTTGCATATTACAATATAAAACATTTTATAGGTATATCACAGAATCCTACACGACAACTAGTTATAGAAAGTTCTAATTGTACTTTAAAATATATGCTTAATAAACAGAAAGCGGTAATAAACAACCCCAGGGATATATTTCACAATGCTTTATTAACTTTGAAGTTTTTTAATTCTAGTGAAAAAGGAATGAGAGCTGTGGAGAGACATTGGATAATAGAAAAAATTGTTGAATTAAATAAGCCTGTGCTATGGGATGTCTTTCTATATACTGTGAATATATTTTATTACCATTGTTTAATAAAGAAGCTGTTTTGGTTTATAGCAAGGCAAGATATAGCCAGGAAGGAAATCCAAGCAGAGATACAGGGAGATGGCAGAGTCAAAGAAAAGCCAGCGAGTCATCCAAGAAGCAAGAAGTGAAAGTACTGGTAAGGCACCGGCCTCATGGCAATACATAGATTAATAGAACTGGGTTTATTTATGATGTAAGAACTAGCTAATAATAAGAATTTTCCCAGAGGCACAGGCAACAGAAAATGATAGAATAGACCTCTCATGAATAGACTACTAGGTACACAACCTTTGTAAGTTCTGATACTTACTTGAGACTGATGGTTGCAAGTCAGCTCTCCACTATTCCAACAGACAAACTCAGTTGGGTCATCTGGGTTTCTGATAATGGTCAGGTGTTTTTCTGTATCCAGGGAAAGATGATCCAGAGTCAAATCCTAGGTAAAGCTGACCATCAAGCTTCTTCTTTTCTCAAATTCTGGCTGTATGATCCTGCCCACCTGAAAATTTGTTCTCTTTTGCAGAGAAATTCCTAGTGGGCTGGTTTCATCCACAGACAAGTGAAACGTTTGTGCAGCTTTCACTTCATATTGCTTAAGCACTAACAAAGCTTCTGTCTCCCAGTGAAGGAGCAAAACAAAATCTGACTCATACCTGTCATGCACTGAGTACTGCCCCCAAAAAAGATATGATTGATTTATTTGGCATGGCAGAAGACTCAATTAATGAAAGTACAAGCAAAAGACTCTCAATTCAACTTTCAGAGAGCACACAATGGCCAGCAAGATTCTTGAAACAAAATAACCAGTTATCCCATGAAGCAAAGGAGCCCAGCAATTTTTCCAGGGTAACAGAAAAATCTGACCTTAAAATAAGAATAAAATGTGGCCGGGCGGTGGTGGCACACGCCTTTAATCCCAGCACTCGGGAGGCAGAGGCAGGCGGATCTCTGTGAGTTCGAGGCCAGCCTGGGCTACCAAGTGAGTTCCAGGAAAGGCGCAAAGCTACACAGAGAAACCCTGTCTCGAAAAAAAAAAAAGAATAAAATGTGAAGGATCCAGAACACATATGATAATTTAAGATAGCTGGTGCAGGGTAAAAAAAGATGAACTGATGAAAGTAAAAGGATAAACTTACGAAAATGACAATTTTAAAAGCATATGTGTGTATATGTACTGTAATAGTTACTTTTCTCATTGCTTTGACAAAATATCTGATAAGAAGAAACTTAAGAGAGTGAGGATTTATTGCATATAATTTTATAAATGCACTTTAAAAAATAATTATGTACACATTTGAATATATTTATAAAAATAATCACATATATTTATACATGTACATTCACATATATGTAAGTATAAGAAAATGAATGTGTCTTTATATATACATATATAATTATAACTATAAACTTAATATATATGTTAGTGATGATACATGCATATGTATATACTTTTGTGTAAACAATGTAGTATCTTTACATAATATGCATGTATTAGTTATTATTCAGGTTGATGTGACCAAATACCCAACCAAAACCATCTGGAAGAAATGATTTATTTTGGCTTACAGTTCCAAATAAAGTGCATCATGGTGTGGAGGCATCCTGCTGGTCACATTGTGATCAAAGTCATCAAGCAAAGTTGAGTGAATGCTGGTACTCAGTGCTTTTTTCTTCTTTTTAATTTTTTAAAAATCTTTTTAAAATTACATTTTTATTTAGTCTTTGAGAACTGCATACACTATATTTTGATCATATTCATTCCCCTCCCTCAACTCCTCCTGATCACCTCATATTTTCCTCTCTCCCACCCAACTTCATGTTCTCTTGTTGAAAAAGGAAAACAAAGCAAAAACAGAGTCCAGTTTGTGTTGACTGACTAAGCCTTGGTTCAAGGCCTGCCCTGGACTATGTTTGATGTACTTAGTGTCACTCCACTAAAGAAAACTGACTTACTCTCTTGCTGTGGCTATCAATTGCTAATATCTCCTTGGGTTTGGGTGGAATTTCATGCCCACTCTTTCATGCTGGAATTTTGTCTGGTTTGAGTTTGTGCAGGATTTACACATACATAAGAGTCTCTGTGACTTCATATGTACTTCTGCTCTGTTTTGCCTAGAAAAATCTGTTTCTTTAAAGTCATCTATCCTTTCTGTCTCTTACAGTCTTCTTTTCTCCTTTTCTGCATAGATTCCTGAGCAATGATGAGGGAGGCATGATAGATATCTCTTTTAGGGCTGAGTATTCCAAAATTGCTTATTCTCTGCTGTAGGGAGCCGCCTTTCAAAGATGGCGCTGGCTTCCTGGTAGCCTAGCTATAAACAACTCCATATTTGGCTATGCTCTCGGGACTATGTGTCCTGTGACCTGCGCATGCGCGGATATGGTAATCGACCTTATATCCTCAGCCTATCCCGTGGCTCCTCGTGCTCGCATTCTGGCGGGACCCAATCACAATATGGCACGTTTGCCTGAGTCCTCATATAAGCAGCTGCATTTTAGTCCTTGGGACCCCTCACCTCCCGCTCTCCCTTAATCAAGAGGCGCTCCAATAAAGTGTGATCTGAGAAGAATCCTCGCGTGGTGGTCATTCTTCCTCGCTGGCCGAGGAGCTCGCCGCAACTGGTGCCGAAACCCGGGAAGGACACTTCGGACACCAGGTGAGGGGTCGAAGACGATTCAGAACTCAACACACGGAGCGGTGACGTCGGTAAGTTCTCCAGGTATGCTGATTGCTGGGATTAATCCGCTTGTGTTTGCTTTCGTGTTCCTTCTTATGATTATTAGAGAGGGACACAAAGCATTAAGCAAACACCAGGGTAGTCTATCAGAATCAGACTCTAAAGGGGAGAACTTAAGTAGGCCTAAAAAGAAGAAAGAAAAGAATAAAGAAAAGGAAATTAAAGAAAATAAACCAGAGAAGGAAGAAAATTCAGAAAAGAAAGGGAACCCTTTGTATCTAGTATTAGAGGAATTTGCAAAAATTGATTTATCTGATAATGAATTAGATTCAGATAAGGAGGAAAATTTAGAGGAAGCTGCAGCTGAATATGAGGAAGAGAGATATGGGTGGTAGCGACCCCCTCCTTATAATCTGGAGTGAATGTGGAACCAACGGCGCCTTTGGGACCACATCCACCCCCAGCAACACCTTCGTATCTACAAACAGGTGGAGGTTGTCATTTTATCAGGAGAGACACCTGGGCGCCGCTAGCGTCCGCGTTTCCAGTTTTTGAAGACCCACAAACAAACAACAGATATCATGAACCTGTGCCTTACAAACAATTAAAAGACCTGGTAGAGGCTGCTCGAGCTTACGGAGTAACAGTCAGTTATACCTTAATGCCTGGTTTGTGTGTCACTAGTGTGCAGTTTCAGAATGGTTCCCGAGCAGCGAATTTGTCTAAACAGTTGTCCAGTTATCTTATAGGAAATTGGTCTGGAGAATTCGAAGAGACACTGGAAAAACTGAAAATGGCAGTGGTGACCATCAACTCCACATGAGTGGATATCAGCCTGGCAGAGGGACTGTCCTCCCGGATTGCATCTACCTTTTCCCTGTTTAAAGAATGGGTGGGGGTGGGTATATTTTTAGCATGCTGCCTTGGGGGGTGTGTGCTTTGTCTGTGGTTGGTCTGCCGTTTGCCAACACGTACAAAAAAGGACAAGGTCATTATCACTCAAGCATTAGCCGCTTTGGAGTGTGGCTCCTCCCCCCCAGATCTGGCTTTCTGCCTTAAAGAATACCTAATATCCACACAACCTTTGCACCCCCAGGACTGGTTAGTCCATTGCACTCGGGAAGGTGTGTGGACAATTGTTGCACGCATAGCCTTTGCACCCCTGGGACTGGTTAGTCCATTGCACACGGAAAGGTATGTGGACAATTGTTACATGCATAGCCTTTGCACCCCAGGGACTGGTTGGTCCATTGCACTCGGGAAGGTATGCAGGCAATTATGCACAGTTAACTCATCCTCGATCGGTCAACACATCATGAGGTGGGGACCTGATTGGATGACATATTTGTGTTGGTATTCAATTAATAAAGAGGGGGGAGATGTAGGGAGCCACCATTCAAAGATGGCGCTGGCTTCCTGGTAGCCTAGCTATAAACAACTCCATATTTGGCTATGCTCTCGGGACTACGTGTCCTGTGACCTGTGCATGCATGGGTATGGTAATCGACCTTATGTCCTCAGCCTATCCTGTGGCTCCTCATGCTCGCATCCTGGCGGGACCCAATCACAGTACGGCACGTTTGCCTGATTCCCTATATAAGCAGCTGCATTTTAGGGGCCTCGGAACCCCCTCACCTCCCGCTCTCCCTTAATCAAGAGGCACTCCAATAAAGTGTGATCTGAGAAGAGTCCTCAAGTGGTGGTCGTTCTTCCTCGCTGGCCGAGGAGCTCACCACACTCTGCATGTTGACCAGCTTGTCTTTTCTGTGTTAATTACTATCTATTGCAAGAAGTTACTCTGACAAAGTTAAGCTTTGTGCTGATCTATATGCCAAAAGGAGTCATTTTGTTCCTTTTTCATTTAGCAGATTAATGATAGTAGGCTTTTCTCTAAGGCTCATGACCTATGTATCTTTAAGTTTTTGACCTCACTGACAATTCATATATGGGTTCTATCTCATCAAATTGGCTTTAAATCCATTAAAAATAGTTGATTTTCCCGTTATTAAATATGCATAACTTGCAGGAAGGTCATTGTCTTAGTCACTGTTCTACTGCTATAAAGAGACAACATGCCCAAGGCAACTCTTATAAAGGAAAGCATTTAATTAGGGGCTTGCTTACAGTTTCAGAGGTTTAGTCCATTGTCATCATGGGGGGAAACATGGCAGAAGGCATGGCAAGCATGTTGCTGGAGAAGTAACGGAATCGAGAAAGAGCTATCAATCTCTCACTCCTGTCCGTGCAGGCAGAGAAGAGACACTGGGCTCGGCATGGGCTTTTGAAAACTCAAAGCCTAACCCCATGATACACTTCCTCCAACAAGGCCATATCTCCTAGTCTCCAATTATTTCAAACAGTTCTACTTCCTGGTGACTAAGCATTCAAATATGTGAGCCTATAAGGGCCATTCATATTCAAACCACCACAGCCATTATAGTTCACAGAGTTCATAGCTGGACGAAATCAAAGATTACTCTTCTTTTCTGGTAGCATGTAGAGGACCTTCCAACCCTATGAATGCTAGCTGATAGGGATAAAACTTCTAGTTGAGTATCAGTTAGATTTTTCCATGTTCTATGCCACAAATATAAGATGTCTTCAGCAATAGGGATTACTGTCAAGCTCTAGAGGATAACCAATAGCATTGGCTACAGTTTATAATGTTGGGAAGTCTGTGGGACCTTATTGACCAACAACTGGAAGATAAGCAAACGACAGCTATTAAGAGACATGGGATTGAAAGAGGGACTGCTGAAATAAACCAGCTTAGATATTTTAAGGATGCTTTAACTTTAAAATGGAACTAATAAATGCATTGCTTTGGAGAAAAGGTTTTGCTTTTGTTTCCACAGGAAACAAAAGGCTGTGGATTCCATCCAGGCTAATATGGATCAGAATTGATTAGAGGAGAACCTCCTGAGTCTTGTATTATACAGGTAATGCATATGTATGTATCAACAAAGGTTACAGTTGGTCTTCACAGGACTTGGCCATTATCTCAATTTTCTCAGGGACCCTAAGATGCCTTTGCCCATAGACAGCAGGAAGCACCCTAGAGAAAATGACACCCACATTTCCAAGAAGTGGGTGGGTGGTTGTTGGTTATTTGTTGAATTATGGATGTTTGTTGTCATTTAGGGGAATACAGGAATATAGGTTAAAAAGGCAACTATTAATCTCAGATATTTTGCATTGCATGGATTTTGGTATATTGATACAAATTTAAAGTTATTTTTATTTTCATTAAACTGCATAAATGTTTCTATTCTTGTTTGGGTTACTAAGCTTATGTAGCTCATTTAAAGAGGCAATCTAGAATTAAGAAATGAGGTTAGTAGTTAACTTATAGTAATCAAACTTGTAGTTACATTAGGTATGTTTTCAAGGTTAAACAGGTATATTTTAGACAGATAATTTTCAAACACTTCAAGAACCTAGAGAATATAGTATTTAAGATTTTTAATAACCTAAGATTTTCATGACAATGAGACACATCTGCTCCTGGCAAACAATACAAGGTGGGATAGTCATTCAAATTTCCTGCTTCACGGTAAAGTCTACCAGATATTCTAGGCCTGTAGGCTAAAGATGGATGCCCAAACTTTGCAGAGGAACTTTGGGTTACAGTACAGGCAACCATATATCTCTGTTGTTAGGTAATATTAGATCCTTCTGGGCTCTTTGATGGAGTTAAAGACTAAATAGTTAGAGTTATAGCTTTCCTTAGTTATGATAAAAAGTAAATTAGATATAAAAGTTTGAATTCACTAAGGTAAGATAGATAATAGAGTATTTTCTCTGAATTTGCTAAATACAAATGGACTGAATATTGTAAATGTGATACTTGAAACTGCTTTTGCTATACATAGTTTGACTATATTAAAGTTAAATCTTTCATTTTATTTAGACAAGTGGAGGAAATGTTGTGTAATATTAGTTTAAGATTTGTTACATTGATTTATGCTGTGGAATATTTGTTTAATGATGCGAAGATGTCTTGAATTCTTCAATGGTACATTTGTTTAATTCCATAAAGCTGTGTTACTTTGCCTGTCTAAAACACCTGATGGTCTAATAAGAAGCTGAATGGCCAATAGCTAGGCAGGAGAGAGAAACAGGTGAGACTGGTGGGCAGATAGAGTAAAAGAAATCTAGGAAAAGAGATCTAGGGAAGAAGGAAGAGCAAGAAAAGGAGGAGAGGAGGAAGCCAGGGTCCAGCCACTTAGCCATGCAGTCAGGCATGGAGTAAGAATGAAACATTGATATATTCGATATATAAAGGTAAAATGTCAAGAGGCAAAATGTAAGGATTTGGTCCTTAAGTACATCCTTAATTACATCATCAGCCTTCGCCGGCTTCCCAGCCTAAAAAGCAGGTGGGCCCTCTGTGGGGTCTCTGTCCCCTCTCCTCTCCACTCCTTTCTCCCGTTGCCCCCCTCCTTCCCTCCCCCTTCTGTGTCTCTCTGTCTCTGTCTCTGTCTCTCTCCCTCTCCCTCCCCTCCCCCCAATAAAGCTCTAAAAAGGTAACCATGGCTATGATTCTTTTAATCAGCACGTTCCTCCACCGGCATGGCCACTGCGGGCAGCAACCAGCCACGAGGGGCAGTGCCGCAGCATAACCAACATAACCAACACAAAATATAAAGAGAAATGGGATAATTTAACTTAGTAAAGCTGGCTAGAAACAAGCCAAACTAAGGCCAGATATTCATAAATAAGAATAAGTCTCCATGTATATATTTGGGAGCTGGGTGGTGGGTCCCCAAAGTGTAAAAAACAAAAACAAAACAACTACAGGTTCCTGGATGATTAAGGGTTGTTCCTGGCAAAAAAGGAAACTTCTTTAGGAGATGTGCTTTTGTGGTAAACAGAAACCTTCCTTTAGGCTTCTTTACATGTTATAAATCCTTCTGTTTACTTCTCAATAATCCTTCTGTTTACAACAATATCACCGGCACTGTCATTTTGGTTGGGGGCTTTGGACCTATCACTGGGCACTGTTAGAAGACGTTTTTCTCTAAGAAAATAACAAAAGGTTTCAAAATGGTTAAGATTCCTTCTCTTATGAAATGTTTATACCTCATATTCCTTTCCTAACCTGACCAGTTAATCTTGTTCTTTTGGCATGGTTTTATATCTGACTTTATTAGTGGCCCTCCTCTTTTAAAATTCATCTGGAGAACTTGAGAACTACAGTGGCATAGGGTGTGCCATCCTAATCTGTGAAAGGCCTCTAGGGCATTGTATTGTGCAACTTATATTGAGAGTGATCCAGCTATAGATAATTTGCCTTGAAAATTTTTGAGATTTTTTTAGTGGGAAGAATAATAAAAAATGCATAATAATGATATCTTTACTAATTTGAATGTTAGAAATCAAATCTAAATTTACTAGATCTAATGCTACATGATTTTTCTTGTTCTGTATTTATGTATGTGAGAATTCTGTCTGGTGAAAAACTTCCTTAATGTTGCAAACAAGAGAGAGCTTCATGCCTTGTTATCCCTATGTGTTGAATAGATTAATGAGAATACTTTGACTGAGTTTCTCATTATTTTGATATTAGAATCAGAGATAAGAAAACCCTGTTCTAATTAGAGTGTAATGATCATATCACTTTGAAAGTCTCTAGATCACTTAAGAATAATCCTAATTGATTTTTTAAATAATCTTATACAAACCTTAAATACCCACCCATCCTCAGACAATGTTAAAGATTATTAATTTTTTTCATAAAGTTTGAAGTGTCATCCCAAAATTAAGAACAAATAGAAGCTGGATATTCAACAAAATCATAATTTTTCTTGATTTTTGCAGCTTTTTAGGGAAAAAGACTTAAGATTATATATAGTTGAGACAAAATCATGGCATCCACTGAGGCAGAGCATTCAAAGAGTAAGAGTCACCACACAAACTTGTATGAAGGCTTCAGCTAAAATTTAAATATTTTATTTTATTTTGTACATGTTTATTTGGCCTGCATACACATCTAGGCACCACATGTGCACAGTGCACTCAGATGCTAGAAGAGAGTGTTGAATCCCATGATTCTGGAGTTACAGATGGTTGTGAGCTAGATGTGGGTGCTAGGAATAGAACTCAGGTCCTCTGGGAGATCAGTCAGTGCACTTAACTTCTGACCCATCTCTCTAGCCCCATTCAGCAAGATAAAACCAAGTGTGTGTTATCTTAGTGAATAAATCCCTAGAAAAATACAAAGAAAGCTTACATTCAGTTGTAGAAATTTTATTGTGACTCACACTGAGAATCCATGAAAATGGATGGAGACAGGGTGAGAAACTTCAAAAAATGTTCTGTGGAAATGGACAGAAGTCTCCTCTGTAAGAGAGGCAAAACTAGAAGATCTTTCCCTTATGGGAAACTATTACTATAGTGGGAGAAAGAAGTGGACATTATTCATTCAGTAACTAAATGAAGAATTACTGTTAGCTACAAATAAGTAAGAATTCTTCTTAAAGTAAGTCAATAACAACAACAACAAAACAAACTGTGTTTGGAGTGTTAGAGGCATCACTCAAAGCATAAATCTAATATGATTAAGACAGTCTCACACTTGATTTTAGGCAGAGAGGACTAAATTTGAACTTAACATAGAACACAAGGAATATTTCTAATCCTGGCATGAATCTAACAAAAATTCAATAAAATGTAATGCCAGCTTATTCCCTGCTAAAGGATATGGAAGAACACAAATAGGAATTATCCATAATGAATCAACTCATAGGAATTTATTAGAGCTATGGTTAGAAAAAAAAATTGAGGACAATACTCTGGTTTTGATCTAGCAAAACTAGTAGCTAGAGGCATACCAGAAGGTAGTGGGTAAGGGAGATCTTAAGAGCTAGTTTGACCTGTGCCCCCCACCCCACCCATTGCAACCCCACTTGTAGAACAGCAGGCAAGACTCCTGCAAGCATGTCTGATCCTCCCATCAGACCCTGCAATCTACAAGCCCTACTCTGTCCCCCAAATCCACTCATTCCCTGAGACTTCAGCTCCTCCATGAGACAAACTTTGCTAGCTGTAATTGGACCAAGAGGTGATTGACTGTTCTTTCAGCCAGTCACCCCAGCCTCTATTCCCTAGGTCCAGGGGCACAACAAGTGCACCCTACCCTCATCTATTACAGTCCCAGTTTCAGGTAAGCAGGCAAGACCCCTGCAGGCAGGCCTGACCAGCCCATACCCATTGGACCCTGTAATCTACAAGCCCCATTCTATCCCTCAAACCTACTCATTCCCTGAGACCTAAGTAGCTTCCTGTGACACAGACTCCTCCAGTGCTGATTGGATGAAGAGCGGCTACCTGAGACACAAACACTACTTGCTCTGATTGGAGGAAGAGATGAGTAGATGATAGTGCAAGAATACATTTAACAGCATAAAGAGCAATATGACACCACCAGAACCTAGTTACAATACCAAGCCCTGAACATCCCAATGTAGAAGAAACAGAATAAAATGACCTTAAAAATGTCTTTATGAAGATAATAGAGGCCTTCAAAGAGGAAATGAAAAACTACCTTAAAGAAATAGAGAAACAAACAAACAAAAAAATTGGAAGGAATAAATAAATCCCTTAAAGAAAGTCAAGAAAACCAAGAAAAAGTAATCAAATGGGTGAAGGAAACAGTTCAAAATTTGAAAACTGAAATAGAGTTAATAAAGAAGACACAAATTGAGGGGATGCTGGAGGTGGAAAATCTGAGAAAACAAACAAGAACTACAGATGGAACAAACATAACCAACAGAATACAAGAGATGGAAGAAAGAATCTCTGTTGTTGAAGATATGATAGAGGAAATGGATTTATCAATCAAAGAAAACATTAAAGCCAACAAAGTCATTACATAAAACATCCAGGAAATCTAGGACACCATGAACAGACTAAACCTAAGAATAATAGAGATAGAAGAATGAGAAGAATATCAGCTCAAATGCACAGGAAATATATTCAACAAAATCATAGATGAAAACTTTCTCACCCTAAAGAAGAAAATTCCTATAAAGATACAAGAAGCTTATAGAAGACCAAATACACTGGACCCCCAAAAAAGTCTCCTCATTGCATAATAATCAAACCACCAAACATACAGAATAAAGACAAAGTATTAAGAGCTGCAAAGGGAAAAGGTCAAATAACATATAAAGACAGACCCATCAAAATAATACCCAACTTCTCAATGGAGACTTTGAAAGTCAGAAAGTCAGAACATTCTGGAGATGTTATGCAGACTTTAATGTAGCTAGAAGGTTTTCTCTGGTCTTGACTGGTCACATGGTTCCACGGCTGCTTATCAAATTATCACTCAGAAGCTTATATTAATTATAACTGCTCAGCCATCAGCTCAGGCTTATTACTAACTAGCTCTTAAACTTAAACTAACCCATAATTCTTACCTATGTTTAGCCACATAGCTTGGTACCTTTTCTCAGTTCTGCCTTGTCATCTTGCTTCCTCTGTGTCTGGCTAGTGACTCCTCACTCTGCCCTTCCTCTTTCTAGCATTCTTCTAGTCTGCTTGCCCTGCCTATACTTCCTGCCTGGCTACTGGCCAATCAGTGTTTTATTACATCAGTGTAAAAGAACATTATCCCACAGCATTTCCCCTTTTCTGTCTAATCAAAAAGAAAGTTTTAACTTTAACATAGTATAATTACATATAATAGAACAATTATCAAGCAGGAATTATAGTTATAATATCTAGTCTATTTGTATTTGGCAAAATTAAAGAAAATATTCTATCATGTATCTTATTTCTCTGAGTCTAAATTTTCATATTTAATTTATCTTTTATCATAACCAGGTAAAATTATAACTATCTAGTCTTCAACTACATCAAAGACCCCAGAAGGATGCAATATTACCTAAGTAAACAGGAAGAGTGTTGTAAGCAACTTCCAAAAATCTAGAATGACAGAGACAGCTGGCTGCCTAGACAGTCACCAAAGTTCCTCTGCAATGTTAGGGCATTCATCTTCAGCCTAGAGGCCTAGAGTTTCTTAGTTGCTTCTCCATGTGTCCTGCAAAATGTTTTGCAGTCTCCTCTGTGAAGCAGGAACCCGAAGGACCATTTCACCTTGTTTGGGCAAAATTTAGTGTTCATTTTTCCATGGGTCCTGCATGTCCAGTCTATATAACATTTTGTCAAGCATTCCAGGCAAGAACAGTTTTTTGCCCAAATGGCTAACTTTTGCCATAAATAAAGCAAACTCCATATGGAGTTTCTCCAATGCCCATCATCCTCTTGGAAGTAATTGGTGCTGCCAGGAGCAGATGTGTCTTACTGCCCAGAAAAGTTTAAGTTCTTAAAACATTTAAATGCTATATTCTGTAGGTCTTTGAAGTATTTGAAGATTGCTTACCTAATTGAAATATATCTTTATGTAATGACAAAACTTAACTAACATGACTATAAGTTTGATTATCATGAATAACTAATTATTAGTCTGTTTTTCTTAATTATATATTACAATTTCAAATGAGCTGCACAAGCATAATATCTCAAACAAGAGTACATATAGTATGACAAAATTAACTTTAAATTTGTATCAATAAACTAAAATACATAACAATGTAAAACATTTCAAGCAGTTGTTGCTCTTTAAAAGTAGATTCAATAATCTACCCCTTTATCCTATCGTATCTCTATCGCCCTTTCTTTAGAAAGAGATTACATTTATAATCATCCCCCTTTAAATAAAAATAAACATTTATAAACAATATTTTGGGAATTTGGATGTAGCTTCTCATACTACTTCATGTTGGTTTGGGGTACTGGTAATCTTATAGGGATCCTGAGAAAATTAAGAATTATGGTCAAGTCCTGACTGGAGTAGTGTGTGAGGCTGCATTGTCTAAGCTAGTTCTCTTGAAGCTGTTCTGGATGTTAGAACATCTGGAGACTTCTCAGAGAGTCTTCCTTGATCAAACTATATTAGCATGGAAGCAAGCCATAGGTTCTCATCTTCCGTGGAAACAAAAGTAGTACCTCTTTTCCAAAGCAATATATCCTTAGACATAAATGAAGTCAATATATCTTTAAGGCAGCTTCTCCCTGAGACAGAGCCTGCTAGCACCAATTAGACTAAGAGGTGAGTCTTTCTTCTTCTATCTGAACACACCAGCCTCTATGCTTTGGGCCCAGGGGTACAACCCATTGAAAACCTACCTTCAAACCTACCTACCCTCCAAAACCGCAGCATCTCCATGAGACAGGATTGGCCACTGCTTATTGGACTAAAAGGACCAAGAGCTCCAATTGGCCCAAGAGTGTTGACTGGACTAAGACAGGCTCCCTCAGACATAGATATTACTCGCACCGAGTGCAGGAAGAGGTGGGTAGATGCCAGTGCAAAAATACAGTTATCAACATAATGACCAATATGGCACCACCAGAACCTAGTGGCTCTACATGAGCAAGACCTGAACTTCCCAATGCAGAAGAAGCAGAAGCCTTTGACAAAGATGAAGGTCTTAGAAAGATCAGGAATACAAGGAACATACCTAATCACAATAAGGCAATTTACAGCCAACCAACAACCAACATCAAATTAAATGGAGAGAAACTCAAAGTGATTCCACTAAAATCAGTAACAAGACAAGGCTGTCCACTCTCCCAATATCTATTCAATATAGTACTCAAAGTTCTAGCTAGAGTAATAAGACAACAAAAGGAGATCAAGGAGATACAAATTGGAAAGGAAGAAGTCAAACTTTCCCTATTTGCAGATGATATGATAGTATACTTAAGTGACCCCAAAAACTCTACCAGGCAACTCCTACAGCTGATAAATAACTTCAGTAATGTGGCAGGATACAAGATTAACTAAAAAAAAGTAGCCTTCCTATATACAAATGATAAATGGACTGAGAAAGAAATCAAAGAAACATAACCCTTTACAATAGCCACAAATAATATAATATAAAATATCTTGGGGGTAATGCTAACTAAGCAAGTAAAAGATCTGTATGACAAGAACTTTAAGTCTCTGAAGAAAGAAATTGAAGATATTAGAAAATGGAAAGATCTCTCATGCTCACGGAGAGATAGGATTAACATAGTAAAAATGGCAATCTTACCAAAAGCAATCTACAGATTCAATGCAATTCCCATCAAAATCCCAACACAATTCTTCACATACCTGGAAAAACAATAATCAACTTCATATGGAAAAACATATGGTGACTTCTCAGAAAAGTGGGAATCAATCTACTTCAAGACCCAATGATACCACTCTTGTGCATATACCCAAGGGATGCTCAATCATACCACAAGGATGCTTGCTCAATTATGTTCATAGCAGCATTATTCGTAATAGCGAGAACCTGGAAACAACCTAGATGCCCCTCAACTGAAGAATAGATAAAGAAAATGTGGTAGTTTACACAATTGAGTATTACTCACCTGTAAAAAACAAAGCCTCATGAAATTTGTAGGCAAATGGATAGAACTAGAAAATATCATCCCAGATAACCCAGACTCAGAAAGACAAACATGGTATGTACTCACTCATAAGTGGATATTAGATATAAGCAATGGATAATCAGATTGCAACCCATGACTCCACAGAAGCTAGGAAACCAAGAGGACCCTAAGAGAGACACATGGATCATCTTAGGAAGGGGAACCAGAAGAGATTTCCATGAGTAAACTGGGGCCGGGAGGGGGGCAATAGACGGGAGGGAATGGGGAATGAGACCATGAGGGAATGTGATGGTCTAGCTGGGGGAGGAATGGAGTCAGAGGACAAGCTCTGGGAGTCCAGTAGAGGAGAAGAAAGAGGGATTATATGAGCAAGGGGGTCAAGATCATGATGATAACTACAGAGACAACCGAACCAAGTTTATACAAACACATGAACTTTAGGCTGACAGCAGTGGAACTTGCATGGGACTGGACTAGGCCCTCTGCATTCAGGAGACAGTTGTGTAGTTTGGTCTGTTTGAGGGCCATCTTGCATTGGATCAGGATCTATCCCTTGTGTATGAGCTGACTTTCTGGAGTCAACTACCTGTAGTGGGACACCTAACTCAACCTTGATGCATGGAGGAGGGGCTTGGTCCTGACTCAATTGAATGTACCAGGCGTTGCTGACTCTCCATGGGAGCCCCTACTCTTTTGGAGGAGGGGATTGAGGGTGGGATGAAGGGAAAGGTTGTAGAGGAGTGGGAAGAGGAATGAGAATGGGATCTGTGGTTGGAATGTAAAATGAATAAAATTTTCCTAAAAATAAAAAAAAGGAAAAAATAAAAATTCTGAAAAAAAAAGAGCTAGTTCTCCAAATAATCCAAATAGAAATGGGATATTTGGCATTCCAAAGAATCAAGCACTGAATTCTAGTATTATTGTGAAGGCCAATGTTATGTTTTATGTTGTAATTGCTATGCTTAAGAGATCCATAAAACAAAAATAAATGCCCCTAATCTTTAAGTCTCTTGCCTACATACAGATGCTTCATGAAATTCTGGAGGCTATTATTTTATGTAAGATAACAAGCCACATATTTTCATATTTTTACTCCCCTAAATAAGTTTGTTTGACCCAACTGCACTGGATGTGCTTGATCACATGAAGGTGGAGGTATGTAGGCCAGAAGTACATCAATATAGATGCTTGCCCCTGATTGGACCTGGTAGGAAATATGTGGCATTATGGGTTTGCCTTTATAAGTTTCTGCAAAAGGTGACTTGTGGCCATTTTCTGGGGACTCTTGACTTGACCAGAGTGCACCACCCTGATCATTAAATAAAGCTTGGTTTATATTTGCCTCAAAATTGTGGTAGTGGTCTTTTTCTCCAATGATAGGATTAACATTTTCTGGAGGCCCTAGGGACATCCAGATTACCTGAAGGGCTATCTAACAGGCCTGAGCATATCAAACATGGCACCAACAGGTTTTGCCTTTTACCTTTCTGCCCTTTGCTAAAAAACATTAGATTACATTCATAAAACTAGCCCTCAAGGGTTATTCCCATATTTGGCCACTGACTCATTCCTGAGAAAAAACACCAAGGTCCAACAATCAAAGTCCTATCAACAGGTTCTTGTTTTCTCCTTGGACTCACTGTGTCCCCTTCTTTGTGATGGAGCTTGGGAGATGACACCTCCCTCAGAGGTCTCCTGAGCCACCGAAAACCCAGGGGACACACTTGGCTTTTGACCCCGGACCCCAGCCAATACTAACAAAGTGCATCTTCTCTCTCCATCCCAAATGAAAACTCCAGCACACACTTAGTATTAATGATACATCCTAACACTAAAAATTAGACTGTATACTCTCTAAAAAATTAAACAAAATGACAATCTTTATAGTTTTATGGGCATAAGGACTGATGGAAGGAGATATATTGCCTCCCCCTAACTTCCCACCTTCCCTCTCCACCTGTCCCTGCTGCTTCTCATCTCTGCCTGTCCCACCTGCTTCTCCATCTGCTTCTAATTGCCACTCCAAGCTTTTTCCTTCCATTCTTCTTTCTCTCTAGGTTTCTGTGGTAGTTTGAATATAATTGACCCCCATAAGCTCATAGGGAGTGGCACTATTTGGAAGTGTGTCTTTGTTGGATTAGGTATGGCCTTGTTAGAGGAAGTGTGTCAATGTGGGGTGGGCTTTGAAGTCACATATATGCTCAAGTCATGCCCAGTGTCTCAGTCCATTTCCTATTGTCTTCTGATCAAAAGGTAACCAACACCATGAATCCTTGCAAGCTGCCATGCTCCCCACCATGATGACAATGGATTGAAACTCTGAAATGTAAGCTAGCAGCTTAATGAAATGATTTCCTTTATAAGAGTTTCAGTGGTCATGGTGTCTCCTCACAGCAATAGAAACCCTAACTAAGATATTTTCCCTCCCTAGGAGCTGCAGAATACTTTAGGGCCCTGTCATCTCGTACTGTAATCTTTGCCCTCTCCTTCCTCATCAGCCACTTTCTCAATTTAATCTTTTCCTTTCCTGAAACTAGAGGCCTCTCTACAGACTATGCTATCTCTCAGCTCTCACCTGTAGTCTCATAGCTTCTGAATGCCTCTTTGAACTTACACAAACACAGATTCTCAAAATCTTTTATATCTTACTCTGTTCTACACTTCCAAAAGTCTCTTATCTCCACTTTACTTCAGAGGAACTTCCTTTTTCCACCCTTTATGTCTTTCTTGGACTATATGCACCATATATATATATGACTTTTTTTGGCCTGCCCTTCAGACTGTATTTTTCTTCTATTGGGTTGCCTTGTCTAGCCTTGATAGGAGGGCTTTTGTCTTGTCCTATTGTATCTTATTTTGTTGTGGTTGGTTGTTGTATCTCTAAGGTCTGCTCTTTTAAAGAGGAAATCAAGGAGGAGTGCTTCTGGGTGGGGCTAGGAGGAGTGGAAGGAGGGGAAAATATGGTCAAGATGCTTTGTATGGGAGAAGACTCTATTTTCAATAAAAAATAAAAAAAACACACACACAAAGAGTGTTGCTGACTCTGTTGCTGGGGTCTCACTGTCTCTAATCCTGGGGGCAGGGGTTGGGTAGACGCAGCATCAATGACACAGACTCCAGGAGGTTTGCAAGCAATCACTCATTTATAAAACAAAGGACTGAGGTTTATACATGTGGATTTTTGGCAGGTTTTGCTCCTAGCTGCTATGCTATGGTGTTTCTTGATTGGCTCTAGGCTGCATATCATCCTCTTTTGGTTTGCAGCTTATTGGTCAGGTTTCATCTGGCCAGAGTGCTCTCTGCATATGCCACAGCTTTTTGTTTGCTTAAGGCGTGGCCCCATTGCTTTGGCCTTATTCACCTCAAAAGAGAGTCATAATAATTTATATCCAACTTTTGCTTTTCAACAAAATTTCAGATAAAAATTATTTAATTTTGATTCATGTGTATGAGTGTTAGCCTGCATGCATATGTGTATATCATGTGTGTGTGTGTCTGATGCACACAGAAGCTAGAAGAAGAATTGCCGGAGAGACCCTAGAATTGGTGTTGTACATGGTTATGAACTACAATGTTGGTACTGGAAATTGAACAACTGAAAGAGCAGGAGACCATACAATTGTGATGAAATGAGAATGGGAAAAATTGGAAGGATGAGAAGGATGAAGGGAAATTGAAGAGAGGGTCTATATAATCACCAATTCCACCAGAATGTCAATCCATGTGAGATAAAGCAGTTTAGTTAAACAAGACTCAATCAATAGTCAGTGTTGGCTCAAACTTCAAGGCTGACACCAGGTAGCTATTTCAGCCATATTTAAGCCCAGCACAATTTGGAAAAATGTTTCCTGGTGATAATTAACTCAATCCCATCTGCACAACAAAGTTAAAGACAATTACATTAAAATTCTTGTAAAATACAAGTGACATCTTCCATAAACATAGGTCCTGTATATTAACTAAGGAAGTAGGTACAAGGTAAACAAAGCTCATGATAAGGGTCTGGGGCAGAACAGAGCTAGAAGTTGTCTGAGATAAATAGGCTCAAGAGTGTGAGGAAGTGGTATGGCCTGGCTATATAGATAGCACAGAAGTCACTAGGCTATTAATCACCTTCTCTCCCAGCCTTCAGGATGGGAAACAGGTAATACAAATCTTCCTTTGAAGAGATAACCTCATGTATTTAATATTCCTGATTTCCCTAGTGCTTATCTGTGAACACAAGTACCTACATGTGCCCTGAACCCCCCTTTTAATTTTTAAAAGAGAAAATAATAGCTGTAGTAGAGGCCAATGACACCTAGTGGCTAGTCTAACTAATATAGGCAAACATAAGAGAATTGCAAGAATAGTTAACAGAGGGCCAAGAAAAAGAGAAAGTCGTCTTCTTGTGACCTCATTGTTTCTCCAAAATCTCTGGAAGAGTTAAGTCTTGATGTCTCCCCAGTTATTGACTTCTTCTTCCTCTTCCTCTTTCTCTTCCTCTTCCTTCTCCTCCTTCTCCTCCTCTTCTTCTTCTATATTTCCTCCAAATGAGTTTGTTGTCTGTGTTTCATTTGTCTGGTGTTTTCTGAGATGCTGTCCTGGTTGGATACATTGAAGCAGGTACCATTTGGAACTTTTTTCATTTTCTGGAAAGACATAAGTATAACCTTACCCTGATTTTACAAGAATATCAGTCCCTTTCCATTGATTAGTTTTAGACCATTTCATTTAACACATAGTTTAGATTGTATCTCCTTTAGGGAAAAATGCTTTTGGGCAGCCAAAAAGTATTATACTTTAAAGTGAAAAAAATTAAAGATAACACAACTAAATGTAGTGTAGTATGTAGAGATTTAGGTGAGTGTGTATAGCCTCTTTTTATTTTTAAAATCTATCATTTAAATATTTGATGATGTCATTCCACAATAGCTTGATCATGTGGACTGTAAGGAATTTCAGTAACATGATTAATATTTTATAAACTGTAAAATGTTCTAAAGCTTTTGTCAGTACAAGCAGGACCATTACCAATATTTAGGTGTAATGAAAGTCCTAGAAACAAAATGGCTAAAGAGCTATTTGAGAAAGTCAAGCTTACCATGTGATACAATGGTATTTTCCTGGAGCCCCCAGAGCCTCATGTCATTCATGTCTAGGGTAGTGTTCTGCAGCTGACTAGTTAGGAATTAGCACTGTGCATGCCTGTAGTGTACTCTAAGTATGGATTTCTACACTCTTGACAGTAGAAAAGTCCTCAGACATAAAAAGCCCTAGTTACAGATATGTTGATGTGAGAACCACCCACTAATTATGCACTAGCTTGGGATACTGTGTAAAACACAGTATGTAAAAAGCCTTCAATACAGGATAGGCTTCCCCTACTTCCTCCTTTGCCAGAGTCTGATCACTCATGTCAGACCAAGGAAACGCACAAAACTAAAAAAATGAAAACAAACATAACCTACTTAATAAACAATGGTCATTAATTTCTAAAGATTTAAGTCTAAGGCTTTTATATAACATTTAGTATTTTTAAAATTTAAGACGACTTTAATTTTGAACTCAAGAAGGCTTTCCTACTAAGTAAAAGGATGTTCAGAAGTACCTGAGAAATAATCACAGAAAATCTTGAAGGAGAAAAGAATTTTTTTCATGCAAGCATCAAAATACATATCCAGCTGATACTGTTCTCAATCTTCCCAATACTGCAACCCTTTAATACAGTTCCTCATGTTGTGGTGACCCCTGACTGTAAAGTTATTTTCATTTCTACTTCATAACTGGAATTTCTACTGTTATGAATCATAATGTAAATATGTGTTTTCCAATGGTTCAGTTGACCACTATGAAAGGTTTGTTTGTCCCTCCAAATGGGTCATGACTGATAAGTTGAGAATCACTGCTGTAAATGAAGCAAAAAACATGAACAATATCAAGCATAACAGTTCCATGGAGGAAGAAATTACGGGAAGGCTCTGGTTCTTACAAAATTTCAGAGGCAGTCTGCTGTAATAGATTCTCAGGCTATATAAAAAATAATTTGAGGTGAAAATTCAAAATAATCTAACTGTCATTTATTGTATGTTTTGTTGAACCCCTTCTGGCCTCTGAGGGAAATTTGAGAGGTATGTGATTATGTTTGCATTCTTTGGCCATTGCATTATCTAGAAGAAATATTTTCAAGAAGAAAAAAAAACCTTTTTGATTCCATTTTACCCTATTTTTCTTTTAAATCCTTTCCAAGCCTGTTTGCATTGTTAGTTTCTGTTTTATTTTTTAGGCTGTGCAAAAATACAAAATTGAAAATGTAGTTTCATTGGTTGTAAATGCAAAAGAACCTGGGTGGTGTTTGGGCTCTTGGTGCATGAAAGACCTGAAATGTGTCTCCATTTCTGTTTGTAAAGGATAAGATAAAATTCCTTATGTTGCTAATGCTGTGATTGCACCATTGGATGGAGGTGTGGCTAGACCAGACATCAGCACAAAAAACATCTCCTACCGTCTCAGTAGCAGACAACTCTTGCACCAAACCTTTGGGGCAGTCTCCTGCCAGCAACAGGCATAGCTGCTCCTGGCTTTTGCTCCTTTTCCTTCTCCTAGGCAGGTTTTTCCTGTCTGTTTTCTCTAGAGACAGAGGTGTCAGCAGTTCAGCATTATTGTCATTTTCATTAGGGTTGGATTCATTTTTTAAATTACTTTTTATTTTCAAGGCAAGGAAACTCAGCTGAACAAGCACACTTCATGTTCCATTCATTTCCATTTTCCACTTACTAGATTCTATCTTCAAGGACCTCATTCCAAATGTTTCCATCTTTCCATTACATCCTTTTCATACTCATAACCCTTCTGCAACATAATTTACATCTCAAGTTAGACCAGTTTTTATTCTCAGTGCATTTCTATCCTTTATGTGCTAATTTATACAGGAGATCAGTTAAAATACTGAATGACTGGGGAGCATCTAATTAAAGTAGATTGATTATAGTGAGTTTTGAGTGTTGATCTGTACAATCAAGGATGGGTACAATCTTCTGTGTGTGTGTGTGGAACATGTAGGATTTGTATATAACAATATACTCCTTGTCCTTTTGAAGAATCATCTGTAAAAGCATTAAAGGAGATCTCTATAGGATTTTTAGATAAAATTTTAGACAATATTCATGGAATATCTTTTTAAAAAAATCTTAAAAGTTGATCTTTCTTATGAATATCTATAGACTTTGAGTAGCATGCTAATGCTACCTGTCAATTATTATCAGTGTGGAACAAATTATCAACCTGCACTTTATTTAGTGGCACAAAGATTTCTGTAGGCTCTTTACCAGTAAGTTGTTTAAGATGTGTTCTTCCCAACATTATCAAGTCTATAATTTCTTTTAATAAGGAGTTACAAATTGTTGTGGAAATTTTGACATAATATCTATATATGTTGGATTTGGAAACAGGATTTCTCTGTGTAGTCTTGTCTGTCCTGAAACTTGTTCTGTAGATAAGGCTGGCCTTCAACACACAGAAATTTGCCTGCTCCTGCCTCCTGGTTGCTGGGATAAAATGCTTGTGCTACCACCCCCCCCAACACACACCATACAAATTTTTATAATACCATTACCTTGTTGATAAACAATTCCGTGGGTGATGATGAGGAAGGATGGGTTAGTAATTGATAAGGATGTAAGGGATTGCTTTGTGAGCTACCATTTTTAGCAGTAGCATTATCTAAAGCTAATGACTCACTCTGCTTTTAGTGTTGTTTTGGTGGAATTTAACTGAAAGTTTCTGGAAAGCAACTTAAAGAGTGTTGCCAAAGTATACAACTGACATGAACCAAACTTTTTGTTGTTGAGTTTTTTCAACACAGGGTTTCTCTGTAGTTTTGGTGCCTGTCTTCAATCTCGCTCTGTAGACCAGGCTGACCTCGAACTCACAGAGATCTGCCTGGCTCTGCCTCTCGAGTGCTGGAATTAAAGGCATGTGCCACCACTACCCAGCCCAAATTTTTTTGTAAGTAATTGATGGTACATTGTTCGGGTAGTTTTAAGCTGAGAGGATGGTAGAGAATTTGTTGTAGAGTAATAATGCATCCTAAATAACTATAAGGTGATTGCTTTTGTATTTTATCTGCAGCTATCTTTAAATTTTGCTCTTTTAGTTTGTTTACCATAGAAGTTAAGCACTCTTTTAAGTATTGACTAGATGATCAGAACAAGAGAATGTCATCCATATAAGGAAAGATCAATACCTCAGGAAATTTAATCAGCACCAGAGTAAGTGCTTTATGTACATAATATTGACATATAGTGTACTATTTTCTTTCTGCTGTGGTAAAACTTTCCACGGATATCAGGTTACTGGCTATTGATTGCTTAAAGTAGGAAAAGAGAATGTAAACTCTTCCTTATCATCAGGATGTAAAGAAATAGAGAAAAAGCAATCTTTTAAGTCAAGTATGATAATTAATGTCCTTGAAGAACCATAGTAGGAGTAGGGACCCTGACTGCAGGATACCCATTGTTCTCATAGTAATATTTCTGTCCCTGAGATCATGTAGTAGTCAAACTTTATTTTTTAACTTGTTGTGAATTACAAAAATAGGGGAATTTCAAGGACCAACTGAAGAGTCTATAAGTTCTAGTTGCATTTTTCCTGTACTATACTTTGGGACTGTTTTAACTTTTCCCAAAGGGACAGTTGATCAACCTACTATGTGATTAATGCTGTGAGGGAAAACAAAAAGCTAAGCTCTGGGACAGCTGAGCCCTGGAGATCAGGTGGGGGTTATGGAGCCCTGCCTGCCACTCCTTGGAACTCAGGTGTTGCAATAGCTGCTGATCTGACTGGACCTAAGCAGTGGAAAAGGATGCCTTGCCAACATGTGCAAGATATATCCTGGAGAGAATTTTCTCTCTCTCTCTCTCTCTCTCTCTCTCTCTCTCTCTCTCTCTCTCTCTCTCTCTCCCTCTCTCTCTCTCCCCTATGGTGATATTTTATTTGTACTGAAATGTGATTTTTTTTGCATGTTAATAAATAAGTTGCCTGGGGTCAGAGCTAATAGCAAGCCATAGCAAGCCATAGTGGTGGTGCACACCTTTAATCCCAGCTCTTGGGAGGCAGAGCTAGGCAGATCTCTGTGTGTTCAAGGATACAGCCAGCATGGAGACACACATCTTTAATCTCAATACCAATGATACAAGACCTGGAGGTCTGTACAGACAATCAGTGACAAGGAGGTCATGTGGTTGGGTTTACAACCAATGAGAAGACAGAATAGAAAGTCTATAAAAAAGACAAACACACAGGAAGTAGCTCTCTTGCGGAGAGGTAGGACAGCAATGGCAGTGAAGGATAAGGTTTTTAATCTCAGCTCTTAGCTATTGCTCTGACCTCTATGCTTTTGTCTCTGAATCAGCTCTGTGTTTCTTAATTAAAATGATGGTTACATCTACACTTCCCTCCTCTTAAAATGATCTTCCTGAGTGGGTCCAAGGAAAACATTACTGTACTCCAGCTTGCAAAATAATTGACAGTGATGTTATCTCACCTTTCATGAGCTCTCTTCATATTAGTGCCTTTGTGCTTCCAATTAAAAATATCTATGGCTGCTTATTTAGGAAACCAAGGACTGAATTTTACAAAGTTGTAGAACTGTTGCTCTGATTAGTTTGCTCCTCTGGATCTTAACAGACATTTCAATAATTGTATAAAATGCTTTGTCACAAAGGGCTGAGAAGACACCATGTTTAAATCTCTTAGTTGTGGTTATGACCTGTGGATGAGAGGACCAAACTCCTACCCCCTTCTTCTATTTAAGGAAAAAAATGCTTAACTCTTGTGAGGGTCCAGTTCCTTACTCTGAGTGTCAGTTTTCGGGGTGGGGTCTTTATCACCATGGCCAGCAGAGTTCATCTGTGTGAGATAAGAAGGCAGTTTGGTTCAACAAGACTCAGCAGTTGATGTTGGTTCAAACTTTGAAAGTCTGACATCAGGTAGCTTATTTCAGGCATGCGTAAGGACAGCACAAATATTAAAATAGTTTCCCAGTGATAATTAACTCAATCCCATGTGAACAACAAACCTAACGACATGATTACATCAAAATTCTTGTAAAATACAAGTGACATCTTCCATAAAGACAGGTTCTAATTAACTGTCTCATTTATCCAGAGGACCTGGTCCAGTTCCATGGGGGCACCTCAGCAATTGGTTCACAGTTCATGTGTTTCCACTAGTTTGGCTATTTGTCCCTCTGCTATTTCCAATCATGGTCTCAATATCTCTTGCTCATATAATCCCTCCTCTCTCTTGACACTTGGACTCCTGGAGCTCCACCTGAGGCTTGGCCATGGATCTCTGCATCTGCTTCCATCAGTCACTGAATGAGAGTTCTATCATGACAGTTAGGGTGTTCAGCCATCCAATCACCAGAGTAGCTCAGGTACTCTCTCAACCATTGTCAGTAGTCTATAGTGGAGGTATCTTTGTGGATTTCTGGGGACCTCTCTAGCACTTTGCTTCTTCCTACTCCCATGGGGTCTTCATTTATCATGGTATCTCTTTTCCTTGTTCTCCCACTATGTTCCTGATCCAGCTAGGACCTCCCACTCCCCTAAGCTCTCTTTCCCCTGATCCTTGCCCTCTATTACCCCCACTCCCCACCCCCAGTTTGCTCATGTAGATCTCATCTATTCCTCTGTCATTGGGTGATTCCTGTGTCTTACTTAGGGTCCTCTTTACTAGGTAGCCTCCCTGGAGTTATGAGTTGCAGTCTGGTTATCCTTTGCTTTACATCTAGTATCCACTTATGAGTGAGTACATACCATGTTTGTCTTTGTGAGTCTGGGTTACCTCACTCAGGATGATATTTTCTAGTTCCATCCATTTGCCTGCAAACCTCATGATGTCATTGTTTTTCTCTGCTGAGTAGTACTCCATTGTGTATATGTACCACATTTTATTTATTCATTCTTCAGTTGAGGGGCATCTAGGTTGTTTCCAGGTTCTAGCTATTACAAATAATGCTGCTATAAACATAGCTTGAACTGTTTAGGAGGGCCCCCAGGTAGTGGAACCGGGACCGCTCAATGGTGCATGAGCTGGCTTTTTGGAACCTAGGGCCTATGCTGAGACAATTTGCTCAGCCTTGGTGTAGGGAGGAGGGGACTGAACCTGCCTCAACTGATTCCACCAGGCTGGGCTGACTCCCCATGGGAGAACTTGCCTTAGAGGAGGTGGGAATAGGGGGGGTGGATTGGGTGTGAAGGCTGGTGGATGGGAGGAGGGAGGACAGGGGAATCTGTGGCTGATATAAGAGGGAAATTCATAGCACTAAATGCCCACATAAAGAAGTTGGAGAAATCTCACACTAGTGACTTAACAGCACACCTGAAAGCTCTAGAACAAGAAGAAGCAAAGTCTCCCAGGAAGAATAGATGCCAGGAAATTATCAAAGTGAGAGGTGAAATCAATAAAATAGAAACAAGGAGAACAATACAAAAAACTAATGAAACAAAGAGTTGGTTCTTTGAAAAAATCAACAAGATAGACAAGCCCTCATGCAAACTAACCAAAAGACAGAGAGAGAGAATCCAAATCAACAAATCAGAAATGAAAAGGGGGACATAACAACAGATATTGAGGAAATCCAGAGAATCATCAGGTCATATTTCAAAAACCTCTACTCCACAAAACTGGAAAACCTAAAAGAAATTGATAATTTTCTGGAAAGGTACCACACACCTAAGTTAAATCAAGACCAGATAAACTATTTAAATAGTCCAATAACCCCTAAGGAAATAGAAACAATCATTAAAAGTCCCCCACCCAAAAAAAGCCCAGGACCAGATGGTTTCAACACAGAATTCTACCAGATCTTCAAAGAAGAGTTAATACCAATACTCTCTAAGTTGTTCCACTCAATAGAAACAGAAGAAACATTACCAAACTCCTTCTATGAGGCTACAATTACCCTGATTCCTAAACCAAACAAGGATACAACAAAGAAAGAGAACTACAGAACGATCTCCCTCATGGACATTGATGTAAAAATACTCAATAAAATACTGGTAAACAGACTCCAAGAACACATCAAAACAATCATCCACCATGATCAAGTAGGCTTCATCCCAGGGATGCAAGGGTGGTTCAATATACGAAAGTCCGTCAATGTAATATACCATATAAACAAACTCAAAGAAAAAAAACCACATGATCATCTCACTAGATGCAGAAAAGATATTTGACAAAATCCAACACTCCTTCACGATAAAAGTCTTGGAGCGATCAGGAATACAAGGAACATACCTAAACATAATAAAGGCAATTTACAGCAAGCCAACAGCCAACATCAAATTAAATGGAGAGAAACTCAAAGCAATTCCACTAAAAATCAGGAACAAGGCAAGGCTGTCCGCTCTCCCCATACTTATTCAATATAGTACTTGAAGTTCTAGCGAGAGCAATAAGACAACATAAGGAGATTAAGGGGATACAAATTGGAAAGGAAGAAGTCAAGCTTTCTCTATTTGCAGATGACATGATAGTATACTTGAGTGATCCCAAAGATTCCACCAAGGAACTGATAAAGCTTATAAACACCTTCAGAAACATAGCAGGATACAAGATCAAGTCAAAAAAATCAGTAGCACTCTGATATACAATGGACAAAGAAGCTGAGAAGGAAATCAGAGATACATCACCCTTTACAATAGCCACAAATGACATAAAATACCTTAGGGTAACACTAACCAAGCAAGTGAAGGACCTATATGACAAGAACTTTAAGTCCCTGAAAAAGGAATTTGAAGAAGATGTCAGAAAATCGAAAGATCTCCCATGCTCATGGATAGGCAGGACCAACATAGTAAAAATGGCAATTTTATATGAGCGAGAATTGTTGAAACCAAGGTTGGATAAAGCACAGGGACAAATAGCCAAACAAATGGAAACACATGAACTATGAACCAAAGGCTGAGGGGCCCTCAACTGGATCAGGCCCTCTGAATAGGTGAGACAGTTGATTGACTTGATCTGTTTGGGAGGCATCTAGTCAGTGGTACTGGGTCCTGTGCTCAGTGCATGAGTTGGCTGTTTGAAACCTGGGGCTTATGCAGGGACGCTTGGCTCAGTCTGGGAGGCGGGGACTGGACCTGCCTGGACTGAGTCTACCAGGTTTATCTCAGTCCTCCAGGGAGGCTTTGCCCTGGAGGAGGTGGAAATGGGGAGTGGTCTGGGGGGAAGGGGAGGGTGGCAGGGGCGGGGAGAACAAGGGAATCTGTGGCTGATATGTAGAACTGAATAGTATTGTAAAATAAAATAAAAGGAAAAAATTAATTGTAAAATAAAAATATTTTTTTAAAAAAGATAAGTTCTATACATTAACTAAGAAAGAAGATTCAATAAACAAAGCTCATGATAAGGGCCTGGTGGAGGACAGAGCTATAGACTGACTGAGATAAACAGGTTCAAGATAAGAGTCTGGGGGAGCTGGTGTGACCTGGCCATACAGATAGCACAGAGGTCTCCAGGCTATTATAAATCACCTCCTTTCCCAGCCTCAAGGTGGCAAACAGGTAATATATATCTCCCTCAAAGAGATAACCTTGTGTCTTTAATATTCATGCTTCCCCTAGTGCTTATCTGTGAGCACAAGTACCTACATTCTTTCTGTAGGAAATGGCATAAATGAAGTACTCATACATGAAATTCTCAAAACAAATAATTTAAAAAGTAGCAGCTAGTGCCCTTAACTGATAAGCCACATCTCCAACCTCTAGTACATACATCTAATGGAATATTTTAGGATTGTATGTTATTGATAAACCACAAGAATCTATTATAGAAGTTTTTCCTCTTGGGTTATCAGCTCTATACTCTTATCCATGTCCATATAAAAATATGTTTGCACAATAAAGACGAGTCTTTTAGCTTTAGGCATGAGTTAGAGGATGCTTCAAAGATGTAGTCTTCGTGAGCACAGCTTTTAAATGTTGAGGGTCTGGTCTCTAGTGGCTGTTACATGGTTTTAAAAGAGAAAACTATTAAAATTTAAGTGAAAGTTTGTATTCTTTAAAATTTCAGCCCCAAATGTCGGGAATCAAGTTTTTAAAAAACCATACAGTTCTTCCAAAGAGCTCAGTAAACAGAGGCTTTCCAGGATGTGTGGATAAAATAACTGCCTTCCCAACAGTACCTGGGAGGGTTATCATAATTGTGTATTAAGAGCTGGGGCAGGCATTGCTGTGTAAGGCACCAATAATCATACCAGTGAAAACCCCACTAGTTCCAAGAAGGAGGCTATAATGTACCAGCCTTTATATAACACACGGTTCTTCATTTGCATTTTCTTATAGTTACTGAGACAAAAGGACTGGACAGGTCACCTTCTAGACATCTGAGTATCAGTCACATGAACCAGATCTTCTGAGTTGCCACCATTCCATCATATTTACCTTGCAATCTGAAGTAAATAAATGAAACCAGCTTGATGATGAACACTATCATCACATACAGGATCACACTAATATCTTCCAACCATAAAGTGTCCAATTCAAAATGTGGATCTGAAACTGGGACTGGGAAAAGAGGAAAAAGTCAGGACAGTTGCAGCCAACAGAGCAAGGCTAGATTGCACATGAAAGGTAGCTTTGCTTTTCAGGTTCCTGTTGCTCCATGCCTCCTACATGTACAAGAACAATCCAGAAGAAATTTGGCCTACTGGATTTTAGAGATGAGTGTGTTTTTGTCAATATTGTGAGAGGTTATGAGGAAACAGGTATGTAGCAGATTTTCTTGGACTGCTAGCCCCCAAATCATGAACTAGGGGTGTATTATTTATGAATGTGCAATCTTAGTTTAGGCTTGTCCCAGTACCTCTTATAACTTATTTTAACTTGTTTCTCTTCATCTGCATTTTGCCTCTGGAGCTTTTTTCCTTTCATTCTGTACGTTCTATTTCTTGCTTCTTCTGTGTCTGGCTGACTGGAAGCTACCTGGCTGACTGACGCTGGGCATCTCCCTTTCTTTGTCCTTCATTCTTTCGTGAGCCTAGATTCCTCCTCCTACTTATTCGCTCTGCCTGCCAGCCCAGCCTATCCCAACAGGACCTGCCAGTTTGGGATATTTAGGGCTTCTCTTTCTTTTTTTCCTCCCTGATGTAGGACAAGTTTTGTCCCAGATGAACTTCTTATGACCTATTGCCAAAGGCAGGCATGAGAATCTCTGCCAGGCTAGCTCTTAAAAACAAAAGTTGGGGAAGGTAGAGCAGGGTTTGCAGGTTTGGAAGTAAAGTAACTAGGTTCCTGATCCAATTTGGAAAAGAGGAATTCTAATTTTGAGGCAGCCTTGGAAAGAAATGGGAGAAGGAAGAAGGAGGGCAGAAGGAAAATGTGAAGGCTCCCACTAATGCCATTTGGAGTCTCTTTCAGTTATAAATGTACAATGTGTTGAGGTGCCGTATTTTGTATTTTTATTCTCGACAATACCCTCTGGGTACCACCCTCTGGGCACCACCAGCTACTGCTTTCATCAGCGTCGGAGCCTTCAATAAGACAAAAATATGGAATCCTCTGGAGTAAAGCTCCCCACAAAGCTGACAGTCTGGTGGGGGTGAGGTGCAGTATAAAGACAATGAAATGATAAGTACTGGCAAGTGCACGAATAAATGAGAATGCTTGTGCACTGTTGGTGGGAATGTGAAATGGTGAGGGCATGGTGTGTTAACTTCTCAAGAAAAAATAGAATTACCATGTGATACAGAAATCCAGTTTTGAACATATGCCCAGTAGAATGGAAAGCATGCTTTAGAAGAGGTATCTGTATGCCTGTATTTACAGAAGAATCATGGCCAATAGTGAACAGAAGCACAGTCCACGCTTTTATTCTTTAGGCCTTGTCTTAAAGTGTCAGGATCTATGATTCTACACACAGAAGTCAAAATAGCATGAGAAGGAAGTGAAGCTTTGTCCCCACTGTCTTGTGCAAGAAGAAATAAAATATTCTACATTTGGTTCATTTGTCAACATGCTTATAAAGTCTATGACTTGAGTTTTATTGTTTGTAACAGGGTCTTTTATAAGACAGAAAGATATTATTTTTATTATGGCAAAGGTACTAGATATTACATTTACCACTAGCCATTTTCTATTTTATAGTTTGGTAAAATTAAGTGTATTTATATTGTACACCTTTCATTCATCTCTGTAAATGCTTTTATTAAAAATGAATTTGAAATTCTGTATCCATCAAACAATAATTCCATCTCCTCTCCTACTTCTACCTTCTGTAAACCTCCATTCTACTTTTTGTATATAATGTCTGGACCTCATAATAGTGGAATCATGCAGTGTCTTTTTAAGACTAGACTGTTTTTCTGAATATAAGGCCCTAAAACTCATTTATGCAGATAACATATTACCCAATTTGCAATTTACTCTCATTTGTTTTAAGGCTATTGGTATGTTCATTTTACAGGAGAAAATGAATGAAAACTCCTTTAAAGAGTGCAATCCAGCCTTGTGATTCTGCATTATGATTTGGGGCTATAGTTCTGGCTTACTATACTGCAGCAATTCCCAACCTGTGGGTCACAACCATCAGCAAACACATATTTCCAATTGTCTTAGGAACCCAAAACCACAAATTTATTTTTGTTGCTGCCTTATAATTGTAATTTTGCCACTGTGCATTGTTTCAGTTTCTCGGACTACCAGAAATATGTGTTTTATGATGGTTGAGAATTGCTGCAGTATAAAGGATCACTTTATCTGATTGTTTTGTGTCTTGTGTAATAATTTCCAAAAGAACCTTGAAGATAAAAGGGATGACAACCCATTTCAAATATGTTCCCTTATTTTTATAATTTCCATTTTAATTTTACCCTCGATTAAAAAGAAAGAATAACTTAAGTTGTCTATTGTCGTGGCTTGAAAGAAAATAGCCCCCAAAGGGAGTGGCACTATTAGGAGGTGTGGTCTTGTTGGAGTAGGTGTGGTCTTGTTGGAGGAAGCCTGTCACTGTGGAGGTGGGCTTTGAGGTCTTATATATGATCAAACCATGCAGGGTGAGAGATACCACTTCCTGTTGCCTGCAAGTCAAGGTATAGGATACTCAGCTACCTCTCCAGCACCATGTCTGCCTGCATACTGCCATGTCCCACCATGATGATAATGGACTGAACCTCTGAACTGTAAGCCACCCAACTAAATATTTTCCTTCATAAGAGTTGCTGTGGCCATGATGTCTCTTCACAGCAGTAGGAACCTAAACTAAGACATCTATGACTACTATAAAATTAAAATTCATTGTAAAAGTAGCTAATTTTGAGGAGTGTGTCTTTTCATTGCATCTATCTCTAAAATAAATATTTAAATTTAAAAGTATCTTTTCACAATGGACATGTGTTTTTTTAAATTCATAATATAAGTATAGCATCTCACTTTGACAATTATTATTTAAACTAATTTTGCTTTTGTGAATATTTATTTCATTTTAAATTTATTCTTTGAAAAGTTCATTTTTTAACTAAAAGTAAACTTTTTTCTTACAATAAGTTCTGATTGTGGTTTTCCCTCCCCCAACTATTCTCAGCTCCTCTTAGCCTTCACACCCACCCATACCAAGCCTTTCTTTTACTCTATGGCTTTAGAAAAGTTCACATTTAATATGATGTATCATAATCATATCCACTCCCCTTCACTCTCTCACTCTAAAATCCTCTGAGCTCTCCAACACATCTCCCTCCAAACTTCATGTCCTCTTTTTATTTTTTGGTAAACCAATGACTTTAATGGGTGTTGCCCATATGCAAGTTGTGGGGCCATACACTGAGGAATAGGCAAACTACAAATGGCCACACTTTCAAAGAAAACTGACTCACCCTTCAGAGCATCCATTAACTGCTAATAGCTTCTCAGCTAGAGTTGAAGCCTCAGAAGCTCCTTTTACTTCAATACAGGATTTTTTTTTAACATGTTTGATCTAGACTCAAAAGTTTAAGACAATTGAGCTAGTGAGACGGCTCAGCAGTTAAGAGCACTGACTGCTCATTCAGAGGACCTGGGTTCAAATCCCAGTACCCACCTGCTGACTACTAACCATTTGGGGAATATAACACCATCTTCTGGCTTCCACAGGCACTAGGCATGAAGGCAAAATACCCATACATATAAATAAAATTTAAATTGATAAGAAGTTTAGGATACTTAATTATTATTTCCTTTGTGCCAAAAGTATAAAGCAATCAGGACAATTTACTGGGAAATGCTGAATTTGTGCAAAAAAATAAACCATTATGAATTTGGAAGAAATTGTTTCTTATGGAGCAAAATAATCAGCTGCATCTACTATTAAGCTTAAAAAATTCAGGACTCTGTAATCTAGACATTGTGGCATGTGTTCTTATGGCCTATTGACCCTGTATTATATTTTAATCAACAATCACTCTTCTGTTGCTAAATATCTTACTGGGCAGTTGGGAAGGTGGGAGAAGACTTCTACAGGATGTCCCCAGAACTGGCTTTTACATACCTCTTTGTTTTAGATGCAAAATGAGAATGACTCCCATAATTGCAATCATTGAAATCATGAAAACAATTGCACCCCTTTTCCAAGGACTATTTATCACAGAGCAGTTACCTAAAGAAAAAAATGTTATTATTACTAGATATTTGTGTAGAGGCACTTTACATTGGAAAAAATACACCCAGAAAGCAAGAGCTATTGCGTGTATGTGTGTGTGTGTGCGTGTGTGTGCATGCGTGTGTGTGTGTGTGTGTGTGTGTGTGAGTGTATTATTTTAAAGTTGTATTTTAATTTTTTTCTTTTAATTTTTAAAATTATAATATAATTACATCATTTCCCCCTTCCGTTTCTAAAGTGACTACTTCCAGGGTGATTTGGAAATCAATAGAGAGGGTAATATCAGGGTACACATGTAAGGGCTTTTAAAAACACCTTTCTTCTTGTGTTCATAGAAGAAGAAAGATTTAGGATTAGAATATAATAGGACAGGAGTAAAGGGGATAGCTGTTTTTGAGGTGGGACAGGTTTGGGATTGAGACTAAGTAGGCCCAGGGGAAAATTTACTCCATCTCACTTGTCATAAGTAGGCATTAATTAAGAACAAGAGACAGAGGTATATATTTATTATTATCATTTGGGGGGGGGTTGAAAGAGGCTAAAAGGAGGACAGGTCTGAAGACTTCTTAACTGCCTGAGAGATCTTAATTTCCACAATGTGAGAATTTACAACTATGAATAGTTTCCATTCTTCTGCTAGAGAGTTATAGTCACTGTGGTGGTTTGAATGAGAATGGCCCCCAGAGGCTCATCTATAGTTGTCCTCAGTTGTCGGAATTTTCAGGAAGGATTAAGAGGTATGATCTGGTTAGAGGAGGTGTTTCACTGGGTGAAGGCTTTGAGGTTTTAAAATATTTCCTCCATTCCCCCAACATCTTATTTGCAAATAAAGATGTAAAAATCTTGGATCATGTCAATAAAAACAAAACTTCTGAGACAATTGATCTCTACAGGGTATCTAGCAGAGAGAGAATTTGATTTTGTGGCTTTCTGATGAGTGGGCCCTCCCTATGAACCAACAAAAGAATTTGGAAATGGCAGCTGTTTCATTCAGAGTGCAGTGTTCAGAAGGGCAGCCAGAAATGTGACAGAGGAAAATCAGATACTTCAGAGAAATACAGAAACATTCATAGCCAAATACTTACTTGATGGACATACTGCATCCGTTGGAGGTGATCTAGAGGGACTGGTTGTACTTCTGAGATTTAGAGCTATGGCAGAAAATGGATATGAGTTTGGGAACTTTGACTTTTATTGGCGCGTGTTCATCAGAATTAGTGATGAATTTCTTTAAAATATTTTTATTCAGATATATCATAACCATTGGAAATATTATCCCCCCAATCTTTTGTCTCCCCTCAATTTATTATCCCTCACCCCCCAAACAATCTTGCTTTTACACTCGCCTCACACATATTTAAAAGGTTCTTTTGTCTATGTAAACTATAATCCCCAAAGGAAGAAAATTGTGTTATCTGTATTTCTGAGTTATATTAGTTAAAAATATCAGTTTTCTGGTGCATTCACTTTATGCCCTACCAATGACAATTCTATTCTTTATACTCTAATAAAACTTCACTATGCATGCATACCACATTCTCAAATATTTTTATCTATTCCTTTGTTCACATACATCAATACTGATCTCATACTTGGCTATCATGAGAAGTGCTATAATAAATCATGCTGTATAATTATCTCAGTTGTAGGGTGACTTAGAGTCTTTGAGAGTATACACCCAGTACAGGTAATACTGGGGCCTATCAGAGTTCTGTTTTGAGGTCTCCAAGGTATTTTACTGTATACATTGTCATGGGGAGAAGCGAACAAATAATAATCCCAGATATGCCATCTACAACAGAACAAAGAAAGTATTTCACCAAGTCCAGTTTGGTGGACCAGTGAGTTTCCTGGGATTACTTGCAGGACCATGGCTGACCCAAGGGTAACTGTATAACTAAAGGATCATTCCCAGTATGAATGGTGAGCCACGAAAATTGCTTCTTACAGACAACTTCCACTGAAAAGATTTTCTCCCTAGAAGTTGTTTACTGATTTTGTAAGCAATATTGAGGTTGTGAATCATGATATTTGTAAGTTGTATGAGCTTTCTAATCCCTTTAAGTTTCCTTAGCTTCCTAAGCGTATGAGTCTTCCTTCACTCTCTAAGAAGAATTTTTTTCTAGTTAAAGGAAAGAGCTACACAACACTCTACCCCTTCCTCCAGCTTTTATATTCTTTTAAATCACTCTTATGGCATTTTCTGATCTTTGGAGAGAGTTGTTAAATGTCTATTATTATTTCTTTATGGCTGAGATTTGAGTCACTTGTTATAGCAAAAGCCACTGATTCCCAGGAGCTTGGCCAGTTACAAGTCTCCACAGAGACTGCAAAAGAAAAATTTCCATCTACATTCTAGTAGCAGAAGTACCCTATGGGTAGAAACACTTGTGTTTAGATTGCAATTTGGAGGGAATTCCATGACTGTTTATGAAAACAATAGTATTCTACATAGCATCGTTTGGTGCTATGAAAGCCAGCAGTTAGGGAGGGAGCTTCCAGCTCTGCCCTCTCCTGATATTTATGTTATATAACAAAAGGGTTCAATGTCTTTAGCAACAAGTGCTATCATTTAGTTTTGTCACAACCAACAGCAGTTGAAATTGCCCTTGTGGTTTGTGAAGATTTAGGGCTTCATTGGCTTCAGTGGCTTTCTAAAGACTTAGTACTCCCATGACAATGAGAATTTCATCTAATATCCTTTTGGATCCTATCAGTGTCTTTTTTTTGTTTTTGTTTTTGTTGTTTTTTTACTCACACATCGGAGCTTGCAAAAATCTCCTTAACTGTTGTTTTCACAAATGCTATTCCCAATTTTTAAGATACTTATGAGGTAGCCTTACCCAGTGAAATCTCTTTTACAGAAGGTAGACAAGGTCTTTAAAGGCTCACTACTGTTTACTTCAAGCAAGAGTCAATTGGTTCTACAGAGGTAAAAGAACACTAACAGAGAAACATGAGCTGGGATGAATAGTGCATAAATAGACCCCATCATTTGTATCAATTATTTCATTATAAAAAGCAACGCTGGTACAAAGTGAATGTAGAGGAGGGACTACCCATGTAGCCCACTACAATCCAATCATATTTCATAACGCATCTGGCCTCCACTTCTTGGGATGCTGCTATTGCACAGGTCCTGTGGATCTTTCTACATTTGACGGTCCCCAACCTGTACTATTTGTACTACTCATCATAGTTCAGGGTTAAGGAGGAAGAGGGTAATAGTTTTCTGTGCCTACTGCTGCAGCTGGCTCCCTGGTTCTGACCAGCCCTGAGCCAGCACCACAGCCCTGTTTTTTCATCAGCTATATCTGGATATTGAAAAATTATATATTAAAATCTTCACTTGTGGTTTACTTATTTCATGAGAGAAACATACATCACATATTCTGGCAGAGGATAATTGCCCATATCTATGACAAGATCAATAGTATTCTTAGGCTATTTTATAATTTATGCCTTCAGTGAACTGTTTCTTAGGGTGTAAAGGCTTCTAGAAGCTCACTGGTATATATCATTTGATAATTTGATGAAAATTTCCCCTAGCATTCTGGTTATCAAATTTTCCTTTGATTGAACCTAGCAGACCCTTTTGTCTACAACTTCCCCTGTTTATCATATATTCATTGCATTAGCCCTTTAGCAACCCAATTTAATTATCAATTTAAATTCAGATCTGTCAAAGCCTCTTCTGCTTCACAGAAATCACATTCCACCATGGGGCTCAGCAAAGATTTTTAAGTTCCATACCAGGAGCTGAGTTAACTTTTTCTTTGAATTTTCTACAAACAGATTCTAACCAGCCTGGTAAACTGAGCACTGATACCACCTCCTATATACAAAATTTCTTTGGTGATGCCTATCCTTCTTCTATTGTCTTCAAATCCCTGACACTTTTGGTAATCTTGGCTTGAGACAGTTAAGTGTTCCCAATGTCTTCTGTGAGTCAGTTCATCCAGACTGATATCCTTGTATTGCTTCAGGTTATATAGAATGAATAGTTACTTTACTATTTCTCTAGTTCTGTGATACCTATGTTGGTCCCATTTGCTGCCATATCCCACAGCTTCACAATCTAGAGACATTCATTTTTTGTTTTAAAAATCTTCCCAATTTTAAGCCATTCAGATTGAGCCATTCATTGACTTTCTCTCTTGATATTGAAAATAGTACTTGATGGGTATATTCTATCATCATTATCTCAAATTCTTTCTCCTCATCACTTGATTTCTTACAGTAGCTTCTAAGTTTTTTTATTTTGTATTTCTTTTTTGTTCCAAGGGAGGGCTCCTTAGCAAAGATCTAACCCATTACCTCCTTCTACCTGTAACATTGACATTGCAGATTGACATCTTCTCATTCTCCCTTTGTTTCTCTTTTCTTGTCAAATCTGAGACTGTGTGGAGAATAGCGACATCCTTATGTCTTTCAATATATTCATCCCTCACTCACGTGACAAAATTCTTTCCGGGCAGATGAGCCTCAGTGTCATGTTGTATCACCCACAGCAAAGTGTCTCCTGACAGAGCTTTCTTATGAAAGAAGTATGAGTTGCTTTCAGAGATTGCAATATATAGTCCACCAGGCATCTGGGGTGCATCTCCATACTCACATGAAGCAGACCCCATTCATCAATGAGGCATTCTACCTGATGCCATGTAAAGGAAGATGCCAACACTAAGAACATCCTTCCTAAAGGATGCTCTACTCTCAGAAATCTCAGCATTGGTTTGCATGATTTATAATAATCACTATGATCATACAACTGTCATTACAGAAAAGAGGCTAATCATCCCGTATCATATAGGAAAAGGTATTGATATTGATACTGACCTAAATAGATGCCTTATCTTCAGAATGATCAGCCTCAAATTGCCCACTATACATGCTGGGCAACCATTCAATGATTCAAAGATAGATAGCTATACTACTGAATGGCTCACTTCAGCATGGGTAATAACATACCTAAGTTACATCTTACAGCTCCCTAGTCAACTTGGATGTCAGTCACCACAGGTAAAAGGGGTTTCAACTTGATTAAATTAAAGGCAGCACCAGCTTTTGTAAACAGTATTGTGAGAAACTCCACCTGCAAAAGCAGAGAATGTGTGACTGAAAAGTGGGTCCTATATAACATGTGACCCAAGAGTTATGTACTTCCTGGGTACACTGGCTTGGGAAACAATGATTGGATAGCTTTAGCTATGTCCTCTTCTTCCACTTTTGTTACACACCACTCAAACCTACTTACCACATGTGAGATGTTGCTGAACACAGGAAGTCAAGAGGAAGGGTACCAGCACAAATGCTATTATACTCAGAATCCGAATCCAAATACTTCTCCATGAAAACAGTTTACCTGTAACGTGAGTGACAAATCTTATCACTAAGAAAACTCGGCTTGTACATACCTAGTTAAGAATAGTGATTCATCTCAAGATTGTTACAATTTAAGAGTCTACTACCTTGGAATATTAGGTCTAGGCAAGTATAGAGAGCAGTTATGATGGGTTGGGTAAAGAGCAGGCCATGTCCAGAGTCAAAATAATTTGGACATGATTTAGAGTGAGGCTGATGAAAATGTATGTGGAGGCCACTTCTCCCATTTCTTCCCATCCATCCTGCCTCATAAGCTTCCTAGGTGAAAAGGAAGAGGCAGAGCTAAATCTTCCCCAATGCTCAGATGCAGGCTTCCAAGGAGAATTATAAAGTCAATTCAACTCAGTGCTGCAGTACTCATGTCTGAAGTACCATGAGATGAGTGCACTGAATAGAGCAGGGCTTCCATCTGTCTGGCCTGTGGCCATGAGTGTGGGCATTTTCTTGATTGATGATTGATGTCATAGGACCCAGGCCCCTGGAGGCGGGTGGTGTTTCTGGGTTTAATAGGAAAGAAGAGAAAGCCATTGTGAACAAGCCAGTGAACAGTGTTCCTCTGTGGTCTCTACTTCAGTTCCTGCCTCCAAGTGCCTACTTTGAACTCCTGCTCTGTCTTCCCTTGATGATGAACTAAGATGCAGAAGTATAATCCAAATGGACTCTTCCCTCACCCCAACTTGCTTATGAACATGATGTTTTATCACAGTGACAGAAAAGCTAACTACAATCGTTAAGAATATAGAGTGAGAAAATAAATACGTCAAAGAAAATAAGAGAGACAACCCAAGTAATGAGCAAGGCCAAAGGAAAGTAAGGCCTTGAGAACCAAGTCAAGGAAGAAGTGAATAAGTATGAGGTAGATCACTGAATCTACTCTGAGAAAAAAGATAAAGAAATAATAGGATAAATGGGTAGATCATTGAATCTACTCTAAAAAGAAAAAGGGGAGGATATAAAAATGACAAAAGGTAGATTATTGAATCTAACATGAAAAGAAAAAGGGAATATGGATATGATAAGATAAAAAGGGACATTATTGAATCTACTTTTAAAAAGGAACTACTTGTTTTACATAGGATAAGTAATGAAAATTTTTTGTTAAATGTTACTGAACTGGATATTGTTTTATATATATATATATATATATATATATATATATATATATATACATATATAATGGAGTTTTTTGTCTGAATCTGTCAAATGTTAATGGACTAGACATTGTTAATGTAAATCTTAACTGTAACCTTCTTTTATTATTTTAGACAATAAAAAGGGGAAATGTGGTTGATATATTGTGCACCCCAATAAACTTATCTGAGATCAGAGAACAGAACAGCCACTAGATATAGAGGCCAGAAAATGGTGGCACACACACCTTTAATCCTAGCATTCCAGAGGCAGAGATCCACCTGGATCTCTGTAAATTCAAGGCCACACTGGAACCAGCCAGGCGTGGCAACAAGAGCCTTTAATCCCAGGAAGTGATGGCAGAAAGGTATATAAGGTATAAAAGCCAGGAACTAGGCTGGTTAAGCTTTTAGGCTTTTGAGCAACAGTTCAGCTGAGACCCACTCTGGATGAGGACTCAGAGGTTTCCAGTCTGAGGAAACAGGATCAGCTGAGGAATTGGTGAGGTGAGGAAGCTGTGGCTTGTTCTCCTTCTCTGATCTTCCAGCATTCATCTTAATACCTGGCATCAGGTTTGTTTTTATTAATAAGCTGTTTTAAAATTCATGCTACATAAGTATGTGTGACAATGGCTCTTACTGAAGAACAAACACACATTTACCTGATAGGACAATACTTATACTTTCTTCTTGGTGAGTTAGATGGTTTTGAAGATAGCAAGTGACATTTCTGTGGGAATGGGCTTTAATAAAAAGGGCCATTGTCATGTGGAACAATTTGTTTCCATCCCGTGAATGGGATTTTGATGTTGCTGGAATGATCTCTCCTTTGCTGTCTCTCCATTCCATATGAGGCTGTGGGAACCAACCTCCCGAGTGACACTCCAACATCACACCTTTGATATTAGGGGAATGCATAAGAATCTGTATGTCTGAGCCTGAGACTGGTTGACAACAAAAGAGGAAAACAATATTGTTAGGTACAAATGGAAGAGGAAATGACAGAAAAATAAAAGCTCTTTTCAGTTTTAATCCCAGTTTCAAAAGATACATTAATAATCAAAACTCTATGGGTTCTGGTTGCCATAAGAATCTCATGAAAATGACAAGAGCCAGATGGAAAGGCTATATATAGTTCACAGTCAGCAACCTGTCCAAACTAAGTCATCTGACAAAAGGCCTGTTTTATTTGTTTATTGATTTATTTTAAACATATTTGTAGTTTATTTACCACATCTAAGAAATTAACCTACATCTTTGGATTATTGTGAACAGAAATCAAGACGTTGACCCTCATAGAATTTATAAATTATAATTTGGCCAGGCAGTGGTGGCACTTGTCTTTATTCCCAGCACTTGGGAGTCAGAGGCAAGCAGATCTCTGTGAGTTTGAGGCCAGACTGATCTACAGAGTGAGTTCCAGGATAGGCTCCAAGACCTAGTCACTAGTTACTTTTGAATCACTGTAAATAGATTATAAAAATGAATTTCAGTATAAGCATAACTGTGGAACTCCACTTGAATCTTTGTGTATTTCTAGAATAGGTAATTTTATAATTTGTGAACATGTGCAAGTAAAGCTATTTGGAGAAAAGAATATATTATGTGGGACAAGGTAGCTCCTGTTGCCACTAAAACCAATGAAGGGATAATGGGAGTGGGACAGATGGAGGAGCAAAGTATCTGTATTTTTATTTGTTTATTTGTTTGGTCTTGTTTGGCTTTTCTTGTTATTAGTTTTTTTCAATTAATATTTTAGTTCTTTTTATTCTTTTTTGTTTTCTAATTTTCCTTTGGGGGGGCACTACAAGGGTGAAGGGCTGACACAGAGTGGGAGGTGAGTGGGATTGGGGTGAATGATGTGAAATTCCCAAACAATCAATAAAATTTATATTCAAAATGTATTTAATATAAATCAGGTAATACATTAATATTGTGAAAATTTAGAGGAAATATGTCTGAAATTTAATAAATTTAGAGAAAATGAATATGTCTGAAAATTTTTAGTATATTTTCTGAGACATAAAACTTGCCTAATGTATAGTTAAAAAGAAAATGAATAGAAATTTAAAACACTGTACCAAAGCTTCTCTGTCTAGTAAAATGTTCCTGGAATAATGGTAACACTACATATCTGTGCTAACACAGTTGCTGTTTGCCCCATAAGACTACTAAAAATAGCGATGACTAGCTTTTTGTCCCATTAGACCATGAAACGTCGCAATGAGCTACAATTGTGTAATTTTGCTCTACACTACAGAGGTGAGTTTCATATGACATCCAATGAACATTAATCATCTGAGTCTAGAGTCCTACATGTATGTGCACACATTTGTGGATTTATTCAGTTCGTTTTAAATTCTTAACCTTCCCTCCTTCTATTTTTTTCATCCAGAATAATTCAGAGTAAGGAAAATAGCATAAATGCCATATAGCTGCCTCTATTTCATATATTATATATGAGGATAGTGATGATTGTAGTTAAAATCTGTTGAAAAAGATTTAGGAAATTAATCAAGTACTAGGTAGTCAGTAAATTGATCTTGAAAGAAATGGAAGTAAGTATTATTAGTAAAAAGGATATTTTTCTTTCTTTTATTAAACATTTTTCATAGAATATTTTTGGTCTTGTTTTCCCCTGCAACTCCTCCCATATCTTTCCTATCTCCTTACCCTCCCAACTTTTTAGTAAGAAACATATTTTAAAAATTAGTTCATTTAGAAAATTACTAAAGTGTTGTTAGAGATATTTGAAAGGATAATAAAACAACCTAAAAGGAATTTGATTGTATGTTAGAAATATAACAATGTATGGAGGAATAATAAGAAAGTGTTTACTGATAGAACTACTTTCTGCACTGTAGTTATTTTCATTTTTGATCTTCCATGACATTCAATTCAAAACTAATAGTATAGAATACATCTTGCTAATCAAACCATGCAAAAAGAGTCAAACACTGATAATTTTCCAACCACTAAACCCTCATAGACTTTGAATCATGGGCACACAGCAGTCTCAGGAATCCATACCTACCTGTGACCTTGACCTCTGTGATGTGCTCTTCATAGAATTCATCATCTTTGAAGATGCAGTGGTATGGTCCATCGTCATCAACAGTCACATTAAAGATCCTGAGGGTCACTTTCCCTTCTCCAATGGCATCTTTCAGGAGTTCTGTCCTCTCCACATACTTGGAGATAGTTTCTCCATGCAGGTCTTTACCATCCCTGTACAGGTACACTGGCTGCGTATAATGGTTCCTGAACCAGCGAATCTCCATGTGCTGTGCTTGTTGTGGTGGAGACAACTGACAACTGAGTTCTAGAGTTCCACCCAGTGGAGTCAAGACTGGCCTAGTCAATCCAGTCACTGTGAATTTTTCTGTGAAGGAGAAATCAAAAGACAAGAGTGTAAATGAGTAAATATATTCACACCTTTTGTTAAAGTCATTCTGTCTGTTTTTCCCTCTTCTATCTTCTGCCCCCTCAAGCATATACACATACTTGACTTAAGATCACTTTGTTTATCCTGAAGGTATTTTAATTACTAATTATTTAATTGATATTAAAGCAGAAAGTGTTACTACAAATGGTTAGAGAAGATTTTATGGAACTATTGGAGATGCTGAGCTACTTCAAGACAGGCTGGATTCAAGATAAATCAAGGCAATGTGCAAGTCTGGGTCAGGTAAAATTGCAAAATGAGTAGGCCATGTCATGTAGTAGAAATTTTGCTGAACTGAGGCTCCAGGGACAATAGGGAATAAACAGACTGTGTGTCTTGTGAAGCATGCACAAGGTTTGTAGATGAAAGTGTGACAGACACTGTTGCCCCTTTGTGTTAAATCCTCCACCTTTTATATGGTCCAGATGAAAGAGATGCCACCTCCCTCGGTCTAGAGTGTTCAATAACAGGCCTGCATTTTATGATATAGTCTTGATATGCCCTTGTGCCCTGGGGTTCCTGCTCCACCCTGATAACTTAATAGGTGTTATTTTCTTTACTTGTATAATTAAGCTGTTTGTAATTTTGTTCCTTGTGATTCATACTGAGTTGGTAATGATAGTTTATTTGCACAAATGTACACAGTTATTCTGACTCACCATGTGCACTCAAAATTTAACAAACGGCTGCATGGTTAAATGGAGTTACTCAGGGCAATACTCAGCTTAAAAGCTATTGTTTCACATGATGTAGAGTAAGGTAGAACTGGGCATAGCCTTGACACTCTACAGTAAATAAAGATGAAAATTAGCTCAATATTGTGACATTAGAATATTGTGAATCAAAACAAGCCATCAATCAATTATTAGAATAACTGAAATCCAAAACATTGACAACATTAAATGATCAAAAGATGAGGACAATATGACTGTTATTTTTTGTTGGAGGCAATATAGAATGATTCAGACACATGGAAGACAGTTTGGCATTCTCTAACAGTGCTAGATGTGGACTTACCATAATTTCTTTCTATAGTTATGATTCCATATGTACTTCAAATGAGTTATAAAGTACTTATATATTGAAATGTATACACAACACAAATGCAAATAACTTCTTTATTCCCAGTTGCTAAAAATTGGAAGCAATCAAAATGCCCTTTAAGAGGTAAATGAAGAATCGAACTCTGGTTCACTCATTCAATGAAATATTATGAATTAGTAAAAGAACTTGTGCAACAGTGACACAAATATTAGTGCAGTGACCAACCAATTTTGATTCAATTTAAGACCTACCCCATGAGACAGAAACCATACCTGATACTCCTAAAGTGGCCAGAACCTGAGATCAGATAAGTCATGTGCCCCAGGGAGAAACCCAGTATTACTGTTCTGTGAAAAGAGTATAGTAATAAAATGACTAATAACATACTGCTATACCCGTAGATCAGTGCCCAGCTCAACCCTCATCAGAGAAGTTTCTTCTTGCAGTAGGTGCAAAATAATGCAAAGACCAACAGCTGGACAATATGCAGAGAGTTAGAACTTTGGTGCACTCAATGAAATGTCTTCATCAAACTCCTCTTGTTTAAGGTTCGGGGATCTAAGCAGAAGAGGAATCAGAAAGATTTTATGACCAAGAAGTGATGGATGAGGAAGGAAACAATGCAAGGAAACAATATCTTTCAGACACATCAGGACTGATCCACATATGCACTCACAGAGACTGGGGCAGCACACACAAAACCTGCATAGGTTTAAGACAGACAGAGTCCCAGCACAGAGAGGGGGAAGTGGAAATGAGGTCTCACCCCTAACAAAAGCTATCTGCAGTTGATACCCACTGGGAAAGGGAAACTCACTTTTCTCCAATGGAATCTCACTGAGTATGTTAACCACACTCCAGGGCAGGCCCAAGCCCAGGAGTAGCTGGTCAATCCAAAACTGATTTAACAGAATTTTAGAGGACTTTTTGTTTGGTTTTCCATTTTATTGCATTTTTTTTTCTTTTTATCACATGTGTCTTTTGCTTGATTGTTCTGGTTTTTTGTTTTTGTGTTTCTTTTTTGTTTTCACTTTTTTTCCTATGTTTTGTTTCTTGCTAAAGAGAGAGCAAGAGATTAAGAGTAATAGAGAGAAATATAAAAAAAGAGAAGGCAAGAGTGAGAGTAAAAGAGAAAGACTGAAAAGAGAGAGACAGAGAGACAGAGACAAAGAAAGATTATAAAGTTGACTAGCTAAACAAGATCTGGGAGGAACGGAGGGAGGATATGACCAAAGTAGATTGTATTCAATTTTGTTTTCAAAAAATAATTTTTAAACAGTAATGAGTTACATGGATAAATTTAATCTTTGCACGTGAGAAAAATCAGTTTAAAATGGACATATCTTATATGATACTCACTATGCTACATTCTAGAAAACAGTGGCACAGATGCAGAACAAATAGCTGTAACCTTTTGTCTTGGGGGGAGGGAAGGAGGGACACATGGGTACAGCTTACAGAAATCTTAGGATGATGAAGGCTTTATGCATGATAATGAAATGGTAAGTATATGACATTATGCACATACACAATAAATATCAGGAATTTTGGGTCTGATCATGGAAAAAGATAAAACTACAGGGTAAAAGTAGCACACAATGCTCTTCTGTTTGGGAAGCACTTTCGCAGTTTCACAGGAGATAGCTCTCAAAGCTGAGACAACTGGATGGTTCTGGAAGGACATAAGGACCAAGAAAATCCCATAGTTTGAGAGGAGGCATGTGTGTGTGTGTGTGTGTGTGTGTGTGTGTTTGTATGTGACACCTCTCCACAGCACAGAAGGGAGTCTGTGGTGGTATTCTAATTGTACTGAAATGTGATTTTGATTGTATGTTAATAAATAAAGTTACCCGGGGGTCAGAGCTATTAGAGCCATAGACAGAGTGTGGCGGTGGTGGTGCACGCCTTTAATCCCATAGATCTCTGTGTGCTCAGAGATACAACCAGCATTAGAGACATACGCCTTTAAGATCTAGAGGGCTGTACATACAGACAGTGACGAGGCAGTCACGTGTTTGGGTTTACAACCAATGGGAAGGCAGAATGACTATGAAATGACTTACACACAGGGAAATAGCTCTCTTTCGAGAAGCTAAGACCACTGCAGGAGGAAGGGTGAGATTTTAGCTCTGAGCTCTGATCTCTTGGCTTTCTCTTTTACATTGGTTCTGTGTTTCTTATTTAATAAGACGGTTGGTTACATCTACAGGAGTCCCTGGCCAAAGAACTATGAAGAGTATCAGTAATTTCAGTGTTTTGGTTTTGTTCATTGTCACAATGACAGAGTTTATCTTGTCTTTGTCTAGAATGTTTTAGGTGCACCCTACACAGCATCCAAAGCAGGATGGCACTGAATGAGTAAAAAACAACTTATCTGTAATATATTCAAAACAATTAGCTATGCAAAAGTATGAATTTGACTTTGATGAACTTTTGCATTAATCGGTCTCAGTTTTGAGGCAAGCAACATAAATTCAATGAGCAAAAACTATCTTCACCTCATCATTATAACAAGGTGTTAAGACTCAGTAGTACAACATGAGTGAACACTATTATAAATTTGAATTTTTAACTAATGATAATCTGTCTACAGTTGTTCAGGTCTAACAAATATACCATACTAAGTCAAGATGTTAAATAGTAGGGGGAAACCTGTGTTAGAGAAAATAAAAGTATGGTGACTTCCTTATTCTGTTCATTTGACACATAGATTTTCAATAAGAAGAAAGTGATTAAGAGAATAAAGTTTATTAAAATTAAAAAAAAAATATTTTTTATGTTATGTTCATGAGTATTTTCCTGCATGTATATATATGTAAACCATGTGCATGCCTGGTGATAGTAGAAGCATCAGATCTCCTTAAAGTAGAGTTTTGAGCTATCATGTGGGTGCTAGGAATCAAAACAGGTCCTCTGGAAGAACAGCAGGTACTTTAATAGATACACCATCTTTCAAGCCCAAGTTTATTAAAATTTAAAAGTAATCATCTTTTATAATAGCCAGAGGTTAGGAACCTATTGTGAGCGACATAAAACATCTTGATTGAAGAGTAAAGAGAAATCAAACTGGAACTGACCTGGAAACTTTCTCCCACCTAGATGGCTTTCACAGTGATGGAATTTCTATGAAAGTTCCTAGGTATAAAAGTCATCAATGGACTTACCCAACAGTGGACTCTGTATGTCTCAATAAGCAAGATGTACCTACCTGTGCAATAGTGACAGGACTATTTATGGGGATAACCATCATTTCCTTATTGTATTTGAAGCCTGTACCACAGGAGAGAATACAATCTCTGGTACTGTAAATTTGGTCAAAAGGCCATGGCTGGGGAGGTCATAGATCATAGGCAAATTATTACCAATGTTTTGTTAAGTGGAATTATGTAACCTGCTTTCTAAATATTTTTACATTTATAACCATAGATTAGTGCTGCTTTAGTTAGAGAAGCATCTTTTTATAGTGGGCAACAGTCAATTAGGTTTCTGACTGGCAAGAGTACTGAGAATTAGTGACTGTTTAGTGTTCAACCCAAAATAAAGCATTTATAGCAATGTTCTTGAGGGCTAGGGAACGTAGTGGAATGGTAGAAGAAGAAAGAATGGATGTAAGAGCTGAAGGATGAGGAGGAGTACTGCAATATACTATATTCTGGGCACAACATGGCTGCTGCAATCATGAATTACAGTGGCTATTAATACCAGCAGGAGAACTGCACAGGGTCCAGTCAGTCAACATTCCAATTCATGAAACCCCACCACTGAGAAACTTATTAGCAATTGATGGTTGCTCGGGGGAGGGGGAATCATTTTTCTATAGGGTGTGGCTGTTAGCAGGTTGCCCATTCCACAGTGGGTGGATGGCCTCACACCCATGAGCGTGCAGGTGGCAATAGTTGGACTCAGATAAAAAGAAGACATAATGAAGGAGGCGAAAGTATTGAAGTTATCTGAAGGGAGTGATCTGAAGTGACAGTTACAATTGGATTCAAGGCCTGCTCTATAGGAGGGATTTCAAGCCTGATACTGTAAATTTGGCCAAACACTTATGGTTGGGGAGGTCAGGTGTCCTAGGGGTAACTTACTACTGTTGTTTAGCTAAATTGATGATGTGGTGTTAAATTGATTCCTAAACATCTAAGATAAATTCATTAATCAATGTACCTAAACTACCTAAATTCAGGCAATGTTGTAGAAGAAGAGATAGAAAAAATGTAATACCTAGAAGACAAAGAGAAGAGTGATGAAATGTTATTATCTGGGTTCAGCTTAATCATTGCAATCATGGATATACAACAGCTGAGTTTGCCTACTCTGGGCCTATAGAAGACTAGACCTGTCAACTTCTGGTCATGGGAACAGGAAGGACTCACGTAGCTCTTCCCCTACCTCCCCTCCACTGAACTGTTGGTTATTGAAAGATTTGGGGTATAAGAGTTATTATCTTCAGATGTGTACATATTGGTGAGCTCACCCTGATTAAATTCAGTAGGTCATAAAACAAGACAAGACAAAACAAACAAAAAACCTCAAAACATAAAACACAAACATGGGAAAGCCACCTGTAGGAAAGAAGGAGAATTGAGGAGGGAGACAAGAAAAGGTGGTTTTGAGTAGCCACAATGCATTATAGACATATATAAAATTGTAAGTGAACAAAATTATTGCATAAAAAATAGCAAGGAGCAAATGACTACTAATGAAAAGAAAATAAGGATTTAGAGCATCATCAACACTTCAGATAAAAAAGAAACATTTTTGAAAGGTATTCAATATTGCCCATTAACATAAACAGAAAATGTAATAAAGGTTGGATTTTGTTTTCCACCTGAAAGCTAAGAAAAATAAAAATCACTTTGTCTCAGCTACCAACTCCCTTAGGATCTCCCTAGAACCCACTTGCAAAGGAATCAGTTAGGAGATCTTCACTTTCCCTTCTTTCCTCCAATTCCAATCCCTCAGGCTCAAGCTCAGCTCTGTAGCAGACTACCTGCTGTGGTCTCCTCTCTTCCCTGTTACAATCTTCATGGACCATGCAGATCTTCTCCTATAGACTACCTCTACCACACCATCCTTTTATCTCAACTGCCACCTCCCAAAGGCACTCCCTGGAAACACAATGGGGACGACGGCAAAGAAATAATGTAGGGAATATTCACTCTCCTGCCAGTCTTCTAATTCCAATATTCCAGTTCTATCCTAGGCTCTGTAGAAAACTCTTGTTACAGAAGGGGGCGGGTCTATGTAGATCCTAGTAACACATCCAACTTTACTCCCTCCACTGGACCCTTTCAACCTCCCCTTCTAGTCTATTCCATTCCTTAGTGTCAATTCCCAGTATCTAGAAATACATTCTATCCAGGACTTCTATTTACCACATCTGGAGGGACTTCAGGATCATTCCCAAACCCAACTCTCAGCCACTACTCTCTCCTAAGAACCAGAGAGGGCAACAGAAACCAAGGAATAGAACACCCACTCAACAAAGACAAAACCAGATATCAGCATTTAGAATTATAATCATCCCAAACTCAGATGCCTAGACACCAGCATAAAAACACAATAAATAACAGCAAAGACAACATGTTTCCAGTAGAGCCCACTGCCCCTACTACACAGGCTTTGAGAAATGAAATATAACAGAAGCACAAGACAAGGGCTTCAAAATAGCTATTATGAATATGTTAAAGCTCTTGAAAGGGGAAATGGAGGAATCTATTAAAAGATCTATGAAAACACAAACAGTGGCATGAAATGAAAATATTTCAAGACATAAAAGTGAAAATAGAATAAATACACATCTAAACTGAGGAAAAACTGGAATTGAAAAATTTAGGAACTTGAACAACAACCTCAGAGGCAAAACTCACCAACAGAACACAAGAGATAGAAGAGAGAATCACAGGCATTGAAGACAAGATAGAAGAAATGGATACCTAGGACAAAGAAAGTGTTGAATCTAATAAAATTCAGGCACAAAATACATGAAAAAAATCAAATTGAAGAATAATAACAAGAGAAGCAAAAGACATCCAGGTCAATGGCACAGAAAACATTTTCAACAAAATCATAGAAGAAAATTTCCTTAACCTAAAGAAACAGAGGGCTATCAAGGTACAAAGACATACAGAACACAAAACAGACTGGACCAGAAAAGAAATTCTCCACAACTCACAATAAAGCACAAAATGTACAGATAAAGATAAAATATGAAGGGATGAAGTTAAAACACTTTTTGATGATAATATGATGGTACACATAAATGAAACTAAAAGTGTAACCAGGAAACACAGAGTTTACTTTCAGTAAAGTAGTTGGATCCAAAATTAACTCACAAAAATTATCAATCATCCTATTTACAAATATAAATGGACTGAGAAAGAAATCATGGAAACAACACCTTTCATGGTAGCCTCAAATTATATAAAAAATATGGTAATTCTAACCAAGCAAGTGAAAGACTTGTATGATAAAAATGTTAAGGCATTGAAGAAAAACAGCAAAGAAGATATCAGTAGATGGAAAGATCTTCCATGTAGAATTGGTAGAATTACATAGTAAAAATGGCCATCCTACCAAAAGCAACCTATAGATTAAATGAAATACCCAACAGAATTTCAAAATCCATCACCATGGATCTTGAAGGACATTTTTCAGGTTCCTATGGAAACACAAAACCCAGGATAGTTAAAACACTCTTGAGTAATAACAGAACTGTTGGAGGCATCACACTCTCCATCTCAAATTGTATACTGCAGAGATACAGTAATAAAAACAGTATGGTATTGAAGCAAAACCAGACACATTTATCATTGGAATCAAATTGATGACCCAGACATAAGTAGTTCACACTCCTATGGACATCTGTTTCTATGAAAAAGAAGCCTAAATACACACTGGATAAAAGATAGCATCTTCAACAAATGGTACTGGTCAAACCGTATGGCTGCATGTAAAAAAAAAAAAATGAAAATAGATCCATACTTATCACTAAGCACAAAACTTAACTCTGAATGTATAAAGGATCTTAACATAAATCTAGATACATTGAGTCTGTTAGAAGAGAAAGTGAAGAATAGTCTTGAACTCATTAGCACAGGAAAGACTTTTTGAACAGAACATCATTAGCACAGGGACTAAGAACAACAAAGAAATGGGACCTTGTGAAACTGAAGAACTATGCACAGCAAAGGGCAGTGTCATTTGGAGAAAGATTCTTACCAACTACACATTTGATAGAGGGATACTATTTACATTAAATAAAAACTTTAATAATCTAGACATTATGAAAACAAATAACCCAACTAAAAATGTGATAAAGATCTAAACAGAGAATTCTCAAAGAGCACAGCCAAATGGCTGTGAAACACTTAAAGAATTGTTCACCATCTTTAGACACCAGGGAAATGAAACTCAAAAATACCTTGAGATTTCATCTTATACCCTTTAGTTACACTTGTCAATAAAAGAAATGCCAGCTCCTGCTGGTGAGGATATGAAGTGAGAGGCACAAACATCCATTGTTAATGGGAGTTCAAGACTGTACAGTCACAAAAGTTATCACTGTGGTCATTTCTCAGGAAGCTGAAGACAGTCCTACCTAAAGACCTAGCTATTCTATTCTTAAGCATATACCCAAAAGACACTTTATCATAGCACAGAGACACTTGCTCAATCATATTAATTGCACCTCTATTCATAATACTCAAAAATTGGAAACAGCCTAGATGTTTTTCAATGGATGAATGGATAAAGGAAATGTTGTACATCTACACACTGAAACATTTTATTCATCCATTTAAAATATGAAATGAAGTTCACAGTAAATGGATGGAGCTAGGAAAAAAATCATTCTGAGTGAGATAATCCAGACTAAGAAAAACACATGTATGTATTGATTTATATGTAGATGTTCTCTTTAAATCTTCAATAAGAATGCTACAATCCATAGAACCACAGAGGTTAGGTATAAAATAAGGTGTTGGAGGGAGGGATGGACTTGCCTAATAAGGAAAAATAAATTATGTACCAATGGATGGAAAGGGATGTAATGGGAGGGTCAAAAGGGGATGGAGTGTGAAGAAGAAGGAAAGGGGAGGAAATATAGTGAGGGACAGCCAAAACTGAGGCTCATTTCTGGGGAAACAGTACAGTAGATTACTAAAGTTGCTTCGTACATGTATGAAGGCAATCCAAATGAAATCACGCAATACTTGGGGAGACAAAGCCACGACTGGATATCTCTTATCACCAAAGGAAGCTTCTGGTACCAGGAATGAGTCTAATTCAGGTGATACCCAAGTAAATGTGCATCATTGAAATTTATCATTGGAAAATCAGCTTTTGCTAGAATATTCTACATCTTTTATATCATTTGTTGTCTAAGTCTTTTCTTTTAAATGTCTTCAAGAAATCTGTATTTATTTGTGGCTTACACAGATGTCTCTACAAAGGCAAAATCTCATTATTCTAGCCCATTTTTATCTTCCCTCATCTTCCCCCCACTGTATTCTTAGCTTTGATGAATTTTAATCTGTATCTGCTGTACAAGTTACTCAGTGTAAAAGTGATATGTAAGTCCTGTGCATTCACTTTAAATATTGAGTCCTCAAGGTAAGTATTCTATCTCTTTCATTGCACTTTCTTCCTAGAAGCTGAAACAAACCCAAGGAAAGGCTATTTGCTGATTAGGCATAATTACTTGCTCCTCTAAGCTGGATTCTCTTGTGACCATCTTCAACTCATTGCTACATTCAAACTTTAGGGACAATGATTTCAATGCCTTGTTCTTTGTACCATACCTTGATTTTCCTGGCATACTTGACATTGCTAAGACTCATAAGAACAAGTGAGAGTCATACCTGAACTCAGTGCCACCATCTGAGGGAGGTACAAGACAACACAGTGTGTGACAAGAAGTACTTCTGTAGCTCCCATGACACCTGCAATGAAGCATATTAGATGAAAGTATAGATTATATTTATTTTAACTGTCCATTAAGTTTCCAATTTCCCTATAACCATAGTATCTTGCATTATATGTGTATTATAGTAATAAAAATCTATCATATGACTACTGGAATAAAGGCCAAAATACTAAATAACTTATTTTAAGAAAAAATGAAATGTGATGGGATGGCCAGACACCCTGATAGTTGTGCCATAAACCCCATCCAAGGACTGAGGAATCTGGATGCAGACATCCACGGCTGGGCCCCTGGTGGAGCACTGGGAGTCTAATTAGTGAGAAAGAAGAGGGTTTATATGAGTGAGAATTGTTGAAGCCAAGGTTGGATAAAGCACAGGGACAAATAACCAAATGAATGGAAGCACAGGATCTATGAACCAAAGGCTGAGGGGCCCCCAACTGGATCAGGCCCCCTGAATGGGTGAGACAGTCATTTGGCTTGATCTGTTTGGGAGGCAGCTGTGCGTTGGTGCCAGGTCCTGGGCTCGTTGCATGAGTTGGCTGTTTGAATCCTGGGACTTATGCAGGGACACTTGGCTCGGTCTGGGAGGGGGGGAATGGACCTGCCTGGACTGAGTCTACCAGGTCGATCCCGGTCCTCGGGGAGACCTTGATCTGGAGGAGGTGGGAATGGGGGTGGGCTGGGGGAGGGGGAGGGGGCGAGAGGGGGAGAACAGGGGAATCCGTGGCTATTATGTTGAACTGAATGGTGTTGTAAAATAAAAAAAAAAAAATTAAAAAAATGAAATGTTTATAACATATCCTTCTTGAATTTTGAATGAACAAAATAAAGTGCATATATATATATATATATATATATATATAATGTGTTTCTCAATTTTTTCCTAAAATTATTTTATTTTCGTGTGTGTGTGTGTGTGTGTGTGTGTGTGTGTGTTTACCAGTATATATATATATATATATATATATATATATATACCACTTGCATTCCTGGTGCCCACAGAAGCCAGAAGAGTTTGTTTGATCTCCTGAAACTGGAGTTAAACATGGTTATAAACTATATGAATGCCAGAACTAAACCTGGGTCTTCTTCAAGAGCAAAAAGTACTCTTAATTGTTAATCCATCTCTCCATCTATCTTTTAAAGTATTTTATTAGTATATATTAATTATACATAATGGATGTCATATGACATTTTCATACATGCATATACTTTGAACTTACTACCATTGCCCTCTCTTGTGGTCTCCCAGTCCCACTAATCTTCTTCCTCTTTCCAATGACTTTCCCTTATAATATCACATCTTTTAATCTTTAGAGTAATCCTTTGAGTTTAATTAGGATATTTTACAGGACATGGTAAAGGTTTGTTTATAAAAACATGGATTACCCATGGCTACACCACTGAAAAAGTGTATCCTCTCCTCCCTAGCAATTTTTAGCTTCCTATAAAGCCTCAGAGTGGGATGAGGTCTTGTGAGGTTCTCCCTTTGCCACAATGAAATTATGGCACTAATCTTGTTCAGGTCTTGTGCAGATAATCACAGTTGCCCCACTATTTCTCCTAGATAATTGTATTTTCATACATTTTTAAAAGAAAACATATCTCTCACTTCTCCATCACCTTCCTCTTTACAGATTTCAATGACAATGACTCTGCCTCTATTTCTTTATTATTGTTATACACATACACACATATACATATATGAATACACATATATACACAAATGCATATATGTATGTAACAACATTATTGCATTTCAATAAACAATAATGTTATTATTGTAACATCATTAATAAATGAAATATATATATACATGCATATATATGTGTATATATATGTATAAACATATATATATATATATATGTGTGTGTGTGTAACATAATGAGTCATTTTTTTCTGATTTGTGTGTGTATGGTTTCAAGGCTGACCACTCTACATTGGACAACCAATCATGGGACTCATTCCTGGAAGAGTCTAATTCTCCATCTCCCAGGAGTCATTAGTTGTCTGTAGTTCTTTATATAGATGTGGAAACTTTAGAAAATTTCTCCCTTTTACATTAACATGTCCATTAATTCCAGCATTCCAGTCTTGCTTAAGTAGCTATTTATAGGAAATCAACTTTCTAAATTTCCATGTACGATTGAGAACATGAAGTATTTGTCTTTTTGTGCTAGCCTATTTTAGAAATTGAATTTTTCAAGATACATTGTAAAAACTCAATAGGGACATCTCACATATTCTGTTCCTTTCTGACTTTGTTCATTATAATTGGATACAATAGAGAAGTTATCCTTGTTGAGAAGACCATGGGATGGGCAAAAGTCTCATTTAATGTGGCTGAGAAATAATAATCATAAGAATATACTGTCTTTAGCCTTGATCAAATGACAGTCCAGAGCTTGATCTCAGATTCAATGGTACAGAGTAATTTTCAACTGATTCATAAAGAAAACTTGGGAACTTTCTTCCCCCAGACACTAACTCCCCACCCTTCTGAACCCCAAGATTTACTAATCCTTAAATACACTTCTGTCTAAGTCTTTGGAACTTGTTTCTAGGGGGACAGTATTCCTCCAAGGAGGCATAAGGAAGAAAAAGTAGAAAAAAATTATCTGTGAAGATATTACTAAATCCCCTACTTACCTGAGCCTGAAGATCCCAAGTCAGCTCTCTGTTGTCCCCATGAAAACATCAGTTGGCTCGTCTGGGTTTTTTATAATGCTCCAGCAGTTTTACTGAAGCTACCAAGCATGCCAGAGTTAGATGGAGATCAGGTTAACTACCAACGCCCCCTCTCCTAACCTGAAAGTCTGGCTCTATGATTCCACAAGCCTGATACTTGGGTGTCTTTCCAAGGGAAGTTCCTAGGAACTAATTTATCAACCCATGAGTGAAATCATTGTTTAGCTCAATGTCTGCATCTGGTATTATTCAAGTACTAGCAAGACTCGCCTCACCCAGGGAAGAAGCAAAACAAAACCTGATCCATACCTGTCATATACTGAGTGCCAAAGGAAAAGCTATGATAACTGTATTTTGAATGCTGGACCAATACGCAGGAGAGGAGAGAGTCGTAGAACCACAAGTAAATGGCTTTAAGTACAGATGAAGCATCCCATGAAACCTCACTCAGTTGACAAGAAATAACAATAACCTTGAAGCAAAAAAACCAGTTAGTCCAGTTAAGCACAGGAGCACAGTAGTTTCTCAGGCTGACAGAGTAACTTTATCTTGAGGACAGGAAAGAGAGTAGTCAATTCAAAATACTCCCAGAAATTTGCAGTAGTTGCTGGGAGATAGGATTGTAAGGAAAAAGGAGAGGTAAACTTCAGGAAGAAATAAAGGAAGTTATAATAATTTAGGAGACATAAATGTTTTATATTTAAGTGTATGTATATATGTGCAGTCAAAGTTTAATATAGATGTCATACATATATAAGTATAGACTGAATATGAATGCATATAGAAACTTATGTACATACATATACTTATAAAATATTGCAGGTATTTTATACAAGTATGTGCACATACATATAAAAACACATTTCAGCAAATGTGTAATTATATCTCCACAAATAAGTCACATAAATCTTGGTAAATTTTTCATGCATATGTAAGTGATTGTAAATCTACATATGTAAATGATTTAAAATATATTTTCTTGTTTTTTATCTTAGCCATTCTGATGGGAGTAAGGTGGTATCTCAGAGTTGTTTTGATTTGGATTTCCCTGATGATTAGGGATGTTGAGCAATTCCTTAAATGTCTTTCAACCATTTGAGCTTCCTCTGTTGAGAATTCTGTGTTTAGCTCTATAGCTCAATTTCTTAATTGGACTGTTAGGCATTTTTATGTCTAATTTCTTGAGTTCCTTATATATTCTGGATATCAGCCCTCTGTCAGATGTGGGGTTAGTGAAGATCTTTTCCCATTCTGTACGCTGTCACTTTGTCTTGTTGACCATATCCTTTGCTCTACAAAAGCTTCTCAGTTTCAAGAGGTCCCATTGATTGATTTGTTTCTCTCAGTGTCTATGCTACTAGTGTTATATTTAGGAAGTGATCTCCCATGCCAATGCTTTCAAGACTACTTCCTACTTTCTCTTCTAGCAGGTTCAGAGTAACGGGATTTATGTTAAGGTCTTTGATCCACTTGGACTTAAGTTTTGTGCACGGTGACAGATATGGATCTATTTGTAGCCTTCTACATGTTGACATCCAGTTATGCAAGCACCATTTGTTGAAGATGCTTTCTTTTTCCATTGTACAGTTTTGACTTCTTTGTCAAAAATTATGTGTTCATAGGTGTGCGGATTAATGTCAGGGTCTTCAATTAGATTCCATTGGTCCACATGTCAGTTTTTATGCCAGTACCAAGCTGTTTTATTACTGTAGCTCTATAGCAGAGCCTTAAGTCAGGGATTGTGATACCTCTAGAGGTTATTTTGTTGTACAGGATTCTTTTTGCTATCCTGGGTTTTTTGTTTTTCCATATGAAGTTGAGAATTATTCTTTCCAGGTCTGTGAGAATTGTGTTGGTATTTTGATGGGGCTTGCATTGAATCTATAGATTGCTTTTGGTAAGATTGCCATTTTTACTATGTTATTATTATATTATGCTGAGACCAAGATTGGAAAAAAGCACAGGGACAAATAGCCAAACAAGTAGAAACACATGAACTATGAGCCAATAGCTGAGGAGCCCCCAACTGGATCAGGCCCTCTGGATAAGTGAGACAGTTGATTAGCTTGAACTGTTTGGGAGGCACCCAGGCAGTGGGACCTGGACTTGTCCTTAGTGCATAAGCTGGCTGTTTGGAGCCTGGGGCCAATGCAGGGAAACTTTTCTCAGCCTGGGTGAAGGGAGGATGGGATTGGATTTGCCTCAACTGAATCTACCAGGCTGAGCTGAATCCCCAGGGGAGTCCTTGCCCTGGAGGAGATGGGAATGGGGCGGGGGGGGGGGGGGGGGGGGGAAGGGCACGGAGGGTGGGAGGAGGGAGGACAGGATAATCCATGGTTGATATGTAAAATTAAATCAAATTATAAAATAAAAAATAAAAAATATATAAACTAAAAAAATTAAATATATTTTCTTAGTTCTTTGAGATTTCTGTACAAAGTTGATTGATCATATTCACTCCCAGTTTATCCCAGATCCATTGCCTTTCCCTAGTCAATCAACTTTGTGTCCTTTATTTAAAAAAAAAATAAACATTTTTATTGCTATGATAAAACACCATGACCAAAAGCAACATGGGAAGGAAAGAGCTTATTTCAGTTACAATTTAGGTCACACTCCATTAATAATGGAAACAAAAATAGGAACTCAATCAGTTTGGGAACTTGGAGGCAGGAACTAAAGCAGAAGCCTTGGAGGGAAAACTGCTTCCTGGCTTGATCCTTATGCCTTGTTCAGCTTGATTTCTTAACACTTGTCCAGGGTTGGCACAACACAGAATGTTCTGGATTCTCTCACATTAGTAATTATCAAGAAAATACCACAGTCTTGTGTACAGATCAAACTTATGATTGGTCATTTTTTCAGTTTGGATTCCTTCTTTGCTGAAAAGTCTTGGTTTGTGCCAAGTTTGCAAAAATCTAACCAAAACAGCCATCAAGACCAATTTGTGCTATTCAAATATTTTCATATGTACAGTCTTCTACCCTAGTACAGTTGGCTTACCAGGGACTCCACTCTTAGAGAAAACGCCCTCTCCCTCTCTCAGCAGTTATCTGTTGTCAATGACTCTGCAACTATGGGGGGTAATTACATCCCAAACTTCTTTCTCCATGCAGGGATTTGGTCTGTCTTGAACTTGAATAGGTTTTGTACATGCTGTTGTGACCACTATGATTTCATATGTGCAACTGTCCTGCTGTGTCCAGAAGACATTGTTTCTTTGTGTTAATGTAACATCTCTGGCTCTTGTACTCCTTCATTTCTTCCACATTGATTCCTAAGCTTGGGAAGGGGGGGATAGCTTAGATGTCTCACTTCAGGCTGAGCATTCCTCAGTTTCTTTTTCTCTATACCTTGTTCAATTGAGGGTCTATGTGTTAATCACTATCTACTGCAACGGGTTGAGATAGGCATTGGTTTATGGTTATAGACATAGGTAATTGAGTCAGTTTAGCACTGTGGCATTTGTCAGGATAATAGCAATGGGTTCTCTTTTAGGGAATGTGGCCTATGTAGACAAAAGTTCTAACCCAATAATGGTGCCATTTATGGTATTCCACCAAATTGGAAAATCTAAAATAAATGTGTGTGTGTGTGTGTGTGTGTGTGTGTGTACACACACACACACACACACACACATACACACACACATATATATGTATGTATGTATGTATACACCAAAAAGAGTTAAAGCAAGATAGAATAAATACCACAAATAGACCTATAACACCCAATGAGATAGAAGCAGTAATTAAAAATATCCCAGCTAAAAAAGAAATCCTAGGGCCAGACAGATTAAGCACAGAATTGCATCATAGGCTTCCAAAAAGAACTAATATATTTATGACTATCTCTCAAAATTTTAGAAATAAGAAAAGGAACAAATATTTTCAAATTCCTTTTTTAAAGTCAGATATAACCATACCAGACAAAGATACAACAAATAAAATATTATAAGATAATATTTTTGATGAACAGAGAGGCAAAATTTGTAATATTTGCAAACTGAATTGAAGAACATATTACACAGATTATCCACAATAATTAAATTCCTTATAATAATTTCCTTCCAACTTTGCATTCTTTCTCTTTCTCTTCTTCTTCTCTCACTCTCACTGAGTCCATTTATTGATGACTGTGTAGGGGTGTGGGAGTATCTACAGAAGCATGGAATGCCTCTTTAGCATTAATAATGAATGATTATTAATAACGAACCACATTAATAATGAAACCAGCTCTCACAGTATCCATCAGTTGTCAATAGCTATTTAATTAAAGATGGGACTTCAGGAGCCCCCAACTCATCCATGGTGAAATTTTGGCTGGGTTGATTTTGTATATAGTCTTATTATACAGTCCCAGATGGTATGAGTTTGTATGTTCAATGTGCTGCATGTATGTAATGTAGTGTTTTACTTTAATAATCCACTCTCTCTGACTATTATGGTCTTTTTGCCTCCTGTTCCGTCTTGATCACTGAGTACTGGTGAGGGGAAGTGTGATATAAATGTCCCACTTAGATCTGAGCACTTCACCATCTCTTATCTTCACATCTCCTGATTTTGGGTCTCTGTATTAATCATTATCTATGGTAAAAAGAAGCTTCTTTGATAAGTGTTGAGAGATACATGAATTTTTATTCCACTAAACAAAATGTATAGAGAAGGTGGAATTTTTAAATGCAATAATCTGCCAAAGATAAATAGAAGTGATGTAAATAATTTAAACAGATGCATTAAAACCATGAGATAGAATGAAATAGAAGCATTGATTTAAAATCTCTCACTGGGAGGAGGGAGAACAAGGGAATCAGTGGCTGATATGTAAAATTAAATTTAATAAATAAATTTAAAAAATGAAAAAAATCTCTCACTTGGAAAAATAGAAAAGAAATGGCTTAGTTTGTATACATGCATCCCCCAAACAATGTTAAACTAAAAGGAAGTAAATAATTTAAACCAATTTTAAACCACAAACAAGATAGAAACAGTAATTAAAGTTCTCCAGTTAAAAAAATAAAACCCAGGGCCAGAAGGATGTAGCACAGGATTCTACCAGACCTTCTTTTTACTAACACCAATACTTAATTCTACCCACAAAAGACACTAAAAACTTTTACTAACATTAATACTTCTCAAATCATTGTATAAAATAGGAAAAGGAACATAAAAATTTTTTATATGAAGCTAGTATTACCTTAATAACAAAATGAGGCATTTTATCAAAAAAGGAGAATTATAAATCAATCTCCCTCATGAACATAGACAAAAAATTATCAATGAAATATTTGTAATCCAAAGTCAAGAACACATAAAAAGACAATCCATGATGAACAGGTCTGCTTTATTCCAGAAGTGCAGGAAAGCTCAATATGTGTAAATCAATAAATGTAACCAAACATATAAACAGACTAAATTGATAGAAACCAAATGATCAACTCATTAGATGCAGAAAAGGTCTTGAACATAATGAAAGATCCTTTTATGATAACAGTCCTGGAGAATCTAGAGATACAGGGACATAGCTCTACATAATAAAGACAATATGCAACAAGCCCACAACCAACAACACACTGAAGGAGAAAAATTTGATACATTTCCACTAAAATCGGACACAAGACAAGTCCACTCTCAGAACTACTATTCAACATAGAACTGGAAGTTTTAGCTATAACAATAAGATAAAAACGGAGACAAAAAAGACAAGAATTGTAAAAGAGAAGTCAAAGAATACTTAATTCTACCTACAAAATACACTAAAAACATGTTAGAAATATCCCACAGCTAAAGAAAATTTTACCAATGTATCAGGACACAAAATTAACACCAAGAGGTATCATTCCAGTGTACCAATGGCAAACAAAGTCAGAAAACAGACCAACAACAGTTACAAAAGATGTCACAGAACAATTTAACCAAAGAAAGTGGAATACTTGTACAACTAAAACCTAAAGATGCAGCAAAAAGAAATTGAGGAAAATATGAGAAAATGAAAAACATCTCCCATGTTCATAGAGTGGTAGGACCAATATTGTGAAAATGGCTGACTTAACAAAAGCAATGTACTTATTCAGCATGATCCCAATTAAAATTCCACTGTAATTCTTTACAGAAATTGAAAATAAAAAAATCAAAATTACAGGGAAACACAAAAGACTAAGAATAACAAAGAAATCTTGAATAAAAGTATTATTGGAGGTATCATCATCCCTCATTTCAAGTTATACTAAAGAGATACAATAATTAAATGAACATGGTGCATGAATAAAAATAGACATATTGATAATTTAATAGAATTAAGGACGAGGCATTGACCCACACTCCTACAGCCACCTGATTTCTAACAGAGATCAAAAATATACATTGGAGAAATGATAGCATCTTTAACAAATGGTGCTGGTCAAACTGAATAGCTACATGTAGAATAATAATGAAACTAGATGCTTCTCTCTCACCCTGCATAAAACTCAACTCCAAAAGAATCAAGGACTTCAACTTTATGACCTGATACCTTTCATTTACTAGAGGAGAAAGTATGAAGTATGCTTCAGTTTTTATGTACAGGAAAGGACTTTTTGAATAGGACTTCAGAAACTCAGGCATGAAGATCATACAAATGATACCTCATGAAACTGTTTTGTTTTTGTTGTTGTTGCTGTTGTTTAGTTTTGTTTTGTTGCTGTTGTTGTTGTTTTAGACAGGGTTCCTTTGTGCTTCCTTCACTGTTCTGGAAGTAAGTCTGTAGACCAGGGTGGCCTGAAACTCACAGAGATCTGCATGCCTCTGGCTGTCTCATGCTGGAATTAAAGGCATGTGCCTGTATAGGTAGGGTTTCTATTATTGTGAAGAGACATCATGATCACAGAAAACTTTATAAAGGAAAGTCTTTAACTGGGGCTGGGTTATAGGTTCAGAGGTTTAGTCCATTATCATCATGGTGGGAAGCATGGCACCACACAGGCAGACATGGTGCTGGAAAGGTAGCTGAGAGTTCTACATCTGGATCAGCAGGCAGCAGGAAGAGGGAGCAACACAGTATGTGGCTTGAGCATAGTGGCACCTTTATCTTGGGAGTAATCAACAATGACCTAATTGGACTTAAGGATCACTAATTAGGAGAGAATTATGCCAGGTACTATAAACATAGCCAACTACCCATACCTGGTGAGTGTAATGACCCTAGAGAAGAACCTGTTATAGATAGTTTATAAAAACCAATATAATTTCTGTGCTGTACTTTCTAATCCTCATTCATACAGATGAATGTGGCTCCTACTACTCATCAAAGAAGCTTCTTTTTGTAGCAGATGACTATTGTAAACATCCACAACTAGTCAAAATGCAGAGAATAAGTGACTGTGGTAGTTAATAATGATAGTAAGAGTAGAAGGACCAGGACACCTGCTGTGAGAGCATGTTTCCTATACATGACAGGGAAGCTGCACCCATGAAATAATAATATGGCTGACTAAATAAGACTGACATAACATGACAATAAGAATGTGGAACATTTCATAGGCGCTCATGTAAGATTAATTGCTACAGGCAATCAATGACTAAGATCAACAAAATAAATAGTAATAAACATTAGTGTGAATGTGATGAAAGGGAAATACTTATTTATCAAAAACTATTGGGGTCCTGCCCCAGTAATTTTCTCTCAGGGTCCTCAGAAGAATCTACAACCAGCTGGGAATTTAATATTAGAGATATCAAAAGAATCTGCACACACCATGCTCTTAAAATCCATTCACTTTATTGTTCTAAGTTTGTTCTTTCACCTAAAGCTACAGCTTCTTCCAACTCTCATTTTTAGCTCCTTTCCTGTCTGATTTTCTGTACCTTTTTCTGCTGTGCTCTCTTTGTTCTACCTTAGTTCTTCCTCAAATCTCTGAAGTTCCCAGCTTTTATACACATACAATCAGCAATTCTCTAGCCAAGGCAAGGTCACAAGGCTTGAATTCTTTTAGGGTCATAAAAGCAGATAAGAGTTTATACCAGGCAGTGACTATCAGGCTTTCTTTATGACTTAAGAGGGAGTGACTTGTAAAAGCCTCAGTGAACTCTTAAAGGGAACAGGTCAAATGAGAGGGACCGAGACCTTAAATCTATTAGGGAAATCTAAGAAGGGAAAAGGGGGGAATCTGTGTGTAATACGGCATTCCTAATTGTGGTTAAATAATAAACTGATTAATAAACCAAGGTGAAAGTAAAAGGAGTTAAGAATTTGTTAGTGTGAAGTTAGCTCGGGGCAGCACTTTCCTCTCTGCTGGCAGGGTGAGCCCAGGGCATGCTAGTGTTCATCTATCTGAAGTCTGTCCTTGGATGCCTGGGAAGTGTCTCGAATGAAATACTTTGGCCCAGAGATGGCACTGGCCAGATGTCTGCTAATGGAGATAACTACAGGAAAGCAGACTCTAAGTCTATGCTAGAATAAGAGGAACAAAGACATAATTATGGGAAAGGGGTCTTTGTTTGTGTGACTGTTTTCACATGTAGCTAAAGGAAAGTTATCCATGTGCCCCAATGTGTAGGGAAAATTATGCCAAATAAATGATCAAATCATACTGTTAGATGTCCTTGGGAAAAGAATCAGATGGGAAGCCTACAATAGCACACAAGAAATTCACTGCAGGAAACAGCTAATACATTCAAAAGCCAATATCACCCAAACTCCTTGAGTTTTGACTTCAACTTCCACCAGAGTCCCTGGCTCCTTGTCAATGCCAGCTGAGTTCCTACTTAATATTTCTGCAGCTTGCAGCACTTATTCTCTGCTAGTTGTAGTGGAAACTGGTACAGCCATTGTGAAATTCAGTGCAGAGGTTACTAAAGAAGCTAGAAATAGATTTACCACAAGATCCAGCTGCACCACTTTTAGGCATATACCCAGAGGACTTGACATCCTAATAAAGGGATAATTGCTCATTCAAGTTCATTGTTATATTCATGATAGTCAGGAAATAGCTATATATTAGGAGATGTTCATTAACTGACAAAAGGATAGTAAAAATGTGGTACATTTTTTGGACAATCAGCTAGGGAGATGGCATGGGCCTGACCTAGGCTCTCTGCTTCTGGGTGACGGTTGTGTAGCTTGGTCTTTTGTGGGACTGCTAACAGTGAGACCAGGACCTGTCCCTGATGCATGAGCTGTCTCTTTGGAACCTATTCTTTATAGTGAGATGCCTTGTTCAGCCTTGATGCAGGAGGGAAGAGCTTTGTCCTGCTGTAACTTGATATGACATGCTTTGTTGATTCCCAAGGAAGACCTTATCCCATCTGAATGGAGAAGTAAACATGAATTGCTAAGTGTTATTTTAATGAAAACCCTGAGCAAGAACTTGGAGTAAATGCTGAAAGATCAGAGAGACAAAAGGAACAAGCCACCTCTTACTTCTAAGACTCCTCAGCCTTAAAAGCTTTTAGTTCCTGTCTTTTCATGCCTTATATATCTTTCTCTGCCCAGCCATCACTTCTTGAGATTAAAGGAGTGTGTGTTTCCCAAGCAAAGGCATGAGATCTCAAGTGCTGGAATTAAAGTCTTGTGATTCCTAAATACTGGGATTAAAGGTGTGTGCTACCAATGCCTGGCTCTGTTTCTCTCCTAAACTGAGTCAATCTCATGTAGTCCAGGCTGGCTTTCAACTCACAGAGATCCATCTGGAGTGGATTAGGATTATGGAGTGCTAGGATTAATGGTGTGTGCCACCACTGCCTGACCTCTTATGTTTAATCTAGTGGCTTGTTCTATTCTCTGATCTTCAGGCAACTTTTACTAGGGTGCACCCCAGAAATGAAGGAGGAGTGGATGGGGAAATAGAAGGGAGATAGGAGGAGGGCATGGGAGGAGAGGAGGGAGAGGAAACTGTGGCTAGTATGTAAAATAAAATAAAGAAAAATATATTAAAAAAATAAGATGAAGTTTAAAAATGTGGTACATTAATATAATGGAATATTATTCAGCTGTTATGAAGAATGAATTTGTATTAATTGTTAGTTATTACTTCTAACATTCCATCCTTCATCCTGACCTTTCTTCCTACCCTACATAGCCATAAGGAAGTATACTACTCTAGAATTTTCCTAAAATATATACATACACATATATAAAAAGAGTTTATATAGAGTTACCCTATAATGGTGCAACAATACCCTTATCCCTGCTAGACACCTACAGACTAATAAATGAAAAGCTCAGTGCCAGGAATAGACTACCTCTTTTGAACTTGTTGGCCAGTGAGTTCCTACAGGTCCCCAAACATTTCAATGCACTTAGCCTCCAAAAATTAGGAGTAAGGCCTTAAAGCTGAAGACATTACATATTTGAGTTACAGAACACTTAAGAGATCAAGCTGAGAGGTTCTTTGGAAGAGAAAATAATATCCAATCTTACCCAACTATAAACCCTGTGAGCTATAACAGTGATCTGCCAGGTAATACGTGCCCACTGGTACAATAGTGGCATTAATGTCAGGTGCTGATATTGGGACAAATAATCTGTGACTAGACAGGACATACATCCTAGGGAAAACCTTTTAATTATTTTGCTAATGAGATATATTATTAAACCGACTCCTAATGACTCATCATTTATAAATTTATTTATCTCTCTAAGTCATCAGAGAAGCCTCTTTTCTCCCATATCTTTTATTTTGTAATTATCTTTTAATTATATTTCTCCCTTCTATTTCCTCTATCCAAATTTCCCATATACCACCTCTCCACTCTCCTTCAAATTCATGGCCTATATTTTACTATTTCCTATTGCATGCATATATTTAAATGTTTGTATGTTTATATCTATATCTATATCTATCTATATATATCTATATACATATACATATAAACATAAGCTGTTAAATCTGTATAATTCTACCTGTATGTATGTTTCTAGGGTGACAATTTGGTACTGGACCACCAATTGGCATTCCCTTCTCTGGGGAAGGCCACCTCTCCCGTTCTCAGCCTTCTTCAGTTGTTTATAGTTCTTTATGTATGGTTGAAGACTCATGGGCTTCTCTCAATTAAGTTTGGTATGTTCATTAATGTCATCTTTGTTCTGCTTACATCTTTGAACAGCTCACGTGTTCAGCATGGGCAGTCATAATTCTATGGGTATAGGTCCTGATATTACTAAGAGATACAATCTCAGTGATATTCTGGCTCTTAGCAGTCTTTCCACTCTTGCCTCCACAACATTGTTTGAGCCTTAGATGTGGGAGAGTTTTGTAGGTGTATCCACTGGGACTGGGATCCATATCTCTGCAATGTGATTGTTTTTGGTTTTCTGTAATGGTCTCAATCTACTGTCAAGAGAAGTTTCCTTGATGATGGATGAAGACTACACTTATCTGTGGATATGTGGAGAAATTTTTAGGGATTGTTGTTAGAGAATATGTTCTTTTATTAAATTAGTTGTTGCAGATTCCCTCCAATAACCATGACTTCACTGGCACCAAGTAGTTACCTAAGTTTCTAGTACAGAAATGACCTAGCTCTTGTGTGTGTCTTAAGTCCAATTGGAGAGCAATTGGCTACCACCAAGGTATATGTGCCCTACTGTACCATTAGGGTTATCATGCATCCTGGTTATCGATATGGTTTGTAGGTGTCATAGCTGTGTAGGACTGTTAATTGCCTCCCTCCTTTGGAAGCTTGAATGGAGCCTTTTGTTACCATGAAAGCTAACATTGAGGGACGAGGATTTCAGGTCAGTTCATGATCAGGTCTCTGGGCCCTGGTCCTTAAGTGCATGGAATCTTCAGCAATACAGATTTACCTTTGTAACTGAAGATTTCCTGTTTCCCACTTGGCCTGTGGTCAGAACAAATCTCTCTCACCCACCAGTTCTGCAGCTGCTTAGACCCAAGTAAACATACAAAGGCTTATATTAATTAAAACTCCTCAGCCGTTAGCTCAGGCTCACCACTAACTAGCTCTTACACTTAAACTCAGCCTATTCCTGTTAATCTATATGTCACCACATGTTCTGTGGCTTTACCTGTGTCCTGCTACATGCTATTCCCTGGATGGCAGACTGGCGTCTCTCTGACTCAGCCTTCCTCTTCCCAGAATTCCTCTTGTCTGTTTATCCCACCTATACTTCCTGCCTGGCTACTGGCGAATTAGCTTTTTATTTATCAACCAATCATAGAAACACATTCACAGCATACAGAACATCCCACAGCATACCTTCTTCCTCTTTGTGGTGAATAACCAAAGGCAGTAGCAATAGGCTGTTTGGGGAGCCTCTTGAATAGCCCAGTCAAAAATTGAAAGGAGACCTAGAGAAGCCTTTGTTTTATAGTACATGGTGATTATTACAGAGACCTACAACTTGTAAAAGTATAGAGAATAAGAGACTATTGAATGTTTATCCATAAATGAGACATCCATATCACACCTATCTCACAAAAGCTCAGGGGTCATTGTAAATGAAGAAGACTGTAAGTGCCAGGGTTTATCAGTACAAGGAAGCATGTTTTCCAGACAGAGTAGGACAGTTGCACATAAGAATTCATAGCAGTTGAAATAGTATGTAAAGATCTGTAAAAGCTTAAGCCAGAAAAAATACTAGCACAGAGAGAGGAGCTGGGGCACAGTATTCCACCCCTAGCTAATGAGGTATGGCAATTGATAGCCTCTGGGAGAGAGAGAGTAGGTTTTCTTTAAGGGTGCACTCCCTGGTAGGTTCCAGTGAATAAACACACCTCCATGAATATATGGGCAGTACCAACTGAACTTTATAGATTAAAAACAAAAACAAAACCAAAAACAAACACAAAAACAGAGGACACAAAGTTGTGTGAAGGGGGATATCTCTGGAAGAAGTAGGGGGAATGGATCATTATGATAAAAATATCTTGTGGAAAAAAAAATATCTTGTGGGCTGCAAGAATATGTTATAGAGATTCAGCTGTGTATTAAAGCTATACTTTGACCAGCCAAGGGTCCGTCAAATGGGAAGCAATTTATCATGGAATATTTGGTGTTATACAGCCTTAATGTTTCAGCTGCCTTCTGCTATAAAATTCTTGCATGCCCAAATACTCCCAGAACATATTGGCAAACAGCCAAGCTTCTCAGATGCTGAGCCAATAGATAGTTAACACCCCTACAAGGCCTAGAAGACTAGCAGGCAACAGATGCTTAGCTTTGTTTCTTATGCAAGTGAAGCTCATACCATCCCTTGCCTTCAAGCCTAGAGGCATTCCAGAGCAATTAACTGAAGACAATAGGGCTTTTTGAATAACCAGGTGCACCAAGGACTGGAGTGAATACCACAGGTAGAGAAAGAACTAAGTGGCCAGAGAGAGGGGAGGAAGACAGAGATTCTGTAGAGGGTAAAGCAGATCTCTTGCAGAGTGTATCAGGGCCAGAGGTAAGGAGCCAGGAAGGATAGATGGGGGATGAAGGAACACATGGAGCTTACTAAAACTATGAGGACAGGAAAACTAGGTACAGAGAAGAGCTGAATGTGAGGACAAAGATGAAGCTGTATAGATAGAATTTTGCATAGAGGAATAAAATTAACAGGCAAAAGAATGTAGTGTACATAGATTCCTTTCCCCCCAGATACCCCACACCATACACAGCATCTTTCCTAGGACTCTGGGAGAAATTTTCTCAGGGCTGGAACTTGGGAAAATTCTGTTATCCTTAAAAACATAGTATGAAACATCCTCAATGATGGTGGTGATGTACATTTTTAATCTCAGAGGCAGAGGCAGGCAGATTTCTCTGATATCGAGGCCAGCCTGATCTTCAGAGTGAGTTCTAGGACAGCCAGAGCTACACTGAGAAACTCTGACTTGAAAAAACAAACAAACAAAAATCTCAAAGAGCTAGTACAAATGAGAAAAATAAAATCATGAATATTGCAAGTAAATGGATGAAATTGTGAACAATTGTCTTGAGCGAGGTAATCCAGACACAGAAACAGAAACATTTCATGGTTTCTCTCTTATGTGCATGTGAGCTTTGATTTTGCAAATATGTATGCTGGTTTTGCAATGTTAGGAAAATTAGAAAGCAACATGGGTTAGTGGAGATCTTTCAAAGGAGAGGAGGTAGAATAGTCATGTAAGAATAATAATGGAACAGGAAGGATTCCATGGAGTGGGTGATGGAAGGGCAGGGTAGAGGAGGGAGTATGAGGAGAGATAACTAATACTCAAGGCCTTTTGAAAAAGACATATGGGAACCACTGAGTTAAATACTCAACTCTGTAGAATCTTTCTAAATACACACACACACACACACACACACACACACACACATATATATATATATTAAAAAGAGTTTAAACAGGTTACCCTATAATCAAGGGGTAATTCTCCAATTGGATACTTCATGATAGTAAATTCAATGTCCAATAAGTGGTATAGAGAAATTGTTGGCCAATGGTGTTTGACAGATCCTGTTGGGAGCCCTGTGACCTAGTTTTGGATCAGCATATGAATGCATGTCCAATGGGTCTCTGAGAGGCAAGACCCTTGGAGACAGTGTCTCACTAGGCAAGAACCCGTGGACCTCAGGACAGTGCAGAATACCACCAGGACAGTGTGGCCTGCATACCCTTTTCTCCCTTATGATGTTGATGATTCTTTTGGTGGGTTTTAGTTTCACTTTGTCAGTCATGCTTGGGACAGATGTAATCATTTCCTGAAACCCCACTTTTATTTCTCAAATATTTTCCCCTAAAATTCTATGGGAACTGATGCTTCTCAGGTTTCTTATCCAAATATCCCAGCTGTGAATCTAGACCCTGGGAACTATTCTGATCTGGTGGTGACAGGATCAGCAACAATCAAGTTAATAGGCACATAAAAGGAAGCATCACAGAAGACATTAACCGTGTCTTCCCATTCTGGAAAAAATACATTAAGAATGATGTGGCATTATAAAAAATGAGTGCCTTATCAAAGTTTACCCTTTATAGAAAGGCTTAGGTATACATGACCCTTCTGTAGGACAAGGAAACAGAAAAATACGAGCTAACTGTATGCACATAGCTTATGACAAATCAAACCTGTTTCTGTAAATATACTTTGTTAAGTTTTAAAAGATATTGTTGTTCTTGAGAATATATACCTGTGTCTATCACCTTTTAGCTTTGTAAGGACAGGATGTACCTGGCTTGATATTTAGCCAAGTAACAAAATATGGAGCATTGTTTTTCATTTAAAAGTTGTTTTGATTTAAAAGTTTAAAAACATGTTTGTTTTTGTCAGAGGTTAATTCCAGGGTGGGTGTAAAAATATGTTTGTTTTTAAAGTATAAATAAAGATGGCTTGTGCTATTGGGAGGTGCCATGTATGAAAGTCATCTGGTGGTCAGACTCTTCTTTATGCTGACACCCCTTCCCCATCTCAGGACCTGAACCCAGCTGATTCAGGACCCTGGCAAGACCCCAAACATTACAGGCAACTGTGAACTCTATGACCCACAATAAGAATAGAACCAATACAAGGTATAATATTATAAAATACAATTTATTGAATTGGTTTGTGCAGTAAAGTATAAAGAGACAGAAAATCCACCAATTTCTTAATCCATGAATATGGATGTCTTTGCAGTTACAACACAGTGTGGAAGTTCTGTGGAAAGTTACTGATACTCAGTCCACATTTGAAGGCCAAAGATGCTTAAGTATCTCATCAGAGGATGGTGACAGGAGCAGTCAAAGACACACTTGCTTAATAAGAAGCAAAGTCAAACAGGCGACAACATCTAATTTTCAGACTTCAAAAGCAACACCTACTTTGAGGTCAGGTCTCCCCACTTTCCCTACCTCAGTCAATTTTCTCTGTAAATATACAAGTGGGCCCATTGTTTCCAGGCATCTGAACAGGGGGCTGTACATCATGGAATGAGTAAATGGCAGAGCAAAACCACTCACACAATGGTTAGAAAACAAAATAAATAAATATGATGAGACCAATTTCCCATCATCCTTCTAAGTGTGTGCCCACAATTACTCAGAGATCACCCATTGGTCTTCCCTTTTTAAAGATTTCACTGTCCTTCAGTGTCAACCATACTGAGGACCGAGCTTTTGCCATTTGGACTTTTGAAGGGTACTAAAATCTAAACAGTAGCAGTGGACATACTTTTACATCTGCCTTATTGTCCAAATTCTTCAATGAGTTGCCCTGGAGGAGATGGGAATGGGGGGTGGATTGGGGGAGGGTGGGAATGGGGAGGAGGGAGGACAGGGGAATCCGTGGCTGATATGTAAAATTAAATTAAATTATAAAATAAAAAAAGAAACAAACAAAAAAACAATATGAGAGGAGAAACTACAGCATGAGTCTAAATTTTGTTGGTTGCATCTCTGCCAATTTTGTTTAGTATGTTATTTTTCTCTTTGGTGTAAATGGAGGTTAGAATACAGGTTATATCATTATCTTTCAAGTTTCTTTATCAGAAGCCATAATAAGTAGAGTAGTATAATGGGTAGATTAGTTATTTTATCTCCATTAACAATCCAATCTCTGCTTTTGTGATAGTAGCAGCTATTGATACTCATTGGTTAGGTAATGAATATAGAGTTACCTATTGGTATCCATGGAATATTGATTCCAGGACCCTGTTGCTACAAATACTTCATAGGGAGGAACATCAGCAACATCTACCCATTCTCCTAAGGTCCCAAAGTAAGCCAAGGCATGATCCTACCAAAGTTCATGCTGAGGAACCAATGATTTCATTGAGATTCCTAATAAAGCCTAGGTGAGAGGTTACTTACAAGGATGTGACTGCCCCTTCTTCTCCCTGAAACTGGCTGCACTTAGAAAGCATTTACTCAGTAGGGATAAGGTTTTCCCCTTAGCCACATAGATAGAGTCTATCTATTCTCCTCTCCTTTAACCTATACATCATAGCCCAGGCAAATAAGGAAGAGTTGTATACAACACATGATAAGGAGGCTCTGGATACTCAAGTGAGGGTCCTATGACCATCTTTATTCCTCCAGAAGGAGGCATAAGCAATACATAAATCTCACTAGGAAAATAATTTTACAAGTGGGTACAGCTGAGCTCTCCAAGATGGCCATCCCTTGGCTTACAAGTTAGTCATTCACAACAACCCCTGCGGATATAAAAGTCTGTTCATTGTTCAAGTACTTTATATAAAATGATACATTATTTGCTTATATCCAGTAATCATTCTCCTATATACTTCATAAGTTAAATCAAATTTTCTTACAATACCTAATATAATGGAAATGTTAAATGTGTTCTATGAAATTTTTTCTTTTTATTTATTCTTCTTTCATACAATACATCCTGACCAGATCTTTCCCTCCCTCAAGAGTTTATTATGTTACTTAAAGACTCTTTATCAGCTTTAAAATATATTTTCCTTAATTATTTTAGAATTTTGTACAAGTTTTATTATATTCATCTTCTTCCTGTAACTCCTCCAAGATCTATCCTTTTTTCTTTCCTGACCTAACTCTGTGTATTTTTGCTTTTTATTCAAAGTCAATTTGTGTTTCCTAAATATTTTTTGCGGTGTGGCCTTCCAATGCAGCATGAACAACTTATTGGCAGCTTTCCTTTTCATGAAAATTGATCCTCCTTTCTACAACAGCTAACAATTGTCAATAGCTCTTCTGCTAGGGGTGGGACTTACTTCATGCCAACCTCTCTTCTGCGTGTCAGGATTTGACCTGGCTTGAGCTTGCACAGGTAGTATGCATGGTGTCTCAACCACTGTGAATTCCTATATGCACAACCCTACATACCCAGAAGACATTGTTTCCTTGTAGTACATCATTGTTTCTGGCTTTTGTAATTTTTCCACCTCTCTTCATAAATAATAATCTGTGAGTCTTTGGAGGCAGTAGTATGGTATATTCTTTTTATTGCTGAGCCTTCTGTGGTCTCTTATTTTCTTCCCCTCTATTGTTGTATTGACAAGAAAAATGTCCTCACATGTTCAGCACAAGTACAACATAGGATTTTGTATTTATTCTTCTGTCATCTAATACATCCAGCCTGCAGTTTCCAGTCTCTCCACTACTCCCAAAACCACACCCCCCTCACCTTCCCTCTAACTCAAATCCACTCTTTTGCAGTTTCCCTTGAGATAAGAGCAGACCTCCAAGGGATATCTATCAAACATAGCTGTAGCATGAATCTTAAAAGTTCTTATTAATAAAATCAAACCTGAGGCCAGTTATTGGGTCAATGCTGGTAGGTCAGAGAGACAGAACAAGCCACAGCTATCTCACCTTGCCAATTCCTCAGCTGGTCCTGTTTCCTCAGACTCTGAGTCCTCATCCAGAATGAATCCCAGCTGAACTATGCTGCTCTAAAGCCTGAAAGCTTAACCAGTCAAATGCTTAACCAGCCACATGCTTAACCAAGCAAATGCTTCTAGTTTCTGGTCCTCACGCCTTATCTACCTTTCTGCTTTCTACCATCACTCCCTAGGATTAAAGGCTTGCTTCCTGGGATTAAAGGTGTGATGAGTGACCATGCCTGTCTGTATCCTTGAACACATGGATTTCTGCCTCTGGAATGCTAGGATTAAAGGCGTGTGCTATCACTGCCTAACTAGTGGCTTTTCTGTTCTCTGACCCCAGATAAGTTTATTAAGGTACACAATATTTTGGTGAACACAATACCACCACACATAGCAAAACAAGTTACAGTAAGACTAGGCACAAGCCCTATTGAATCTCAATGAGGCAATTCAGTAGAAGGAAAAGGGTCCCAAGGTCAGGCAAGAGAGTCAGAGACATCCACTATGTACACACACTTCCACTGTTAGGAGTACCATAAGAATACCAAACTAAACAACCATAACATATAATGTAGAGGACCTAGTACAGAAACACGCAGGCTATGTGATTGCTGCTTAAGTCTCTGTGAGTTCCTATGAGCCCTGCTTAATTGATTCGTAGACCATGATCTCCTGGTATTCTGGATCCCTCTGACTACTACAATCCTTCCTTCCCTTTTTCTTCTTTTTCTTCTTCAAGTTTTCCAAGGTCAAAATAATGTTTATCTGTTTTTTATTGCGTCTGCTTTTCTTGTCATCTGTTGGAGTAGTCCATTGGGTTTTGCACCAACCTATGAATATAGCAGAATATCATTAGGAATCATTTCAACTTATTTTTGGACAGTCATAGTTGGTTCTGTCCTAGAACTATCCAGTCTCCAGTTTCTGGCCATCCAGGCAGTATCAGGCTTATGCTTTCTCTTGTGACATAGGCTTCTAGTTAGACCAGTCATTAGTTGGCCACTCCTACAAGTTCTGTACCTCCATTGCCCCGGCACATGTTAGAGGCAGGACAGAAAGATTTTGTGCCTGGATTGGTGTTCTAGTCAAGTATAGTGATTTAAAAATATGTTTATCTACAATGGTTGAATTTGGGGAGGTATAATTTGTAGATACAGAGGCCCAACTATACTTTCAGGTTCTATCATTTAAATACTCATTAAATTATAACTATAAGATAATTATTACATTAAAATGTTGGTAATTTACTTTTGTATATTTCCTATATATTAATATTTTTATCTTTCCTTATTCCAATTTGAGGCAAATATTTCTCAAATGATTTCAGAGATTCAATTATGTTAGTATATTTTAAACTCTGACTATCTTTTCTCTTAAACAAAACTATTTGGAATGGGTATAATTATGAGCTCAGAATACCTTTCTTCTCAGAATTTCATACATGGTTAGCCTTTTTCTAATATTTATTGATGCACATCATTTATTCAATATTCATTTAAAGGTATTATAGTAAGGAAAACAATGGAATTTAATATGACATTTTGAATTGCCATCTGAATAATATCAGTATTGGGAAATATCAAATACCTGAAAACACACTGACCCTTACTACATAAAAACAATATTTTGATGATAAAATTGGTGCATCTCTAACTTAATGCCTATTACTTTAAATTGTTTAGCTGAATAAAAATGGAAAACAGTGAACTTTCTTCACATACATAGTGAGTTAAATAATATCCAAGTAGGATTAAATTGTGGTGATTTAAAATTCCTGAAATATATAAGAGTAGGACAAAAAGATCTATATATAGAAAATAATGTCATCAAAATATCTTTGAAGAGGCAAACTTCGTATTTTGGAAGGTTCCAAAAAATGTCAACAAACAAATTGGTTCACTCACTGAAGCATGGGGTAATAAAATCTGAGCAACTCAGTTAGCATTCTGTATGTTATTAGTAAGAGAACAAAAAAGCCTACTACTTAAAAAATGTCTTCAAAATTATTTTATTATTCCATGTGTATGTGTTCAGCTGCATGTATGTCTGAGCACCACATGGTACCTCTGGAGGTCAGAAGAAGATATCAGATCTCCTGGAACTAGCATGACAGACAATTGTCAGCTGCCATGTGAATGCTGGGAATCAAACCCAGGTCCTCTGGAACAACAGCCAGTATTCTTAACCACTGAGCCATCTTTCCAGACCAAACCTTATTTTTTTTGATTGCACACTTGAAATAGAAACTCGGCAGGAGAAAATGGCAACTTGACTTTAAAATGAGTCTAGGAATTAAATTGTCTTCTCTTGAGAAACTGAGTGAATCTTGGCCAATAATAAATTATAAAGTGAGACCTTCAAGAGAAGAAATGCCCTGTGTTAGTTTTATTGCAATGACCTTACTTACTTCTTATGTGTGTCCATGATAATGCAATTGTTATAATAGTGAAAATTGCTGTCAGAAATCCTACCACCATTGCCATATTCATCAACCACTTCTTGTATAAGGGAAATGAGGGATCTGAAATAGATGTTAAGAAAGTTCAAAAGTAGGAACATTAATGAGTCTCTGTACTAGACAAAGAGAAGTTAAATGATATCACATAATACCATTTTACTACCTCTTAGGATTCTTCAGAGCTGAATCTGGTGATAGATGCCTGTAATCAGCATTCAGGAGGCTGAGGCAGGAGGATTGAGTACAGCCTCTGTTACATAAGAAATGTGGTATCAAAAAAGAAAGGAAGGAAGGAAGGGAGGGAAGAAGGGAGGGAAAGAATGAAGAGAAAAACAATTTAACCTATAAAGGTATTCTTTTGCTACTTATGATTCAACCAGTTCTTACAACTATATCAAATAGATATTTTATATCCTTTTGTTATAATCCTGCATTGCTAACTTTGATTTGATGCTTCAATAGGATGAAAATTTGGGGGAACCTTAGAATGAGTTAAAAGAATTTTGTGTTTAAGAGACATCTTTGAAGGCCACACTGTATTTTATTTATTTATTTATTTATTTATTTATTTATTTATTTATTTATTTATTTTGTTTTTCGAGAGAGGATTTCTCTGTGTAGCTTTGCACCTTTCCTGGGACTCACTTGGTAGCCCAGGCTGGCCTTGAACTCACAGAGATTCACCTGGCTCTGCCTCCTGAGTGCTGGGATTAAAGGCATGCGCCACCACCGCCCGGCGAAGGCCATAGTGTAGTAAGCAGAATTGATCTCAGAAATTTCTATTCTTACTTCTGGAAATTTGCAACATATTATATAGAAAAATGAATTTGATGATATAATTAAAGCTATAAATCACAAAAAAAGACTATTTAGAATTATTTGGGCAGACCCAATCTAATAATATAAACTCTTAAAAGCAGAGACTTTCATTAGCTGGAGTCAGAATGAAGAAGATACAGAGTGATTGATGTAAGATGGAAAGACATCTGATCCATCATTGCTTGCCAAGTCTCGTGGGAAGCATCTCACATAATTCAACTCAGTCTCTCCATGACAGCTAGCAAGAAAACAGGGCTCCATAATCACATTTGCAGGTAACTAAAATCGTCCCAAAATATGAAAAAACACTTGGAAATGTACAAATGATGCTCCAACTAACAATATAATTGTATAGTCTATACAATCAGAAGCTAAACAAGCAAGTATGTCAGTTCTTCTTAGACTCTAAGGAAAACTGTGTGTTTAGTCCAGTGAGCCCCATTTCAGGGTTCTGACACCCAGAACTATAAGAGCAAATATCTTTTGGTTTAAATCACTAAGTTTAAGGTAATTTGTTGTGCTTATCAAGGAAAAGGTTTGTAAGGGAAAGGACACAATGAATTCTAATAATAGATCCCAAAGAAACGAGGACCTATCAATTGGTCCAAAGAAAATAGGACCTCAATGGTTTCACATTGTTTATTATTATTATTATTATTATTATTATTATTATTACTATTATTAATTTTGCAAACTCTACTTTAATGCAATCACTCACATCTTTATTTTATGGGTTTTCTCTAACCATTTTTATTTTAATTTTTTTTTCATTTTATATACCAAGCCTTGTTCCCCTCCCTCCCCTTCTCCTTCTTCACCCTACCTCCCCCATCTTTTCCCCATGCCCTCCTCATAGGGAGTTTCACATTAACTTTGAAGGTGACCTAGTGAACAACAAAAGAACATAGATAACTGGGGATATTATTTCTGAGGAAAATGAGAAGTTTAGTAGAGAGAAATCATAAAAGAGGGACAAACAGGATTACTGGACTGAAAGGCATAATGAAGGAAATGAAATAGCAACAGGGAACATCAACAACAGAAGAAACTTGATCAGAGTCACCAATCTTTAAACTAAAAAAGAGATTATTTGGAATTATCCAGACAGAGGAGGAAAAGCAAAACATGAAAAGAATGAATAATGCCTATATTGAATGGAAGACATAACCAGGAAGCTAACTTTTGCATAATAAGACTTATAGAAGGGAAAAAGAAATTATTAAAGAAATAATAAATGAAAACTTCACAACCCTAGGAAAAGATAGGAGCATCAGGCTATATAAAGCTCAATGATGTCCAATGAAATTCAACTCAAGGAAGATTTCACCAGGACATATTATATACAAATTGTCAAAAATACAGAAGGACACATTCATATAGCACTGAAATTGTGGCACCTACCACAACATTTTTTAATCTGTAGATCTCGAACAATACTTAGCAATCTAAGTAATATTACCTAAGGAAGAAACATGACTTTGTCATTTATGATTCCCTAACACAGAAGGCTATAAATAAATATCACAGAGGAAAATTCTTAAATGTTACATGCATACAATATTAGTCCAGTGTGGTGGTACATATCTTTAATTCCAGTTTTTAGGAGGCAGAGACAGGTGGATTGTAGAGTTTGAGGCCATTTTGGTCTACAGAACAAGTTATAGGACAGCCAGGACTACACAGAGAAACCAGGTCTTTAAAAGCCAATAAAATAATAATAATAATAATGATAAATTTTAAGAGAATGCTGAACAGAGATGACCAGTTCTTAAAGCCTCTAAAATTAAGAACTAAAACAAGAAATGGATATTTGTACTATAGGAGCTGAAGGAGAATATGTGAACTAAGCAAGTAAAAGGTGTGAACCCTGTAAGACACAAAGACCAAAAGCAACGGCAAAGACATGGAACAAAACCCTCTGTTTCCCCAAAAGAAGGTACTGCAGTCATAGTGGAAAGATAAATCAGAAAGTCAAAGTCAGCCCTCTCACAAATACTGTTAAGTCTTAACAAATTAAGGGCTCTGCATTCAATTTGATCCTGGATTTCAACTATGTAGCAGCCTGGGTTCTGTACAGGAGCTTTGCTTCAAAGAAGGGATTCACATAGCCTCTTCTACAATCACTAGAACCTAGGTTTCTGCATCAGGGTGCAGTATTTAGAGTGAATATATATTAAGAATGCATATTATCTTAATGTATAGAAGCCCTTGTGCATTCACATGTCTGAAGTCTAGCTAACATCCCAATACACTTTTGTAGCAGGCTATAGTCTTATAATACTAATTAAACTCAGTAGTGCAACCTAACCTCCAAACTAAAGGAAAACAATTATAAAATTTACATTGATCTATATGATTTTCCCACCAGACTCCAAAGGAGTTCTGTAAACAACTATCTAGTTTAACTTTTATTTTTATATTTAAAAGTTTTTTTTCCCTCTTATATACCAACCACAGTTCCCCCTCTCTCTCCTCTCCTTTCTCATCCCTACTTTCCCCTTACCCCACCCCCATCAGCTTCTCAGAGAGAGTAAGGCCTCCCATGGGGAGTCAACAAAGTCTGGCATATCCAGTTGAGGTGGGACTAAGCCCCTCCCTCCCTGTATTGAGGCACCTATCAGAAAGGCTAAGATCAAAAACATTGATGACAGCCAGTGCTGGAGAAGATGTGGAGTAAGGGGAACACTCCTCTTTTGCTGGTGGGAGTGCAAACTTGTATAGCCATTTTGGAAATCAATATGGCAATTTCTCAGAAAACTGGGAATCAATCTACCTCATGATCCAGCAATACCACTCTTGGACATATACTCAAAGGATACACATTCATACCACAAGGATATTTACTCAACTATGTTCATAGCAACATTATTTGTAATAGCCAGAACCTGGAAACAACCTGGATGCCCCTCAACCAAAGAATGGATAAATTGCTAATTTTAAGGCATTACACTTCTTAAATGTCAAAATACAAAGTGACATGAAATTAGCACGGAACTGGCATTAAAACAGACCTATAGGAACAAAATAGACGTGCTAGAAATGAACCCAGGTATATATTTTCTACTGAGGTTTGTAGTCAGAAATTCCTCTGGTTTTACCTGCCCCCCCCCCCCCGTGGTTTTGCAGCCACTTACAAAATAATCACTCAGAGGCTTAATATTAATTACAAGCTATATGGCCTATGGCTAAGAATTCTTGCTAGCTATCTCTTTCATCTTAATTTAACCCATTTCTATTAATCTATGTATTGCTATGTGGCCACAGCATTACCAGTCTGCTGGCATGTTGCTCCTTGGGTGGTAAGCTGGCATCTCCTCCACTTCTTCTTTTCTTCTTCCTGTCTCCCTCTTAGACTTCCTGCCTGGCTATAACCTGACTTGTCATAGGCCAGAACAGCTTCTTTATTCACCAACATAACAACACATATTCACAGCATACAGAAAGACCATCCCATAGCAGAGGTTGATATGGCACCAAGAACACTCAATGGAATAGAATAGTCTCTTCAGTGTATAGTTCTGGGTAAACTGTGTGTCTACAGAAATGAAATTAAAGCCTTGTCTTAGTCTATACAAAAATCAACTCAGGAAATAAAATATGTAAAGCTAAGACCTGAGATGATAAGATTCCTAAAACATAGGAGCAAAGAAAACACAGGAGCAAAGCTTGGCAAAGATTTCTTAAATATGACCTCAAAGGTATAGTAGACACTAGAAATATTAAGTGAAACTTCAGGAAATAAAAATGTTTGTGCACAACAAAGGATCAGTAAAGTGTAAGGGCATGATGACCTTCAGAATGCCAGAAAAACATTTTATGAACCATAAACCGGATAAAGGTAATAACACACACACACACACACACACACACACACACACACACACACACACACACTTGCATAAGTCAATAGTAAGGGTTTCCTTATCCAATGTTAGTGATATGCAAAGTGATATGATGACTAGTTGTTTATAAAGGTATCTGAGTACTAACATATGATCCAGTTCAACTCATTAATCCACCCACAATAGCTGACTGCAGCTATGTAGTCATTAAGACTGCCAAACCTCCTATAATAATGAGGAATTAAATTCTGATGGCTCTTGAAATGGCTGAGATGATCTATATTGTGTCTCTGCTTTCCACATTTTCTCCTACAGAATCTTCAGAAGTTATAATAAGCAGTTACTTGAAGATGTTCAAAGTTTTTTGGGCTTCAGGTGCTTTATTTTCTGGGTATTTGATTATGAACATAAAAGCAAATTGTGTGCCTTAGGTGATAAAAGCACAGAAGAATTGATTGCCTGGTTTTATAAATGCTAAGGAAAAATTTTTTATAGAAATGGTAGAAGTATATTCCTATGATCCAAGGCCTATTTAGCAAGAGATTGGAAAATGAGAAAACAAAGAGAGCCCTGCTGGTGACCACTGTGACTCTGAAGTTCACTTTTGTGGTTTGAAAGAAATGTGTATGTTAACACACAGTCTTGCTCTGCACTGATTGCTCCTAACTATTCTCTCTACATATTTCCTCTACAAACCTTTAAAGAATAAAATATTGTCAAATGTCAAAATCATATTTTATTGTTAGAATAGTCATCATAAACTCCATTTCTAAATAGCAACCATATTTTTTTATTTACTAGAACCACAGAAGGTTTTTAGAGTTTAAAAAGCCTCATGAAATTGCATATAAGTGAAATATTATTATTGGAATTAAAGAGAAACTCTATTTCACACATTTTCATTATAAGGTCTAAGATAAAAACTAATAAAAAATTTGACCTTTTCATATATGTATATTGACTATTAAGTGGTGAGATAATATTTAAGGTAAATGAGAGTTGAGTCAACAATATTTTCTTAAGCTTTTCCTCTTATGGCAGCGATAGAAGGATCAGATCCCCAACACAGCTGAAAACACTGGCAGCTTTAGTTGTTTCCTCCTACAATACTGTGTTGGAATATGATCCTTTGAGATTACACCCAAAATACAGATCCTCCTGGAGATGATGTAACTAAACAATCCCAAAGAGGTCTACATCTAGAAAAACAGGAGAACTAAAGATGCTACCACCATTAACGCTATTTACCTTTTTTCCGTAACTTCCGATACACAAGAAGGATCGTTACAGAGAAGACTATGAAACACAGCAACTGCAATATCTTTGCAATTGTGTTTAATTTACAGGAACATTTTTTGAGTCCAGGTGCACGTTCTAGAACAGAGAGAGTTAGAATTAACAAAAGGAGCTTAGCAGTGTGAGACATTGAAACCGACTGAAAAGGTGGGCATCATTATCCCATTCCTGCTCACATCATAAGTAGAACTGAAGCATCAGGCTTGTTTTGAGACTAGGATATCTCAGTGGGATGTGTAAAACGACCAGAGCTAAGAGGAATTTCCTTTTCTGACCTTAACCTAACAGAGAACAAAATCAGCGATTCTGGGGACTGGAGATAGCTCAGCTCATAGGAATCCTCATCAGTTTCAATCTTGGGCAAGAATAGCTGTGAGAGCAGCATTAAATGGAATAAGGGGATTGAGTTCTACCCAGAGATCATGAGAACAGAAGTGACCTGCTCTTTCACCAGTGTCAATAAACACACTCTCACCTTTGAGCTGCTAGGACCCTGCTCAAAGACTCACTTCTTAAATTGAACAGTGTACAAGTGTTTCTCCATAGATTACCAAATATGTATCCATAGGATAGTTAATCTTCATATCACCTTCCAGAAAAAGATGAATGAGATTTTTGAAGTAACTAGAAACATACTTTAGACAAGATAGCACAGTTTTGACTTTCAGTCTCTGAAAGACAGGGAATCAGAACTTATTTTTTTGTGTTTCCAGAATCATTACTGGACATATCACATAGAAATTATCTGATATTGAAAGAGAATAAATTTCTCATGATAACCAAGGAATAGACTATTTCAATGACTTAAGCCATCTCTATAGTCTGGAAGATGTACAAGAAGAAACTTGAAAACAAGTACTTTATGTAATAGCATAATTATATGGCATGAAATTTATAAACAAAAATACCTGTAGGACAATCTCCTGAGAGGGTCCCAATAATACATTTCTGTACTCCAGCTTTCAAAATAATCGACAGGGACTCCATTTCACCTTTCATGGACTCTGTTCACTTTAGTCCTATTGTGCTTCCAATTATCAACATCTATAATGGTTCCTTTTTTAAGGAAACCAAGGATTGAATTTACATTTACTTGTACAGAGTTGCAGAACTGTTGTTCTGATTGTTTTTCCTCTTCTGGATCTTAACAAACATTTCAATAATTGGATTAAATTCTTTGTCTAAAAGGACTGAAAATAAACCATGTTTCCTTTACTCTCACTTGTGGTTGTGATCTCTTGGGTAATAAGACCATGCTTCTATTTCTTTGCTACTGTTTAAGGAAAAAAAATCTTACCTCTTCCCAGCCTTCACTCCCTCAGTTTGCATATTTGTTTTAGGGGTTTTATTTTTTTCTTTTTCTTTTTTTCTTTGAGACAGGGTTTCTCTGCGTAGCTTTGTACCTTTCCTGGAACTCACTCAGTATCCCAGGCTGGCCTTGAACTCACAGAGCTCTGCCTGCTTTTGCCTCCCAAGTGTTGAGATTAAAGGCATGGGCCACCACCCCTGGCTTAGAGGTTTTTCTATTTAAGGAAAAAATGCTGAGTTCCTCATTTTTGGTCAGTTTTTGGGGAAGGATCTCTAATACCATGGCCAGCAGAGTGTTGATCTATGTGAGATAAGAAGACAGTTTGGTTCAACATGACTCAGTAGTTGGTGTTGCTTCAAATTTTGAGAATATGACAACAGGTAGTTTATTTTTTGACATATTTAATTAAGCACAGCACAATTCAGAAAAAAGTTTCTTGGTGATAATTAACTTAATCACACGTTCACAACAAAACTTAGGATATGATTATATCAAAACTCTCATAAAGTACAAGTGATGTCTTCCATAAAGATAGCTTCTATACATTAACTAAGGAAGCAGGTTCAAGGCAAACAAAGCTCATGGTAAGGGTCTTGGGGAAGGCAGCACTATAGATCAATTGAGATAAACAAGCTCAAGATAAGAATCTTGGGAGCTTGTCTGGCCTGGCTATAGAGATATCACAGGGGTCACCAGGCTATTAGTCACCTCAGCTCCCAAACTTTTAGGCAGAAAAGGGGTAATGTATATCTTCCTTTGAGGAGACAACCCTGTGTGTTTAACAATCCTGGTTTCCCTAGTGTTTATCTGTGAGCACAAGTAGCTATGTTACTTCTATAAGAAATGACAAATATATTACTCATATATTAAATTCACAAAACAAATCCTTTTAAAAAGAGCAAGTTCTCTTAACTGCTTAGCCATTTCTCCAGCCTCATGTGTGTACATTTCTACTGGAACAATTTAGGACTGTATGTTATTGATAAATCACAAGAATCTATTATGAAAGTTTTTCTTCTTGGGTTATCAGTTCTACACTCTCATCCATGTCCATAAGGAAAATACATTTGCACAACAAAGACAGGCCTTTCAGCTTTAGACATGAGTTAGAGGATGTTTCAAAGATGTAGCCTTCATGAACACAAGTTTATAAATGTTGCTTGTCTGGCCCTTACGGGACTTTTACATGGTTTTAAAAGAAAAAAAAAACTATTAAAGTTTAAATAAATGTTTGTACTCTCTAAAATTTCAGATTAAACTATCAGAGATCTTTTTTTTAAAGCACATGGCTCTTGCAAAGAGTTCAGTGTACAGAGGCTTTCCAAAATGTTTTGATGAAGTAACTGCTTTCACAACAGTGGGTTTTCATAAATGTGTAGTAAGAACCAGCGACAGACATTAATATGTGAGGTACCAACACTGATACCAGTAAAAGCCTCAGGAGTCCTAAAAAGGAGGCTTTACTCCACCAGCCTTTATATAACACACAGTTCTTTATTTGGTTTTTCTTACAGTTACTAAGACAAAAGGAGCAGAAAGGACACTTTCTAGACATCTGAGCTACAGCCACATAAATGATGACCACATCAGGTCATCTGAGTTGCCACTATTACCATCATATTCACCTTCCAATCTGAAGTAAATTAATGAAATCAGCTTGATGTTGAACACTATCAGCACACACAGGATCACACTAATATCTTCCAACCACAAAGTGTCCAATTCAAAATGTGAATCTGAAACAGGGACTAGGAAAAAAGGAGAGAGTCAGAACAGTTGCATTCAAGAACAAGACTATATTAAGGTAGCATTTCTTTTCAGGTTCCTGTTGCTTCATGCCCTCTTCATCTACAAGAACAATCCAGAAGAAATTTGGCCTACTTGATTTTAGATAGGCATGGTTTTGTAAAGCCTAGAAGAGGTTATGAGGAGACAGGTACCCATTCTCCTCAAGGAGTATGTCTCTTGCTCTTATGAGTCCGTCTGAAGAGCACGTGGATAGATCATTATTTTATCTGTTTTTTTTTTCTTTTTTTTTCTTTTTTTTTTTTAGTGCTGAGACTCCTCAAGAGTTCTGGACCATACAGAATGAAATAGAACATTCTTAGATGATCAGAATCTGTGAAATGGAAGAGGTCTTAACATTGTCAGCCATCATATTCCCTGGGAAGCATGATCTCTCTATCCTCGTCTTCCTCTCTGTTTTAACATTCCAGCTGCTACACATCTTCCCTGATACCCCTCTGTACCATTTTTCTCTCACCAAGAGTATCTGTTCAAGACCCACCCACTCATTAACAGTCTACATCCTTGTGAAGAGGGAAGTTTGGTTCCTCCCCATCCACCCACAGATATACCCTCCAGTGTAGGACACAGAGATTCATTCAATGAATCCTTCTGAAAAACTTCAAGTGGGCAACAGTTTCCTTGTCCTTCTTTGGGCTTGTGGCTAGCTTTGAAATGAAATCAAAAGAGATTTATGGGAGAAAAAAATAACATATGTATTTCATAAAAGTTTTATATGAAAGAGCATGTTTTAGAATGAAGACCCCTGATTCAGGATGAATATCCATTTTTATGCTTCTGTTTGATGAAGCATGGGCAGCTCTGTGGAAATATGATTAGACAGAAGGACAGACCCAACAGGCCATGCCAGTCTGGGATCTTTAGGAATTCTTTTTTTTCCTCCCTGATGAAGGATGGATATTTTCCCAGGTGAAGTTGTTAGTGCCTACTGCCAAAGGCAGGAAAGAGCATCTCTGCCAGGCCAGCTCTTAAAAACAAAGGTGTAGAACCTAGATCACGGTTTCCAAGTTTTAGAAGAAAGTATCTAGGTTCCAGATCCAATTTGGAAAAGAGAAATTCTAGTTTTAGGGCTGCCTTGGAAAAAATGGAAGAAGGAGGAAGGAGGACAGAGTGAATGGCCTACTAATGCCACTTGGAATCTTTTTCAGTTATAAATGAACAATGTGTCGAGGTGTCACATTTTGTATTATCATGCTCAGAATCTCAACAATACCCTCTGGTATTGCTACAGCTTTAGTCAGCATTGGAACCATTAGTAAGCTGAATAGATGGATTTCCTCTGTGTAAAGCTCCCCACAAACTTTCCAAACTGGTAGGGTGATGGAGTAAAAAGACAATAAAATGACAAGTACCAGCAAGTGCATGAATAAATGAGCATTCTTGTGCACCATTGGTGGGAATGTGAAATGGTGGGTATGTTATCTTCTCAAGGAAAAATAGAATTACCATAGAACTCCATTTTCGGACGTGTCAACAGAAGAATGGAAAATATTCTCTAGAAGAGGTATCTGAATGCCTGTGTTTACAGAAGTATTATGACCAATAGTGAACAGATGCACAATCCACACTTTTATTCTTTAGGCCTGTTCTAAAGAGAAGTCAAAACAGCATGAAAAGAAAGTGATGCTTTGTCCCAACTCTCTTGTGAAAGAAGAAATGAAATATTCTAGGTTTGGTTTATTTGTAAACGTGTTTGTAAATCTTTTCTCCAGTCTATGACTTTTATAACAGAGTCTCTCATAAAGCAGAAATATAATATTTTTATGATGGCAAAAGGCACTTGATATTGAAATCTACACATTATGGCATGTGTTCTCATGGCCTATTTATTGAGCCTATTGTTCAAGCAACAACTACTCCTCTTTTACTAAATGTTTTCCTGGGCAGTTGGAAGAAGACTTTTACAGGACAGTACCAGCTTATTGCTTACATACCTCTTTGTTTTAGATGCAAAATGAGCATGACTCCTATAATTGCAAACACTGAAATCATGAGTACCATTGAACCCTTTAACCAATGAGGAAATCTCTCAGAGCAGATACCTAAAGAAAAAATAATGTTATAATCACTTGATATTTATATGGAAGCATGTAACATTGGAAAAAATACACCAAGAAAGTAAGAGCTATTCTGTATGTGTGTAGTGTATGCTATTTTAAAGTTATATTTTAAAATTATTTCTTTTAATTTTTTTAAAAATTTAAAGTGGTTTCTTAAATTTATTTATTTGTTTTTAAACATAACACGAGGAAGGTGTTAAAACTGGTGTAACAGCTCAATAGAATAAGTATTCCAGATTTCAGGAGGAATGAAGAGAAAGATATTTAGAACCCTTCACCAGAATCCCCTCAACTTGACCATAGTGGATTAATGATATGCTTTGTGGGTGTGGTTAGTTTCTTTCTGCACCAAATCCCATTGAGCTATCTGGTCCCCTTGGCTGATGAAGAACCATTAGATGAGGAGTGCTGGCATCATCCAGGGTGATATTCTTCAAGTGATTGACCAATCGATCAGGTCGAAGAGCTGCAACAACTTTGGGGCCTTCACAGACTTGCCAAACATTACAGGCATTGTATTTCCCAGTGTGCTGATTAAGAATCACTGAGAACTCCACCTCATCTCCTGCCTGTAGCTCAATGCCATCCTGAACTTTTTTTCACAAGGAAAAAGAGTTTCTTGCTATCTCCTACTTTCTAGTTAATAAAGCCAAACTGATCTTTCACACACTCCATAGCGGCCTACAAAGGGGTGTGATGTTGTAGGCCATAGTTTGTGCATTTTGGTCAAGGACATACAACTGGAATTTGACATTCTCCCCTTTCTGTAGGCAATCCCCTTTGTTGGTCATCCCAACGATACCAAATGGATACACTTTACCTTTCATATCCTCCTCCTCCACAATCTCAGTCATTCCTTGGTACTCAATCTGTGTTGGATCAACACCCCTCAGATGACTTTACCAGAGTAGATGGTGGGATTAGTTTCCTCAGTAATGCCATTCACTGAGTGAGTTTTGTTTACTTTCTCAGCATTGACTTTATTGCCTTTGCCTTTGGACAAGCTGTGTTCAACCTTATCTCCCAGTTCCAGGCTATCAACATCACCAGAGGACTCACTATAATGGAAAAATATTTCCTTATCATAATTAGCTGTTTCAATAAATTCAAAATTATCTTTCAGAGTTGCCACATAATCTAAGAGCCTTTTACAGTTAGAATTATGACCTAAAGTCTCACACAAGTTGCAATCTGCTATCTAGGCCTCTGTTTGTCACTAATACTAAATTCAATCTTATCTCCTATTTGCGGAGAAGTAGATCCTTCTACATCCTTGGCTTGAAAAGCAATAGTCAGTTTCACCCCACAGTTATCATAGGCAATAATGCCATCTTCTGCCTCCTTTTCTTTGCTTTATTTGGGCTTGTGGTTTTAGGATTGGAAAAAGTGGCTTCTTTTTCTACACTGCCCAGAAAACGATGATGTGAATGGGAATGGAATGAAACTGTGCCCTGGGGAAGTTTTTAATCCTAATAGCATGATTTATTTGGGCAGAGAACATATCAGGAACCACAGTAAACTCTACTTCATCTGCAGTGTGGAGCTGGTGGTTCCCATCCAGAATTTCACTGAAGTGGAAGAACATACAAGCATCACGATCCACACATGTGATGAAACCAAAACCATCTCTCACAGCAGCAATCACACTCATTTCTCTGGCTTCATTCGTGAACTGAAATGTATTTGATAGAACCTCTGTGTTGGTTGCTCATTCTAATTTGTCACGTCAGTCTGTTGAAATATTAAACCTAACATGGTCACCTTCCAGTAGGGTCATTTTGGATTTTGTGTCTTTGTCTCCAAAGAGAAATACTTTAAGAATCACAAAGTCAACTTTGATTTGTCCTGGCAATGGATCATTCTGGTTTTTAATAGGTACTTTTGAGATAACTTTGGTTACGTTCCTTCAAAATATTAAATGCTAGTATCTTCAAAAATAACTGTTCCTTGAGGCAATAGTCTGACATCTGTTGCAACTTCTTTACTATTTCTGTCCTTGATTGTGGATTCCACATTATCTCCAGGCTGTAAGGTTTCTTAGGTCACCCTTAAATTCACTAGAGTGAAAGAATATCTCTTTTGTAACATCACTGTGTTCAATAAAACCAAACGTCTCCTTTATGGCACAAACTGCTCCTGACAGTAGTGAGCTTGTTTCTTTTTCAAAAGCATAATGTTATGAGCACTTACAGTACCAATGTGTTTATTGTTATCAATTGCAAAGTTAATTTTATCTCCAGTTTTTAGCTGAACATTTCTTTCCATGCCTTCAGAGGTGTAAGTCAGATAAAACACTTCTTGTACATTCATTCTTTCCTCAGGATGTATTTCTGGTTTTATCTTCACCAATTTAATAGCAATAGGTTTCCCAGTCTGTCGGTCAGATGATACTTCAAATTCAACATCATCTCCGGGTTTTAAGTCCTGGAGGTTGCCATTATATTGTGAGCAGTGGAAGAAACATCTAGCTTGCTGTTCTGGACACTGAATAAATCCATAAGAGGTCAACAGTTTTTCAATAATCCCAGTTTCACGCATGCTGCTGAAGTACAATGGTGGTACCCATTATGTCTATTGTTGTGGAGAAGGTTTGGATCAAAGCTCATCTTGCAGTGATAATCAAATGTTGTATTTTCAGTAGTATTTGCACAAGTTCCAAAGGATAAAAGTTGCTAGTATTAAAAAAAAAAATAAAAATAAAAGGAGTGAGAGGGAATGACCTATCAAGCTAATAAAGAATACAACTACTGCTTCATCAGGCAATCTCACAATACAGCACTGAAGAAAACAAAGACTACTGCAGTATTTGGGAAGTGCTCTTTCAAAGCTGTTGAGTAGGCACAAACTTCTTGTTTCAGATCATGTGTTCTGTCTTCAACTTGTGTACTCTTCTTTGGTGTTGCTGGTTATTCTGGGTCTGTTTCTTGCCTGATCTGAGCTTGAAGCAGCAGTTTCAGGTGATAAAGTCTGTTATGCTACACTTTATACCCAACAGCTCAGTGCCCCCTCTCCAGTGCTTCCATAAGTAGCACGACCTGGTACATAGCTAAAAATTCTTTGATTAATCTTTTTTTTTTCATTTTTTACATCCCAATCTCAGTTTCTCCCCTCATCTCGTCCTCTCCCCTACCTTCCCTCTGCCTCCCCACCATAAAGAAAGGAAGAACTATTTTGTGTGTGTTTATTATTTTAAACTTGCATTTTAAAATTTCTTTTAATTTTTGAGATTATAATATAATTACATAATTTCTCCCTTCCCTTTCTAAAGGGACTATTTTTAGGGTAATTTGGAAATCAATAGAGAAAGGAAATACTGGGGTATAAGAGTAAAGGCTAATTTTTAATGCTTCCTCTTTGTATTCATAGAAGAAGAAAGATTTAAGATTAGAATATGAGAAGATGACAGTAAAAGGGATAGCTGTTTTTAAGGTAGGACAGATTTGAGATTAAGATTAAACAGTACCAGAGGAAAGTAGCTAACCTTTACTCCATCTCACTTGTCACGAGTAGGCATTTTTAAGGGCAAGAAATAGAGGTATGTATTCATTATTATCATTTTTTTCTGAGTTTGAAAGAGGCTGAAAGAAGGATAAATCTGAAGACTTCTAAACCACCTTAAAAAGCCAATGTCCATAATGTAAGAACTTAACTATCATAGGTAGTTTCCATTCTTCTGTTAAAGAATTATAGTCACTGTGGTGTTTTGAATGAGAATGGCCACCATAGTCTTATATATACAGTCATCAGTTGGAATTTTTGGGGAAGGATTAATAGGTGTGGTCTTGTTGGAGGAGGTGTGTCACTGGGGGAAGACTTTATGGTTTCAAAAGATTTCTGTCATTCCCTGTGTGTCTTTCTCTCCACCTCTCATTTGAAAATAAAGATGTAAAAAATTTTGGATAATATCAATAAGAAGAAAACTTTTGAAAAATTTTATCTCTACAGGATATCAACTACCACAGAGAAAGTTGTAACTTTGAGGCTTTCAAATGAGTGAGCATTCACAATGCCCCACACAAGAGATGATAGAAAATTCAACTCTTTCATTCAGATAGCAGTGTAAAGAAGAGCAGATAGAAACCTAAAAGAGATACGTCAGAGAAATATAAAAATAGTCTTACCCAAATCCTTAGAGGATGGATATACTGCATCCCTTAGAGGAGATCTAGAGGAACTGATTGTGCTCTTGATATTTAGAACTATGTCAAAAAATTTATACAAGTTTGAGAATTTTATTTTTTATTGTCACATACATTTCATCACATATAATGATGAATTTCTTTAAGATACTTTCTTTCAAATATATCATAATCATTGGCCTATTAAAACCTCACAATATTTCTTGTCTCCCTTTCACACTCCAAATGAGGAAATTTGTGATATCTGTATTTCTGGGCTACATCAGATATAATATAAATTTCCAGGTGCATTCACTCCATGACCTACAACTGACAATTCTGTTTTGCATAACAGAATAAAACTCATATTTTTTTTATCTACTCCTCTGTTCACAGACATTGAAACTGTTTTCATACTAGGCTATTGAGAGTAGTTCTCCAATAAATTGAGATGTACAATTATCTCAGTTCTATGGTCACTTGGAGTCTATGAGAATATACACTCAGCACTAGAAATTTGGGGGCATATCAAAGTTCACATTTTAGGTTATTTGAGGTACCTTTCTGTATGATTTGTCATGGGAGATGTGAATCAAAAACAATCTCAGATAAGACATCTACAACAGAACAAAGAAAGTACTCCAACCAAGTCCAGTTTGATGGACCAATGAGTTTCCTGGGATTACTTGTAGGAGCATAGTTATCTCAGGAGTAACTGTATAACTAAAGGATCCTCTTTAGTATGACACACCCTTTGGTGAGTTATGAATATTGCTTCCCTGGAATTTTTTTGTTACTTACACTGGAAAGATCTTCTCTCCACAATTTACTTACTGATTTTATAAGCAATAATGAGGATGAGAATCATGAGATTTGTAAGTTGTGTGAGCTTCCTGATCTCTTTAAGTTTCCTCAGCTTCCTACGTGTTGGGAGTCTTCCTTCACTCTCCCAGAAGAAATGTTTCTAGGTAAAGGACAGACCTATACAATATTCACACCTTCCTATAGGTCTTATATGCTGTTGATTCAGTCATGACATTTTCTGAATTTTGGAGAGAATTATGTTGATGCCGATTTTTTTTTTTTAATATGGCTGAAGTTTAAGTCACTATGTTGTAAGAAAAATCACTGATTCCTGCTGTGGATATCACATATAAATAAAATGCTGATTGGCCAGTAGCCAGGCAGGAATTATAGGCAGGACAAGCAGAGAAGAGAATTCTGGGAACAGGAAGGGTGAGTCAGGACATGCTACCAGCCACCAACATGGGTACCAACATGTAAGATACTGGTAAGCTATGTGGCAAGGTATAGATTTATAGAAATGGGTTAATTTAAGATGTAAGAACTAGATCGTTGGAAGCCTGAGCCATCAGGCCAAACAGTTTAAATAATATAAGAGTCTGTGTGTTTATTTTATAACTGGGCTGCAGGACTGCTGGGGTTTGGCGGGAGCTGGAGAGAAACTCTCCAGCTACAAATGGTGCCCAATGGGTTGGCAAGAGTTTCCACCTAAAACCTGAGAAACAAGATTCTAAAGAGGAGCTAAAAACAGCTTCCTAGTTGTCTCTCTCAAGTTAGCGGCAGCCTGCAGGTTTGATCTACTTACTCTATGGCAGGTTTGTGGCATGCAGGCTTGACCTATGCTATGTTACACAGAAGTGTCTCCAAGTTGTGCACTATGCTGCATGTTGGATATAGTTTTGCTAGTTAAAAAAGATGTTTCTGGGATAAATGCTACTTTCATAAAAGAATAGACCCACTGTTTCTAAGAGTTTATGGCTCCCAGAGCTGGCGGTAAATGTACCACCACCATGTTGGGAAGCTGAGGTGGGCAGAGCCGGCAGTTATAGTGCCATTTCAGTCTTAGAATGCTGCAGTTTAAAGCAAAAGGTTCACAATAAGACAGATTCAGATGGAATAGTTTACAGTGTGTGTAAAAATGTAGGTAGGCTTAAAAGATATATATACACACACACATATATATACACACATACATACATATATATGTATATATATGTAGTTTTAAAAAATAAAGTCTTTAAAGATGCAATAAAGGAAGTATAAAAATAAGCCATGTAAAGATGGATATTACACAGAGAATCTGGATTATGTTGTCTTTGAGATTCTTAACTGCAGAAAGACATTTGATTGTAAAAGCTGTTGAGTTAAGCCAATATGTATATTTTAAAGATACCTTGACTTCAAAATTTGGATGTAAGGATATGTTGCTTTCAAAAGGAGGCTCTGCTTTTCTTTCAACAGAAAGCTAGAGGCTATGGATTTGTTCCAGATTAAGATACATCAGGTTTAACCAGCCAAGACCCACTGCAAGGTCTCCAATGATACTATGGCTCAGATCATCCAACATCCAAAATCATCTTCAAGGCAACTGGCTCAGAAAATGCAGCCTCACAGACTCCAGTCAGAACTTAACTATAATTCTTTTTTTTTTTTTTTTTTTAAGATTTATTTATTTATTATGTATACAGTATTCTGTCTGCACATATAACTACAGGCCAGAAGAGGGCACCAATCTCATTACAGATGGTTGTGAGCCACCATGTGGTTGCTGGGAATTGAACTCAGGACCTCTGGAAGAACAGCTAGTGCTCTTAACCACTGAGCCATCTCTCCAGCCCTTAACTATAATTCTTAATTTTCTCCAGATCCCCATAAGACTACCAGTGCCCCTATCAGCAGGAAGTAGCCTAGAAAACTATTCCCACATTTCCCAAAAATGGATTATGGATGTTTGTCTTTGTTTAGGTTATTGGTTACAAATTGTTATTGGCCATAATCAATCTTTCTAAAGAAAAAAGGAGGATAGGATATAGATATGGTAGGATAAAAGTTTGGATTATTGAATTTACCTTTAAAGAGCAACAACTTGTTTGAAATATTTTACAATGGTATGGATTTTAGTTTATTGATATAAATTTAAAGTTAATTTTGTTATACTGTATATATATTTCTACTCTTGTTTAAGATATTATGTTTGTACAGCTCAATTAATTGTAATGGGTAATTAAGAAATACAGATTAATAAGTAGTCTTCTATGATAATCAAACTTATGTTACTTTAGTTTCCTAGGTATATATAGATATATTTCAGATAGAGAAGTATTTGAAGAATACTTCAAAGACCTACAGAATATGGCATTTAAAATGTTTTAAAAATTTAGACTTTCTGGACAATGTGAAATGTCTGCTCCTAGCAACACGGATTTACTTCATAGAGGAGGATGGGCATTGAAGACACACTATATGGCATTTATCTTTTTCTTGGGAAAAATATCCATTTAGGCAAGAAACTGTTCTTGCCTGGACTACTTGATCAACTGGACATGCAGGACCAATAGGAAGGTGACCACTGGACTTTGCTTGGCAAAATGGTCCTTCAGGTTCCTACTTTGCAGAGAAAACTGCTGGAAATTCTACAGGACAGAGAGAAAAATGACTGGGAGATTCTAGGTCTGTGGGCTGAAGACAGATGCCCCAACTTTACAGAGAAACTTTGGATGTCTGTCCAGGCTGCCAGCTGTCTTTGTCTACTCTTGCAAGACTCCCGAGAAGTTGCTTGTATTCTTCTCCCATTTCTCAGATAATATTATATCCTTCTGAGGTCTTTGACGTAGTTGGAGACTAGATAGTTATAATTTTCCTTAGTTATGATAAAAGATAAGTTAGATATGAAACCTTAGACTCACAAATATAGGATAGATAGGATATCTTCTTTAATTTCACCAAATACAAATAGACTAGATATTATAAATAGACTAGATATTGTAACTGTAACTCTTGCTTGATAATTGTTTTGTTATAAGTAATTTTACTATGTGAAAGTTAAAACTTTCCTTTTTGAAAAAAAAAGAAAAGGGAAAGTGCTGTGGATATCATCTGTATAAATAAATGCTGATTGGCCAGTAGCCAGGCAGGAAGTATGGGCAGGACAAGCAGAGAAGAGAATTCTGGGAACAGGAAGGCTGAGTCAGGAGACTGCCAGATGCCACCATGAGTACCAACATGTAAGATACTGATAAGCCACAAGCCATGGCAAGGTATAGATTTATAGAAATGGTTAATTTAAGATGTAAGAACTAGATAGCTAGAAGCCTCAGCAATTAGGCCAAACAGTTTAAATAATATAAGAGTCTATGTGTTTATTTTATAATTGGGCTGTGAGACTGCCGGGGTTTGGCGGGAGCTGGAGAGAAACTCTCCAGCTACAGATTACCAGGAGGTTGGCTAGTTCTGAGTTTACACAGACACTGCAAAAGATTAATTTTCCTCTATATTCTGATAGCAGAAGTACTCTATGGGTAGAAACACTTATGTATAAAATGCAATTTAGTGGGGATACAAGAACCATTTATGAAAATAATAGCGGTCTTCATAGCATCAACTGGCTCTATGAAATCCTGCAGTCAGGAAAGGAGATTCCATCTCTTTCCTATCTTGAATTTTTATGTTCTGTAGACAAAGCGTACAGTGTTTTTAGCAGTAGTTTCTTATCATCCAGTACTGACACAACCAACAGCATTAGAAATAGTTTTTTTGGTCTTGGAGGAGTGTAAGACACTTGTGTCTCCTTAAAATCAGTTCAACCAGACTGATATCTTTGTCTTGCCTCAGGTTATACAGGATGGATATTTAGTTTACTGTGTCTCCTATTCTGGGACACCCATATTGGTCCCATCTGATTCTATGTCCCACAGAATCACAATCTAGGTTCTGAGAAAATCATTTATTATTTTAAATCTTCTCAATTTTAAGCAGCTCAGATACAGAGAATTCCCTAAATATTATAATTTCACTGCTTATTCTTTCTTGATATTAAAAAATAAAACATGATGGATTTCAGTATTACATACGATTATATACATACTTGCTAGTAAATCTGTATCTCATTATATTCTTCCTCCATAACATTTGATTTTTTTTTACAGTAGAATCTAAGTTATTTTGTTCAAAATGAGAGCTACATAGCAAAGATATAACACTCCCCACTTCCAGCTGTGGAAAATGTCAGGTTGACATATCCTCATCCTCCCTTTGTTTCTTTTTTTCCTGACAAATCTGAGACTAATGTGGAGGATAACAATAGCTTTATGTCTTTTATATAATCATCTCTCACTCCTATGAGAAATTTCTTTCTGAGCAGACAGATGAGCCTACATTTCATGTCTTATGAGTCACAGCAAAGGCATGTAACTGCTGACAGAACTTAGTTATAATATTCATAATATGAGTTACTTTCAGAGATTGCAATATACAGACTAACAGGCATTTAGGGTATATCTCCATACTAACATGAAGCAGATTTCATTCATCAGTGAAGCATTCCACCTGATGCTATACTATGTAAAGGAAGATGTCCACACTTAGAACATTCTTCCCAATGGATGCTCTACTCTCAGATATCTCAGTCTTAGTTTCATGATGTATAATACATCACAGTGAGAAATCAACTGTCACTACAAAAAAGCAAGTCATCATCGCATATCACATAGGAAAAGATACTGATATTGTGATTGACCTGCACAGACGCCTTACCTTCAGATTGACCACCATCACATTCATCAGTCTCAATGTGCATACTGACTTTATTTGGAAACAACTCCTCCATTATTTTTTCTAGGTTGACAAAAAAAAGTTTATTTGCTTCAATAGAGCACTCATGACAGAATGAAGATTCCATGTAAGTCCTTAGTAAACCAATGAGTTTGAATGAGTAGACTCTTCTACCTCAAAAAGATCACATCCCACTATGGGACACAGCAAAGCTACTAAAATTCCATTATCACATATATTTAAAATGTTTTTTGAATCTATTTAACTCTACAATCCCAAAATGAAGAAATTTTTGATATCTGTATTTCTGGGCTATATCAGCTATAATATCAATTTCCTGGTGCATTCGCTCCATATACTGTAAATGACAACTCTGTTTTATATAACAGAATAAGACGTCAACATGCATGAATATCACAGTCTCAGATATTTTTATCTACACTTTGTTCACAGACTTTGAAACAGCTTTCACACTTGGCATTTGTGAGTAGTGCTCCAACCAATTGAGATGTACAATTATCTCAGTCTATGGTGACTTGGAGTCTATGAGAATATACACAGTGCTAGAAATGCTAGGGCATATTAAATTCAAATTTGAGGTTTCTGAGGTACCTTTCTGTATGATTTGTCATGGTAGATGTGAGTCAAAAACAATCTCAGAAAAGACATCTACAACAGAACAAAGAAAGTATTCCAACAAAGTCCAGTTTGGTGGACCAATGAGTTTCCTGGGATTATTGTAATAACATAGGTATTGCAAGAGTAACTGTATAAATAAGGATCCTCCTTAGTATGACACACCCTTTGGTGAGTTATGAATATTGCTTCCCTGGAATTTTTTTGCTCAACTTATGAGTAACTTACACTGGAAAGATCTTCTCTCCACAATTTGCTTACTGATTTTGTAAGCAATAATGAGAATGAGAATCATGAGATTTGTAAGTAGTATGAGCTTCCTGATCCCTTTAAGATTCCTTAGCTTCCTAAGTGTTGTGAGTCTTCCTTCACTCTCCAAGAAGAAATGTTTCTAGGTAAAGGACAGACCTACACAACTTCCTATAGTATGCTTTTGATTCAGTCATGACATTTTCTGAATTTTGGAGAGAATTATGTATTGCCAATTAACATTTTATTATGGCTGAAATTTAAGTCACTATGTTGTAAGAAGTCATTGATTCCCAGGAACTTGGCTAGTTACCAGTTTCCACAGATACTGCAAAAGATTAATTTTCCTCTATATTCTGATATCAGAAGTACTCTATGGGTAGAAACACTTGTGTTTAGAATGCAATTTGGTGTGGATCCAACAACTGTTTATGAAGACAATAGTAGTCTACATAACATCAACTGGCGCTATGAAAGCCAGCAGTCAGGAAGGGATATTCCATCTCTGTCCTATCCTGATTTTTATGTTCTGAAGCCCAAGGATACAGTGTTTTTAGCAGTAGGTTCTTTACATCTAGTTTTGGCACAACCAACATCAGTAGAAATAGCCTTTGTTTTGTGAGGAATATAAGTTACTTGTGTCTTCTTTAAGTCAGTTCATCCAGACTGATATACTTTATTGCTTCAAGTAATGCAGGATGGATAGTTATTTTACTGTTTCTCCCATTCTGGGATGCCCATATTTGTCCTGTCTGATCCTATGTCCCACAGCATCACAATTTATGTTCTGAAAAACTTCTTTGCTGTTTTAAATCTTCTCAATTTTAAGTAGCTAAGATACAAATTACTCCCTAGACATTATAATTTCACTGCTTTTTCATTCCTGATATTAAAAAAATCATACTAGGTGGATATAAGTATTACATAGGATTATATACATGCTTAAAAATTATCAGTATTACATAATTTCTTTCCATATCATTTGATGTTTTTTACAGTGGAATCTAAGTTATTTTGTTCCAAGGGAGAGCTACATTTCAATGATCTAACTTGTCCCAACTACCTTCCAGCTGTGAGAAATGACAAGTTGACATCTCATCCTCCCTTTTTTTCTCTTTTCCTGAGAAATCTGGGATTAGTGTGGACGACAACAATATCTTTATTTATGTCTTTCATGTAATCATCCCACACTCCTGTGGGAAATTTCTTTCTGGTCAGACAGATATGCCTCCATTTCATTCCTTATCGGCCACAGGGAAGGCATGTAACTGCTGATAGAGCTTTCTTATGATCTTCTGTAATGTGAGCTACTTTCAGAGAATGCAATATACAGCCAACCAGGAATTTATGGTGTATGTCCATACTCACATGAACCAGATCCCATTCATCAATGAAGCATACCACCTGGTGCTATACCATGTAAAGAAAGATGTCTACACTAAGAATTCCTTCCCAATGGATACTCTACTCTCAGATATCTCAGTCTTAGTTTCATGATTTGTTATACATCAATCACAATGAGAATTTACCTGTCTCTACAGGAAATAAAGTCTTCATCCCATATCAAATGGGAAAAGATATTGATGTTGTGATGGACCTACACAGATGCCTTACCTTGAGATTGATCACCATCACATTCATGAGTCTCAATGTAAATACTGATGTTGTTTTGCAACGACTCCTCTCTAACTTCCTCTGGGTAGACAAAAACAAAAGTTTATTCCCTTCAATTGAGCACTCATAACAGAATGAAGATTCTACGCAAGTCCTTAGTGAACCAATGAGTTTGAATGAGTAGCCTCGTCTACCTCACAAAGATCACACCCCCTATGAGGCACAGAAAAGCTGCTAAAGTTCCATTATCACACATATTTAAATTGTTTCTTGTATCTATTTAACTCTACAATCCCCAAGTGAGGAAATTCATGATGTCTGTGTTTCTGGGTATATCAGCTATAATATCAATTTCCTGATGCATTCACTCCATATGCTACAAATGACAATTCTGTTTTGTATAACAGAATAAAACTTCAACATGCATGAATATCATAGTCTCATATATTTTTATCTACACCTTTGTTCACAGACATTGAAACTGATTTCACTCTTGGCAACTGTGAGTAGTCGTCCAATAAATTGAGATGTACATTTATTTTAATTCTATTTAGAATCTATGAGAATATAGACTCAGTGATAGAAATTCTGGGGCATATCAAATTTCAGATTTTAGGCTTTTTGAGGTACCTTTCTGTATGATTCATCATGGAAGATGTGAATCAAAAACAATCTCAGATATGACATCTACAACAGAACTAAGAAAATATTCCAACCAAGTCCAGTTTGGTGGACCAATTAGTTTCCTGGGATTATTGTAATAACATAGGTATCTCAAGGGTAACTATATAACTAAAGGATCCTCCTAAGTATGATACACCCTTTGGTGAGTTATGAATACTGCTGCCTATTTAGTGTAAATAATTACACTAAAAAGATCTTGTCTTCACAATTTGCTTACTGATTTTTCAGCAATAATAAGGATGAGAATCATGAGATTTGTAAGTTGTGTGAGCTTCCTGATCCCCTTAAGTTTCCTTAGCTTCCTAAGTGTTGTGAGTCTTCCTTCACTCTCGAAGAAGAAATGATTCTAGTTAAAAGAAAGACCTACACAACACTCCACCCCTTAATCCAGATCTTGTATGCTTTGATCCATTCATGATATTTTCTGAATTTCAGAGGAAATTGTGTTAATGTCAATGTATTTATTTATTGTGGCTGAAATTTAATCATTATATTGTAACAAAATTCTCTGAGTACCAGGAGGTTGGCTGGTTACGTTTTTCCATAGATAGTGCAAAAGATTAATTTTCCTCTATATTCTAAAAGCATAAGTAATCTATGGGTAGAAACACTTGTGTTTAGAATGCATTTTGTTGGGTACCCAACACCTGTTTATGAAAACAATAGTAGTTTACATAGCAGCAATGGGCACTATGAAATCCCGCAGTCAGGGATGGAGATTTCATCTCTGTCCTATCCAGATTTTTATGTTCTGAAGCCAAAGTTTACAGTGTCTTTAGCAGTAGGTTCTTAACATCTAGTTTTGGCACAACCAGCAGCATTAAAATAGCCTTTGTGGTCTGTGAGGAGTATAAGACACTTTTGTCTTCTTTAAGTCAGTTCATCCAGACTCTTTTATTCCTTATTGTTATGCAGAATGAATAGTTACCTTACTGTTTCTCCTATTTTGGGATACCCATATTAGTCCTGACTGATCCTATGTCCAATTGCATGATGTTCTAGGTTCTGAGAAATTTATTTGTTGTTTTAAATGTTCTCAATTTTAATCAGCTCAGTGTAGAGTATACATGCTTGACATTCTATCAGGATTATGTAATTTTCTTCTTCCATATCATTTGATTTTTTACAGTGTAATCTAAGATATTTTTTCCCAATGGAGAGCTCCATTGAAAAGATCTAACTTGTCCACACTACTTCCAAATGTGGGAAATGACAAATTGACATCTTTTTATCCTCCCTTGGTTTCTCTTTTCCTGAGAAACCTGAAATTAGTGTGGAGGACAGCAATGTCTTTATTTATGTATTTTATATAATCATCCCTCACTCCTGTGGGAAATTTCTTTCTGGGCAGAGAAATATGATTCCATTTCTTGCCTTATCAGCTGCAGGAAAAGCATGTAACTGCTGATAGAGCTTTCTTATGATCTTCTGTAATGTGAGCTACTTTCAGAGATTTCAATACACAGTCTACCAAGCATTTATGGTGTATTTGCAAACTCACAGGAAGCAGATACCACTCATCAATGAAGCATTCTACCTGATGTCATACCATGTAAAAGAATATGTCTACACTAAGAACATCCTTCTCAATGGATGCTCTCCTCTCAGATATATCAATCTTAGTTCATATTTTATAATACATCATAGTGAGAATTCACCTGTCACTACAGAAAAGAAAGTCATCACCCCATATCACATGAGAAAAGGTATTGATAAAATGTAATTGACCTACACAGATGCCTTACCTTCAGATTGATGACCATCACTTTCATCAGTCTCCATGTGCATACTGACTTTGTTTTGAAACACCTCCAACCTAATTTCTTCTGTGCAGACAAAAACAAGTTTATTCCCTTCAAATGAGCACTCATGACAGAATGAAGATTCCATATAATTCCTTAGTGAACCAATGAGTTTGAATGAGTAGCCCCTTCTACTACACAAAGATCACATCCCACTAAGGGACAGAGCAAAGTTACTAAAATTCTATTACCACTCATATTTAAAATGTTTCTTGCATTGATTTAACTCTAAAATCTCCAAATAGTAAATTTGTGATGTCTGTATTTCTGGGCTATATCAGTTTTCATATCAATTTTCTGGTGCATTCAATTAATATCCTACAAATGACAATTCTGTTTTGTGTAAGAGAATAAAACTTCAATATGCATGAATATAACAGTCTCATATTTTTAACTACTCCTCTGTTCACAGACATAGAAACTGCTTTCACACTTGGCAATTGTGAGTAGTGCTCCAATAAATTGAGGTGTACAGTCTTCTCAGTTCTCTGGTGTTTTGGTGTCTTAAAGAGTATACACTCAGTATGAGAAATCCTCAGGCATATCAGAGTTCAAATTTGAGGTTTCTGTGGTACATTTTTATATGTTTTGTTAAGGGAAATTTAATTAAAAATCAACCTCAGATATAACATCTGCAACAGAACAAAAAATGTATTCCAACCGAGTCCAGTTTGGTAGACCAATGAGGTTCCTGGGATTACTGGTGGGAACATAAGTATCTCAAGGGTAACTTTACAACTAAAGGATCCTCTTTAGTGTGACATAGCATTGGTGAGTTATGAATATTGTACCCTGGAGCTTGTGTTCAACTAATAAGTAATTTACAGTGGAAATATCCTCTCTTCACAGTTTGCTGACTGTTTTTGTAAGCAATAATGAAGATGAGAATCATGAGATTTACAAGTTGTGTGAACTTCCTGATCCCTTTAAGTTTCCTTAGCTTCTTAAGTGTCATGAGTCCTCCACTCTCTAAGAAGAAATGTTTCTAGGTAAAGAACAGACCTACACAACATTCACCCCTTCCTCCAGATCTTGTATGCTTTTGATTAAGTCATGACATTTTCTGAATTTTGGAGAGAATTTTGTTGATGCCAATTAATTTTTTTATTATAGCTGAAATTTAGGTCACTATGTTGTAAGAAAAGTCACTGATTCCCAGGAGGTTGGCTAGTTACAAGTTGCCACAGATACTGCAAAGGATTAATTTTCCTCTATATTCTATAATCAGAATAATCTATGGGTAGAAATATGTGCTTAGAACGCATTTAGGTGGGATCCAACAACTGTTTATGAAAACGTTAGTAGTCTAGACAGCATCAACTGGCACTATGAAAACCAGCAGTCAGGGAGGGAGATTCCATCTCTGTCCTATCCTGAATTTTATGTTCTTTAGACAAAGGTTACAGTATCTTTAGAAGTAGGTTCTTATCATGTAGTTTTGTCACAATCAACAGCATTAAAATAGCTTTTGTGGTGTGAGGACTATAAGACACTTTTGTCTTCTTTAAGTCAGTTCGTTCAGACTGATATCTTTGTATTGGCTCAGGTTATGCAAGTTGGATAGTACTTTACTGTTTCTGCTATTCTGGGATACCGATATTGGTCCCATGTGATCCTATGTCCTACAGCCTCACAATCTAAGTTCTGAGAAACTCATTTATTCTTTTAAATCTTCTCAGTTATAAGCAGGTCAGATGCAGAATATTCCCTAAACCTTACAATTTTATTGCTTTACTTTTCTGATTTTAAAACCTCAAACTTGATTAATATCAGCATTACATATGATTATATACATATTTCACAGTCTATCTGTATCATATCATGTTCTTCCTTCATACATTTGATTTTTTTTTTACAGTAGAATCAATGTTATTTTGTTCCAAGGGAGAGCTCCTTAGCAAAGGTATAACTTGGTCCTCTCGTATTCCTGCTTTGCAAAATAGCAAGTTGACATCTTCTCATCCTCCCTTTGTTTCTCTTTTCCTGAGAAATCTAAGAAAGTATGGAGGATAGCAATAGCTTTATGTGTTTTATATAATCATCCCTCACTCCTGTGGCAAATATCTTTCAGGGCAGATAGATGAACCTCTATTCCATGCCTTATTAGCCACAGCAAAAGCATGTAACTGCTAACAGTGATTTCTTATGATCTTCCTAATATGAGTTACTTTCAGAAATTACCTTATACAGTCTACTGGGCATTTAGGGTATATATTCATACTCACATGGAGCAGATACCATTCACCAATGAAGCATTCTACCTGATGCCATACTATGTAAAGGAAGATGCCCACACTTAGAACATCCTTCCCAATGGATGTTCTGCTCTTAGATAGTTCAGTGAGAATTCAACTGCCGCTACAGGAAAGAAATTCATCATCCCATATCACATGGGAAAAGATATTGATATTGACCAAGACTGATGCCTTACTTTTAATTTGTTCATCATTACATTCAACAGTTTCAATGTGCATACTGACTTTGTTTTGAAATGTCTCCACCCTAAACTTCCTCTGGGTAGACAAAAACAAATGTTTATTCCCTTCAACCGAGCACTCATGACAGAATGAACATTCCACCTAAGTCATTAGTGAAAAAATGAGTTTCAGTGAGCAGCCTCTGTTACCTCACAAAGATCACATCCCACTATGGGTCACAGCAAAGCTGCTAAAGATCCATTATCATACATATTTAAAAGGTTTCTTATATCTTATTGAATTTATAATCTCCAAATGAAGATATTCTTGATATTTGTATTTTGGGGCTATGTCAGTTATAATATCAATTTCCTGGTGCATTCACTCCATATGCTACAAATGATAATTCTGTTTTGTATAGCAGAATAAAACTTCAACATGCATGAAATCGCAGTTTCAAATATTTTTATCTACACCATTATTCACAGACATAGAAACTGCTCTCACACTTGTCAATTTTGAGTAGTGCTCCAATAAATTGAAATGTAAAATTGTCTCAGTTCTATCATGATTTGGTGTCTTTGAGAGTATACACTCAGTGCTAGAAATGCTAGGCCATATCTAAATTCAAATTTGAGGTTTCTGTATGATTTGTTATGGAAAATTTGAATAAAACTTAATCTCAGATATGATATTTGCAACAGAAAAATTTTTTATTCCAACAAAGTCCAATTTGGTGAACCAATGCATTTTCTGGGATTCTTTGCAGGAACATAGGTATCTGAAGGGTAACTGTATAATTAAGGACTTTCTTTATTATGACACACCATTTAGTAATTTATTAATATTGCCTCTCTGGAACTCTGTGTTCAACTTATAAGTGACTTGCACTGGAAAGATCTTCTCCTCACAATTTGGTTACTGATTTTTTTAAGCAATAATGAGGATGAGAATCATGAGATTTGTAAGCTGTGTGAGCTTTCTGATCCCTTTAAGTTTCTTTAGCTTCCGAAGTGTTGTGAGTCTTCCTTCACTCTTCAAGAAGAAGTGTTTTTAGGTAAAAAAACAAACCTACACAACACTCAACTCCAGATATTGTATGCTTTGATTCAGTCATGATATTTTCTGGAATTTGGAGAGAATTTTTATTGCCAATTACTATTTTATTATGGCAGAAGTTTAAGTTACTATTTTTTAAAAAATGTCACTGATTCCTAGGAGCTTGGCTGGTTACATGTTTCCATAGATACTGCAAAAGATTAATTTTCCTCTATATTCTAATAGCAGAAGTACTCTATGGGTAGAAACACTTGTGTTTAGAATACAGTTTGCTGAGTACTCCACAACTGTTTATGAAAACAATAGTAGTCTACATAGCATCAATGGGCACTATGAAATTCCACAGTCAAAGAGGGAGATTCCATCTCTGTCCTATCCTGAATTTTATGTTCTGAAGCCAAAGGGTACAGTGTCTTTAGCAGTAGGTTCTTATAATGTAGTTTTGGCACAACCAACAGCCTTAAAATAGCTTTTGTGGTGTGTGAGGGTTATAAGACACTTTTGTCTCCTTTAAATCTGTTCATCCAGGATAATATATTTTCATTGCCTCAGGTTATGCAGGATGGATAATTACTTTACTGTTTCTCCTATTCTGGGATACCCATATTGATCCCATCTGATCCTACACCCCACAGCATCACAACCTAGGTTTTGAGAAACTCATTTATTGTTTTAAATCTTCTCAATTTTAAGCAGGTTAGATGCAGAATAATCCCTAAATATTACAATTTCATTGCTTTTCTTTCCTGATTTTAAAACACCAAACTTGATGAATATCAGCATTACATATGATTATATACATACTTCATAATCTATTTATATCACATCATGTTCTTCTTCCATAATGTTTGATTATTTTATAGTAGAATTAATGATATTTTGTTCAAAGAGAGAGCTCCATAGCAAAGATGTTACTTGGTCCCCTTGCGTTCTTGCTTTGCAAAATAGCAAGTTGACATCTTCTCATCCTCCCTTTGTTTCTCTTTTCCTGAGAAACCTGAGATTAGTGTGTAGGACAGCAATGTCTTTATTTATGTATTTTATATATTCATCCCTCACTTCTGTTGGAAATATCTTTCTGGGCAGAGATATATGCCTCCATTGTTTGCATTATAAGCCTCAGGAAATGCATGTAACTGCTGATAGCGCTTTCTTATGATCTTCTTTAATATCAGCTACTTTTAGAGATTGCAATACACAGTCTACCAAGCATTTATGGTGTATCTGCAAACTCATAGGAAGCAGATCCCATTCATCAATGAAGCATTCCACCTGACGCCATACCATGTAAAAGAAGATGTCTACACTAATAACATCCTTCCCACGGATGTTCTACTCTCAGATATCTTAATCTTAGTTCATGATTTATAATACATCATATTGAGAATTCACCTGTCACTACAGGAAAGAAAGTCATCACCCCATATCACATGAGAAAAGATATTGATAAAATGTAATTGACCTACACAGATGCCTTACCTTCAGATTGATGACCATCACATTCATCAGTCTCCGTGTGCATACTGACTTTGTTTTGAAACACCTCCGCCCTAACTTCTTCTGTGTAGATAAAAACAAGTTTATTCCCTTCAAATGAGCACTCTTGACAGAATGAATATTCCACATAAGTCCTTAGTGAACCAATGAGTTTGAATGAGTAGCCACTTCTACTACACAAAGATCACATCCCACTAAGAGGCACAGCAAAGCTACTAAAGTTCTATTATCACAATATTTAAAATGTTTCTTGTATATATTTAAAGCTACAATCCCCAAATTAGTAAGTTTGTGATATCTGTATTTCTGGGCTATATCAGTTTTCATATCAATTTTCTGGTGCATTCAATTAATGTCCTACAAATGACAATTCTGTTTTGTGTAAGAGAATAAAACTTCAGTATGCATGAATATAATATTCTCACATTTTTATCTACTCCTCTGTTCACAGACATAGAAACTGCTTTCACACTTGGCAATTGTGAGTAGTGCTCCAATAAATTGAGGTGTACAGTTGTCAGTTCTATGGTGATTTGGTGACTTTCAGAGTATTCACTCAGTGATAGAAATTCTGGGACATATGCTGTGGGATGGTCTGTATGTCAAATTGCTTTGATTGGTCAATAAATAAAACACTGATTGGCCAGTGGCTAATCAGGAAGTATAGGTGGGACTAACAGAGAGGAGAAAAAGAAAGAACAGAAAGGTGGAAGGAGTCATCGCCAGCTGCTGCCATGACAAGCAGCATGTGAAGATGCCAGTAAGCCATGAGCCACATGGCAAGGTATAGATTTATGGAAATGGATTAATTTAAGCTACAAGAACAATTAGCAAGAAGCCTGCTATGGCCATACATTTGTAAGCAATATAAGTCTCTGTGTTTACTTGGTTGGGTCTGAGCAGCTATGGGAGAGGCAGGTGACAAAGATTTGTTCTGACTGTGACAAGGCGGGAAAACTCTAGCTACAGGCATATCAAAGTTCAAATTTGAGGTTTCTGAGGTACATTTCTGTATGATGTGTCAAAGGGAATGTGATTCAAAAGCATTCTTAGATATGACATTTACAACAGAACTAATAAAATATTCGAACCAGGTCCAGTTTGGTGGACCAATGAGTTTCCTCTGATTACTTGCAGGAAAATAGACATCTCAAGGGTAACTATATAACTAAAGGATCCTCTTTAGTATGACACACCATTTAGTAATTTATGAATATTGCCTTTCTGGAGCTCTGTGTACCTACACTGGAACGATCTTCTCTTCATAGTTTGCTTACTGATTTTTTTCAGCAATAATGAGGATGAGAATCATGAGATTTGTAAGCTGTTTGACCTTCCTGACCCTTTAAGTTTCCTTAGCTTCCGAAGTGTTGTGAGGCTTTCTTCACTATCCAAGAGGAAAAGTTTCTAGGTAAAGGACAGACACAATATTCACCCTTTCCTCCAGATCTTGTATGCTTTTGATTCAGTCATGACATTTTCTGAATTTTGGAGAGAATTGTGTTGATGCCAATTAATTTTGTTTTATTGTGGCTGAAATTTAAGTCACTGTGTTATAAGAAAAGTCACTGATTCCCAGGAGATTGGCTAGATATGAGTTTCCAAGATACTGTAAGAATTAATTTTCCTCTATATTCTAATAGCAGAAATACTCTATGGGTAGAAACACTTGTGTTTAGAATGCAATTTGGTGGGTACACTACAACTGTTTATGAAAACAGTTGTAGTCTGCATAGCAGCAAACTGGCACTATGAAATCCCACAGTCAGAGAGGGATATTCCATCTCTGTCCTATTCTGATTTTTATGTACTGAAGCCAAAGAGTACAGTATCTTTAGCAGTAGGTTCTTATCATGTAGTTTTGGCACAACCAACAGCATTAAAATAGCTTTTATGGTGTGTGAGGACTATAAGACACTTTTGTCTCATTTAAGTCAGTTCATCCAGATTGATATCTTTGTATTGCCTCAGGTTATGCAGGATGGATCATTACTTTACTGTTTCTCCTCTTCTGGGATACCCATATTGGTCCCATGTGATCCTATGTTCCACAGCCTCACAATCTAAGTTCTGAGAAACTCATTTATTGTTTTAAATCTTCAATTTCTAAGCAGCTCCAATGCAGAGTATTCCTTAAATATTACAATTCCATTGCTTTCCTTTCCTGATTTTAAAACATTAACCTTGATAAATACCAGCATTACATGATTATAAACATACTTCATAGTCTATCTGTATTACATCATGTTCTTCCTTTATAACATTTGATTTTTTTTACAGTAGAATCAGTGTTATTTTGTTCCAAGTGAGAGCTCCTTAGCAAAGATATAACTTGGTCCCCTTGCACTCCTCCTTGGCAAAATAGCAAAGTGAAGTATTCTCAACCTCACTTTGTTTCTCTTTTCCTGATAAATATGAAATTTGTATGGGGGATTGTGGTGGTATTTTTCTCCCAAAAATATTGTGCAAGCTAATAAACTTATCTGGGGTCAGAGAAGAGAACAGTCACAATATTAAGCATAGAGAATAGGCAGTGGTAGCATGCCTTTAATCCTAGCATTCCAGAGGCAAAAATACCTCTGGATCTCTGTGAGTTCAAAACCATTGGGAACAGCTAGGCATGGTGAAAAACTCTGTTAATCCCAGAAAGTGACCCTTTAATCTCAAGGAGTTAGGCAGAAAGAACAAAGATATATAAGGTGTGAGGACCAGAAACAGGAAGCTTTTGGCTGGTTAAGGTTTTAAGCTTTGAGCAGCATAGTTCAGCTGAGGTCATTCTGGATGAGGACTGAGAAGCTTTCAGTCTGAGGAAACAAAATCATCTGAGGAATTGGCAAGGTGAGGTGGCTGAAGCTTGTTCTGCTTCTCTGACCTTCCAGGTATCATCCTAATAACTGGACCCAGGTTTATTTTTATTAATAAGAAGTTTTAAGATTCCTGCTACAGAGGATAGCAATAACTTCATGTGTTTTATATAATCATCCCTCAGTCCTGTGTGAAATTTCTTTCTGGGCAGACAGATGAGCCTCCATTTCATGCCTTATCAGCCAGAGCAAAGGCATGTAACTGCTGACAGGGATTTTTATGATCTTCCTAATATGAGTTACTTTCAGAGATTGCCTTATACAGTGTACCAGGCATTTAGGGTGTATCTCCATACTCACATGGAGCAGATCCCATTCACCAATGAAGCATTCCACCTGATGCCATACTATGTAAAGGAAGATGCCCACACTTAGAACATACTTCCCAATGGATGGATGTTGTACTCTCAGATAGTTCACTGAGAATTCAACTGTCACTACAGGAAAAAAATTAATCATCTCATATCACATGGGGAAAGATATTCATATTGAGATTGACCTAGACATAGGCCTTACCTTTAATTTGATCACCATTACATTCATCAATCTCAATGTGCATACTAACTTTGTTTTGACATATCTCCACCATAACTTTTTCTGGGTAGACAAAAACAAATGTTTATTCTCTTCAATTGAGCACTCATGACAGAATGAAGATCCCACCTAAGTCATTAGTGAACCCATGAGTTTCAGTGAGTAGCATCTTCTACATCACAAAGATCACATCCCACTATGGGGCACAGAAAAGATGCTAAAGTTCCATTATCACCCATTTTTAAAATGTTTCTTGTATTTATTTTAATCTAAAATCTCCAAAGGAAGAAATTCCTGATATCTGTATTTCTGGGCTATATCAGTGATAATATCAATTTCCAGGTGCATTCACTCCATATGTTACAAAATATAAATCTGTTCTGTAGAACAGAATAAAACTTCACCATGCATCAATATCAAAGTTTCAAATATTTTTATCTAAACCATTGTTCACAGACTTTGAAAGTGCTTTCACAATTGGCAGTTGTTAGTAGTGCTCCAATAAATTGAGATGTAAAATTATCTCAGTTCTGTCATGATTTGTTGTCTTTGAGAGTACACACTCAGTGCTA